>NC_052158.1:158014511-158314511 GCF_902713615.1 Scyliorhinus canicula | reverse complement strand
TTGCTTCACTGTTGGATTCCGGCTTGGGCCACTGACTGTGCAGAGTCTGCGCATTCCCCCCTATCTGCAAGGGTTTCCTCCGGGTGCTCCATTTTCCTCCCACGGGTCCCAAAAGACGTGACATTTTCCCTGTGTCTGGGTTATTTACCGTCAGGTGCACAGGTTTCCTCACACCGTCCAAAGGTGTGCAGGTTAGGTGGATTGGCCGTGCTAAATTTTCCCTTTGTGTAAAAGCATTAGGAGATGTTACATAGATGGGGTGGGGGATTGGGCCCAGGTATGGTGCTCTTTCGTCGGGTCAGTGCTGACTCGATGGGTTGAATGCCGTCCAGCTACACTGTAAGGATACTATGATCTTTGGACACTTCGGGGTAATTTACCATGCCCAATCCAGCTAACCAGCACAGATTAGTCATAATCTCATTGATTGTCGGAGCAGAATTTATGGGCCGAATAGCTTACTTTTTCATATGTCCCATGGTCTTGTGGTCTAACACACACTCCTTTGTATAACTCTCCTCTGAGATGAGCAGATGCCGGCGTTGGACTGGGGTGAGCACAGTAAGAAGTCTTACAACACCAGGTTAAAGTCCAACAGGTTTGTTTGAAACACGAGCTTTCGGAGCGCAGCTCCTTCCTCGGGTGACTGGAGGTTCCTCAGGTTCCTCAGCGATGCTGACTTGGTGAATTCAGTGATAACTGTTCTCAGTTGTGAATTTAAACCTGGTGTGCTTCTGTTAAAAGTTTTTTTTTAACGTCTTATGCATGTTAAAAGGAAAGTAAGGATTACTTAGTGTTGTATTCTTTAGGGGTTGTATTTGAATTGATGGTTGCTAAGATGTTCATTTTATGTTTTAAAAAGGTGAACTTGAGTTCATAGAATAAACATGGTTTTGCTTTAAAAAATACTTTTCCATTTCTGCTGTACCACACCTATAGAGTGGGCCGTGTGCTCCCCATACCAGCACGGTAGCATTGTGGATAGCACAATTGCTTCACAGCTCCAGGGTCCCAGGTTCGATTCCGGCTTGGGTCACTGTCTGTGCGGAGTCTGCACATCCTCCCCGTGTGTGCGTGGGTTTCCTCCAGGTGCTCCGGTTTCCTCCCACTGTCCAAAGATGTGCAAGTTAGGTGGATTGGCCATGATAAATTCCCCTTAGTGTCCAAAATTTCCCTTGGTGTTGGGTGGGGTTGCTGAGTTATGGTGATAGGGTGGAGGTGTTGACCTTGGGTAGGGGGTGGGGTGCTCTTTCTAGGAGCCGGTGCAGACTCGATGGGCCGAATGGCCTCCTTCTGCACTGTATGATATATGATACCACAATCTATTAAAAGTTGTGGGTCAGGTGAACTCCATGATACACTTTGGGGTTCTCTAAACCCTGGCCCATAACAAATTGGGGGCTCCTCCAGGATAAAAGTCTATCTAATGGATTTGCTTAGTGAACTTAAAGACAGTGAAGGGTGAGCATATTGTAGTTGTGTTTCAGGTGTGGTATTTCAGTTTAAGTAGGGAGTATGTTGTGGACAATGGCTCTTTCAGAGGCTCTGAAGTTTTTGGGGTGGAGACGGTCACATGCAGTACCTTACGGACAGAGACGAAAAGCAGACTGTTAGATTTGGCAAAAACATTGCAGTTAACATTACCTGACAAAATGCGAAAGGATGAGGTAATTATGGCAGTGGCTAAGCATTTAAAGTTGCCTGAGATACAGTTTGACTCATTGGAAATGGCAAAAATTCGGATACAAATTTAAAAATTGGAACATGAGAAAGAATTTGAGCTGCTTGAATACGAAAGAGAGAGAGCGGAAAAGGAAAGAGAGAGAGGAGAAAGAAAGAAAGAGAGAGTTTGAACTTCGGAAAATGGCCTTGAAACATGACAGTCAGTTAAGATTGGTGGATTTAAAGGGAAACGTACAGTTTGAGGATAGTGATGAGCATAAAGAAAAAGAGCGTCAAAGTCGAAGGCTTGGCTGGAATCTATTTAATTATGCCCAAGCATTGCCAAGGTTTGATGAGAAGGAGGTAGAAGTCTTTTTCATTTCATTTGAGAAGGTGGTTAAACAAATGAAATGGCCACAGGACATGTGGGTATTACTGATTCAAACAAAGCTGGTAGGTAGGGCGAGTGAAGTGTTTGCATCACTACCGGAGGAGGTATCTGAGACGTATTAGGAGGTGAAAAAATCCATCTTAGGTGCATATGAACTAGTGCCTGAAGCCTACAGACAAAGGTTTAGAAATTTAAGGAAAGAACCTGGTCAAACACACATGGAATTTGAAAGGATCAAACAGAGTAATTTTGATAGATGGATAAGGGCTTTGAAAATTGACCAAACGTATGAAGCTCTCAAAGAAATTATACTTTTGGAGGAGTTTAAAAATTCAATTTCTGATGTAGTAAGAACTTATGTGAAAGATCAGAGGGTTAAATCTGCGAGGTTAGCAGCAGAAATGGCTGATGATTATGAATTAGTTCATATATCAAAGATTGGTTTTCGACATCAGTTTCAGCCGGTGAGGGATAGAAACTGGGGGCATGAGAAATACACAAGTGGTAAAGGTGATCTGATGGGAGACAATAAGGAGAGTATATCTCAGATTAAAAAGGAAATCTAGGAGGGTGGAAGAGACATGAACATTTAAAATGTTTTCACTGTAGCAAACTAGGCCATGTAAAGTCACAGTGTTGGAGGTTGAAGAAAAGCCCTGGGAAGGCTGATATGGTAAAACAGGAAAAGACAGTGGGGTTAAAGTGGTAAAGGAAAGTGAAGTGAAAGAGGTGCAAAAGATTGTACAGCCTGATCAAGAGGTCATTGATAAGAAGGTGCCAGATGTCTTTAAGGAATTTACTTGTGTGGGTAAAGTTTACTCACGTGTATCAGGAGGAGCAGGTAAAGAAGTCAATTTTAAGGGATACGGGAGCTAGTCAATCTTTAATGGTAAGAGATGAGGAGTTATGTAGTTTGGGAAGAATATTGCCAGAAAAGGTGGTAATATGTGGAATTCAGGGTGAGAGGAGTAGTGTTCCATTATATAAGGTAAGGTTGGAAAGTCCAGTGAAGAGTGGGGAAGTGGTAGTAGCATTAATAGAGAAACTATCTTGTCCAGGAATACAGTTTACCTTGGGTAATGATACAGCTGGATCGCAGGCAGCAGTGATGCCTACTGTGGTTGATAAGCCAGTGGAAAATCAGACAACTGAAGTGTTGAAGGACGAGTATCCTGGGATTTTTCCAGATTGTGTAATAACAAGGTCGCAAAGTCACAGGTGAAGACAAGAGGAGAAATCAAAGAGTGAAGATGAAGTTGAAGTGCAATTATCAGAAATGATTTTTGATCAGATGGTTGAAAAAAAACAAGAACAGGTGGAGGATGAGGCAGATATTTTTAGTTCAGGAAAATTGGCTGAGTTACAACAGAAAGATGTAAAAATGAAACAGATGTATCAGAAAGCATATGCGGAAGAGGAATCTGAGTGTATACCAGAGTGTTATTACCGTAAAAATTATGTCTTGCTGATAAAATTGAGATGTTTACATATGCAGGCGGATGGAAAGTGGGCAGAAGTTCATTAAGTAGAATTGTCGGTAGGGTATAGAAAGGAGATGTTGCACATGAGATGCAAGTGGGAGGTCATTTGGGAGTAAGGAAAACTCAAGCTAAAATACAAAAACATTTTTATAGGCCTGGACTAGATAAAGATGGAGTTAAATTTTGTCAATCATGTCACACATGTCAAATGATAGGGAAACCTCAAGCAGTGATAAAACCAGCACCCTAATGCCCATTCCAGCATTTGAGGAGCCTTTTATAAGCTTCCCAATTGATTGCATAGGACCGCTTCCGAAAAGGAAAGTGAGACTCAATATCTTTTGTCGATAATGGATGTGTCTACTAGTTTCCAGAGGCCATTCCAGTACGTAATATTACAGCTAAAAAGATTGTGGAGGAATTACTTAAATTCTTCAGTAGATGTGGACTACCCACAGAAATACAATCGGATCAAGGATCGAATTTTACCTGCTTCAAGAAAACCACCATCATCCGGTACCAAAGAAGAACCAGGCAACGTGCCTCAATGACTACCGCCCGGTGACCCTGACTTCAGTTGTAATGAAGTGCTTCTAGAGGCTGATCATGAAGCGCATCACCTCCATACTCCCGGAACGCCTTGACCCACTTCAATTCGCATACCGCTGCAACCGGTCCACATCAGATGCCATTTCCCTGGCCCTACACTCATCCCTAGAGCATCTCGAAAACAAGGACTCCTACATCAGACTCCTATTTATTGACTACAGCTCCGCCTTCAACACCATAATCCCAGCCAAGCTCATATCAAAGCTCCAAAACCCAGGACTTGGCTCTGCAACTGGATCCTCGATTTTCTGACCAACAGACCACAATCAGTAATAATGAACACCAACACCTCCTCCACAATAGTCCTCAATACCGGGGTCCCGCAAGGCTGCGTAGTTAGCCCCCTACTCTACTCCCTGCACACACACGAATGCGTGGCAAAACTTGGTTCCAACTCCATCTACAAGTTTGCTGACGATACGACCATAGTGGGCTGGATCTCAAATAACGACGAGTCAGAATACAGGAGGGAGATAGAGAACCTAGTGGAGTGGTGTAACGACAACAATCTCTCCCTCAATGCCGGCAAAACTAAAGAGCTGGTCATTGACTTCAAGAAGCAAAGTACTGTACACACCCCTGTCAGCATCAACGGGGCCGAGGTGGAGATGGTTAGCAGTTTTAAATTCTAGGGGTGCACGTCACCAAAAATCTGTCCTGGTCCACTAATGTCGACGCTATCACCAAGAAAGCACAACAGCGCCTATACTTCCTGAGGAAACTAAGGAAATTTGGCATGTCCACGTTAACGCTTACCAACTTTTACAGATGCACTATAGAAAGCATCCTCTCAGGCTGCATCACAGCCTGGTATGGCAACTGCTCAGCCCAGGACCCCAAGGATCTTCAGAGTCGTGAATACCGCCCAGTCCATCACACGAACCTGCCTCCCATCCATGGACTCCATCTACACCTCCCGCTGCCTGGGGAAAGCGGGCAGCATAATCAAAGATCCCTCCCACACGACTTACTCACTTTTCCAACTTCTTCCATCAGGCATCATTCTTCCACATGTGTGCTGAAGTCTGAGAACACGCACGAACAGACTCAAAAACAACTTCTTCCCCGCTGTCACCAGACTCCTAAATGACCCTCTTATTGACTAACCACATTAACACTACACCCTGTATGCTTCAACCGATGCCAATGCTTATGTAGTTACATTGTATATCTTGTGTTGCCCTATTATGTATTTTCTTGTATTTTCTTGAATTCTGTTTAATTCCCTTTTCTTCCGATGTACTGAATGATCTGTTGAGCTGCTTGCTGAAAAATACAGGGGCAATGTGCTGGAGGAGGATGAGGAGGAAAGGCATGCCATCACCAAGGCGAGCGCGCACGGGACACCCTCATCGTGACACGTTTCACTGACTAGGGGGGAAACGGGGGTCGCTGGCCAGGGGCACGGACACTACCATCCCACACCAACTCATTTCCCACACCACCGGACCCCCTCGCCTCCCACACCACCAAACCACCCAGTGGCACACCCCCTCCATTATACATCCCTGAGTCGCTACGAGTTGGGGGCACTGAGTTGGCAGTGACAGCGGGTCTGGTCCATGGGATGGAGGTTGATATCAGCCAGCTCTGCGATGAGCTCTGTGCTCCACATCGTTTGATAATGTCGGACTCATGCCCACAGTAACACCTTCCACCTGGGTGATCCTTGCATGCGAGATGGCCAGTCCATCACATGGTCCCGTCGAATCACTGGGCTGGGGGGTGCTGGCGACAGTCGGGGCACAGGGGGAGGGGGGAGCATGGTCCATCCACGTGGCATTCACTTGTCCTCCACGGCCCACTCCCACTGGCCAGCACTGACGGCCCCACCCCCACATCCGTCAGGCAGAGCACAGAGGTTTGAACGGTATGAACATGTGTTTATTGTGATCAAATATATTCAGTCTGTGCCCTAGCCCCGATAATTAAACTGTCCCCTGCACCCTTGCAAACTTAACTGGTGTCTAACTTTCTGGCCTTACGGGCCCTAACATTACATCTAGGTGGTTCCCCAGGCAATGCAGCAGGAGTGAAGGTGGCCTGCTGTGACGCCTGCCCTGTGACAAAGTCCCCATTGGCGCACAACTCCTTGGGCAACCCAGCCTGGATGGGCCCGGCTGATGGTCGGGTGTCCCAGGAGGGGTGCTGTGGCCCTGTTCTGACCGCTTGCCCATGAGTTGCACAAGGGACAGTACAGGAGGGGAGTCCGAAGTGCTACCCTGCGGGAGTCAGCGTCACGTGCTCCAGCATCTCCTACTCCCTCGGGGTTTCTAGTGGCCCCCGGGCTACTCAATGGGACGCGGGTGCGAGTGGAGACATCCCTGGAGGACCGCTCTGGTCTCAACAAGGGTCTGCACGTTCGCGGCCATGGAACACCATGGACCATGGTGGAGTTGGCCATCTCCATCTGGGACTGCACCACATTAGCAATGACTGAGACACCACACTGAGGGTCTGTACCACATCAGCCAGTGACTGGGCCACGTCCCTCGGGGTGTGGGCCGCATCAGCCAGTGACAGGCCATGTCTCTCTGGGTGTGGGCGACGTCACTCTGGATGTGGGCCACCTCCTTCACAGCCAGCAACTGGGCAATGCCACCGACGCTCTCAGCCATGGCCTGCTGTGACTGAGCCACGCTGAGGGGTACTGCTACAATATCCAGGTGTCTCTGGCACACGGCTTCCTGTAGAGAGGGCAGCCCTCTCCAGGGCCTCGGCCCTCGCCTGTACAGAATGCCCTGGGCGTATCCGACACCGTCGCCCCCATTGCCTCCACCGCGGATGCCACCCGTGTGCTGTCGGCTGGGTGGCGCACACGACTGGCACCACCCCCTGCTCCTGCATGCGGATGGACTCCTCCACTTTTGCCCGCAGCTGCTGGACAGCGGACGCAATCCCGCCCGTATTCCCTGGGTCGCTGCATCTGCACTGTGGGTGGGACTGGATGTTCCTGGAGCCCGGGACCAATTGGGCGCAGCTACAGTCTGACCGTCCGGCCCCTCAGCTGCTCCTAACTACATCTGCTGTACCGGACCCACTGTGTGGTGCGCACCAGATAGTGTACCAGGAGCCAACTCACTAATGTGCCCAACGGAGGAGATAGTCTCTGAGATGGTGGAGGGTGTTGGAGAGTAGGTGTCCTCCTCCGACCTGACTTCCGGTACTGTATTTCCTGAATCTCGGGCAGACGGCTGGTGTTCCGGCTGCTCTCCCCATCAGTGCTCGGCCGTCTATGGGGCACCGGCTCTGGCACTGGCTGGGGCCGGGGGTCTCCGGCAGGTCCTGTAAGTCACAAGACGACATGCATGGTTAGAGAGCCAGAAAGGGGGGGGGGGGGGCTAATGGGGCAGGGGTTGGGGTCGAGGGACCGGGGTGAGGGGTGTGGGTGTGGGGGAATGGGGGGGGTGGGGTGAGGGGGGGCTGAGAGGTGACAGTGAGGGGGGTGTGGGGAGGTGAGGGTGAGCGGAGTTTGGGGGGCACACGTGTGTCATGAGGATCCACCACTAAACAGGGGGCCTTACCATCATGTTGGCAACCTCCCTTTCCTCTGGGCCGCCGACCACGTCCAGTGCCCTCTGCTCCGGAACAGTCTGGTGGTCCCCCTCCTGTCTTCTCCTGCTCCTAGCGGTTGTGCACGGCCTTCTCCTGGGGGGAGGGGGGGGGGGGGGGGGGCAATCACAAACAACGACACTGTTAGACATTCCGGAACAGACAGCCCAGGGCTTGTGTAAATGATGACCTCAGTGGCCATGGCACCCAGCCATTGCAGCTGGCATGGGTGCAGGCATGTGTGGCAGCGTGGGGGTTCGGCCATCCTCTCTGGGGGGGGGGGGGGGGGGGGAATCCAGGTTACATGTGTGTGTGAGGGGTAAAGGGATTGGTAGGGGGGCGGAGGTGCTGCCTCCCCACCCTGGCCGCCCTGCAGAGGTTGTGAAGTTTCTTCCTGCACTGGATGCCAGTCTGGATGATGTTGCCCATGGCACTGACTGTATCTGCCACCTGTGCCCAGGCATGGTGAACAGTGGCGCCTGTTGGCCTTCCTCCAGGGCCGGGGTACAGGGTCATCCTTCTCTCCTCCACGGCGTCCAAGCTGTGTGTCCTTGGACCGTGGCGCTGCTGTCATAGACATAGACATAGAATTTACAGTGCAGAAGGAGGCTATTCGGCCCATCGAGTCTGCACCGGCTGTTGGAAAGAGCACCCTACCCAAGGTCAACACCTCCTCCCTATCCCCATAACCCAGTAACCCCACCCAACACTAAGGGCAATTTTGGACACTAAGCAGCGGCGTGCAGAGGGGGGGGGCCGACGGTGCGCTGGCCCCGGGCAGCCATTGGATGGGGGCAGCAGCGTGAAGAGAACGGAGCGCGCCTGCGCACCGCGGTCGGCCGGAGCGCGCCTGCGCACCGCGGTCGGCCGGAGCGCGCCTGCGCACTGCGGTCGGGTGGAGCTTTGGACTCGGCGGCTGGAGAAGGAGCAGAAAGGGCGCGAATTCTCCAGAATCGACGGCAATGCCACCATGGGTGAGTTTTATTTATTCTTTATCTTTATATTTTGATCTATTTTAAAACTCTTCTCTGCACCCTCTCTGTAGCTGTCAACTTACTAAACTGTCGTGCCCAGAATTTGACATTTGGGCCAGGAGCACCCATTTGGGACAGAACCAGTATTTTATAAAGATTCATCATGGCCTCTTAACTTTTGCCCTCTTACCCTTTATACTTAAAGCCCAGGGTCCTATAAATGGGAGATTCTCAGAGACTTGACTGCATGCTGCTGGAGCTCGGATCTTGAACAGAGCTTTTATATCTAGATTTGGGGACCCTTTATGCACTGGCATAGTGCAAAAACAGGCCCCACATGACCAGGGTTTTGTGAAGAAGAAGGGATCTGGAAATGTGTTGACTGTGAAAATTATATTTGTGGAAATTGGGTGAAGTAGTTTGATGAGACTTGGTGCTAAAGCTTTAGAGAAATGAAGATGGAATTTGATTTGAAGAAGTTCAACGTTTTGAAGGATATTGTGGCTGAAATGAAAGCGATACGTGCTGAATGAGCTGACCGAAATGTGTGAGATATGTCTTTGTATCTGCTATGTGTAATTTATCGGTCATATTATTGCAATTTTCCTGTTAAATCATGTTTAATTTACGTTGATTTTGGTGTGATTGCTAATATAAAAGTGAAGTCTTGTATATTGGTCTTAGTTGGGTTGTTTGTAGTTTGTTTCCACAAGGGTCATAACAGTATTTCCATGACGTTGCTGCTCTTATCCTTCTCCATGGGGGTTGCAGAGGAGGGAGGCACAACTTTCGAGACATAACATCTCACCCATTGCTGCAAAGCAAAATGACTGAAGAAGAGAACAATATCCCTAGAATCCCAGCGCTAAGGGGAAATTGACTAACTCTTACAGCGCAATTTAACCTCAGGCAGCCGTCCTATACCTTAGAGATGACCTAGAGGCAGCTTGAGGCCTGTCGTGAAGGTGAGTGAGTGCCTTTAAATTTGCTTACCTTTCACCGGGAGCAGGGTTTGAGGGAATATCAGGTAAGCTCTTCATTTCTTTTTCTTCTTCTTGTTTTTTTTTAAATCTAGAGGTGATGTCAGGGAAGGCAGTACAATGCTCCTCCTGCAGAATGTTTGAGGTGAGGGACGCCGTCAGTGTCCCTGCTGATTTCATCTGTGGGAAGTGCACCCAACTCCAGCTCCTCAAAAACCGTGTTAGGGACCTGGAGCTTGAGCTGGATGAACTTCGGATCATTCGGGAGGCAGAGGGGGTCATAGATAGGAGCTTCAGGGAAGTAGTTACACCAAAGACTGGAGATAGATGGGTAACTGTAAGAGGGACTGGGAAGAAGCAGTCAGTGCAGGGACCCCCTGCGGTCGTTCCCCTGAGTAACAAGTATACCGTTTTGGATACTTGTGGGGGGGGGGGGAACGACTTACCAGGGGTAAGCCATGGGGTACGGGCCTCTGGCACGGAGTCTGTCCCTGTTGCTCAGAAGGGAAGGGGGGAAAGGAGTAGAACATTAGTAATTGGGGACTCAATAGTCAGGGGCACAGATAGGAGATTTTGTGGGAGCGAGAGAGACTCACGTTTGGTATGTTGCCTCCCAGGTGCAAGGGTACGTGATGTCTCGGATCGTGTTTTCCGGGTCCTTAAGGGGGAGGGGGAGCAGCCCCAAGTCGTAGTCCACATTGGCACTAACGACATAGGTAGGAAAGGGGACAAGGATGTCAGGCAGGCCTTTAGGGAGCTAGGATGGAAGCTCAGAGCGAGAACAAACAGAGTTGTTATCTCTGGGTTGTTGCCCGTGCCACGTGATAGTGAGATGAGGAATAGGGAGAGAGAGCAATTAAACACGTGGCTACAGGGATGGTGCAGGCGGGAGGGATTCAGATTTCTGGATAACTGGGGCTCTTTCTGGGGAAGGTGGGACCTCTATAGACAGGATGGTCTACATCTGAACCTGAGGGGCACCAATATCCTGGGGGGGAGATTTGTTAGTGCTCTTTGGGGGGTTTTAAACTAATTCAGCAGGGGCATGGGAACCTGGATTGTAGTTTTGGGGTACGGGAGATTGAGAGTATAGAGGTCAGGAGCACAGATTTGACTTCGCAGGAGGGTGCCAGTGTTCAGGTAGGTGGTTTGAAGTGTGTCTACTTCAATGCCAGGAGTATACGAAATAAGGTAGGCGAACTGGCAGCATGGGTTGGTACCTGGGACTTCGATGTTGTGGCCATTTCAGAGACATGGATAGAGCAGGGACAGGAATGGTTGTTGCAGGTTCCGGGGATTAGGTGTTTTAGTAAGATCAGAGAAGGGGGCAAAAGAGGGGGAGGTGTGGCGCTGCTTGTCAAGGACAGTATTACAGTGGCGGAAAGGATGCTAGATGGGGACTCTTCTTCCGAGGTAATATGGGCTGAGGTTAGAAACAGGAAAGGAGAGGTCACCCTTTTGGGAGTTTTCTATAGGCCACCTAATAGTTCTAGGGATGTAGAGGAAAGGATGGCAAAGATGATTCTGGAAAAGAGCGAAAGTAACAGGGTAGTTGTTATGGGAGACTTTAACCTTCCAAATATTGACTGGAAAAGATATAGTTCGAGTACATTAGATGGGTCGTTCTTTGTACAATGTGTGCAGGAAGGTTTCCTGACACAATATGCTGACAGGCCAACAAGAGGCGAGGCCACATTGGATTTAGTTTTGGGTAATGAACCAGGCCAGGTGTTAGATCTGGAGGTAGGTGAGCACTTTGGAAACAGTGACCACAATTCGGTGACCTTTACATTAGTGATGGAAAGGGATAAGTATACCCCGCAGGGCAAGAGTTATAGCTGGGGGAAGGGCAATTATGATGCCATTAGACATGACTTAGGATGTGTAGGTTGGAGAAGTAGGCTGCAAGGGTTGGGCACACTGGATATGTGGAGATTGTTCAAGGAACAGCTATTGCATGTTCTTGATAAGTACGTACCAGTCAGGCAGGGAGGAAGGGGTCGAGCGAGGGAACCGTGGTTTACCAAATAAGTGGAATCTCTTGTTAAGAGGAAGAAGGAGGCCTATGTGAAGATGAGGCGTGAAGTTTCAGTTGGGGCGCTTGATAGTTACAAGGAAGTGAGGAAGGATCTAAAGAGAGAGCTAAGACAAGCAAGGAGGGGACATGAGAAGTCTTTGGCAGGTAGGATCAAGGAAAACCCAAAAGCTTTCTATAGGTATGTCAGGAATAAAAGAATGACTAGGGTAAGAGTAGGGCCAGTCAAGGACAGTGGTGGGAAGTTGTGTGTGGAGGCTGAGGAGATAAGCGAGATACTAAATGAATACTTTTCGTCAGTATTCACTCAAGAAAAAGATAATATTGTGGAGGAGAATGCTGAGACCCAGGCTATTAGAATAGATGGCATTGAGGTGCGTAGGGAAGAAGTGTTGGCAATTCTGGGCAAGGTGAAAATAGATAAGTCCCCGGGGCCTGATGGGATTTATCTTAGGATTCTCTGGGAAGCCAGGGAAGAGATTGCTGAGCATTTGGCTTTGATTTTTAGGTCATCATTGGCTACAGGAATAGTGCCAGAGGACTGGAGGATAGCAAATGTGGTCCCTTTGTTCAAGAAGGGGAGTAGAGATAACCCCGGTAACTATAGGCCGGTGAGCCTAACGTCTGTGGTGGGTAAAATCTTGGAGAGGATTATAAAAGATACAATTTATAATCATCTAGATAGGAATAATATGATTAGGGATAGTCAGCATGGTTTTGTGAAGGGTAGGTCATGCCTCACAAACCTTATCGAGTTCTTTGAGAAGGTGACTGAACAGGTAGACGAGGGTAGAGCAGTTGATGTGGTGTATATGGATTTCAGTAAAGCGTTTGATAAGGTTCCCCACGGTCGGCTATTGCAGAAAATACGGAGGCTGGGGATTGAGGGTGATTTAGAGATGTGGATCAGAAATTGGCTAGTTGAAAGAAGATAGAGAGTGGTAGTTGATGGGAAATGTTCAGAATGGAGTTCAGTTACGAGTGGCGTACCACAAGGATCTGTTCTGGGGCCGTTGCTGTTTGTCATTTTTATAAATGACCTAGAGGAGGACGCAGAAGGATGGGTGAGTAAATTTGCAGACGACACTAAAGTCGGTGGAGTTGTAGACAGTGCGGAAGGATGTTGCAGGTTACAGAGGGACATAGATAAGCTGCAGAGCTGGGCTGAGAGGTGGCAAATGGAGTTTAATGTGGAGAAGTGTGAGGTGATTCACTTTGGAAAGAATAACAGGAATTCGGAATATTTGGCTAATGGTAAAATTCTTGGTAGTGTGGATGAGCAGAGGGATCTCGGTGTCCATGTACATAGATCCCTGAAAGTTGCCACCCAGGTTGATAGGGTTGTGAAGAAGGCCTATGGTGTGTTGGCCTTTATTGGTAGAGGGATTGAGTTCCGGAGCCATGAGGTCATGTTGCAGTTGTACAAAACTCTAGTACGGCCGCATTTGGAGTATTGCGCACAGTTCTGGTCGCCTCATTATAGGAAGGACGTGGAAGCTTTGGAACGGGTGCAGAGGAGATTTACCAGGATGTTGCCTGGTATGGAGGGAAAATCTTATGAGGAAAGGCTGATGGACTTGAGGTTGTTTTCGTTAGAGAGAAGAAGGTTAAGAAGGTGACTTAATAGAGGCATACAAAATGATCAGAGGGTTAGATAGGGTGGACAGCGAGAGCCTTCTCCCGCGGATGGAAGTGGCTAGCACGAGGGGACATAGCCTTAAATTGAGGGGTAATAGATATAGGACAGAGGTCAGAGGTGGGTTTTTTACGCAAAGAGTGGTGAGGCCGTGGAATGCCCTACCTGCAACAGTAGTGAACTCGCCAACATTGAGGGCATTTAAAAGTTTATTGGATAAGCATGTGGATCATAAGGGTATAGTGTAGGTTAGATGGCCTTTAGTTTTTTTCCATGTCGGTGCAACATCGAGGGCCGAAGGGCCTGTACTGCGCTGTATCGTTCTATGTTCTAAAGATAAAGAGGTCAGTGAATAGCTCTAGAACGGGTGCAACTACGTTTTCTATAGGTTTCTTGGTGATATTTAATGAAATATTTACGTGGGGCTTTGGGGCATACAATCAAGATTTGCCCCGGGCATCACCAGACCTCTGCACGCCATTGACACTAAGGGCAATTTATCATGGTCAATCCACCCAACCTGCACATCTTTGGACTGTGGGAGGAAACCGGAACGCCAGGAGGAAACCCACGCACACACGGGGAGGATGTGCAGACTCCACACAGACAGTGACCCAAGCCGGAATAGAACCTGGGACCCTGGCGCTGTGAAGCATTTGTGCTATCCACAATGCTACCGTGCTGCCCTTCCAGGCATCCTGTTTACTGGGATGGTGTGTGTGGGAGGACAGTTTAACTACGGCTACGGTGCACCACTCCCATGTGCGTTAATCAAGTACTCGGCGGATCCACCGCCGCTTCACTTGAAACGGGTTATATTCCACTTGCCGATGGTGCTAGCTCATTTAGAGTTGCTGAATTGGTGCAACTGTTAAGCCATTTTTGCTGTCGTAAAACACCAGGTTCCATGCCAGCGTCAGCACCTAGACTGAAAGTCGGAGAATCCAGCCCCTGATGCGGCGGGTTGGAGGAACACGCCCTCTTTGTTTGTTTCAGAATTTGAAAACTAAAATGGTAAAGTAATGTCACGTTCTGATTGGCGGAAAGGGAGACTGGGCAAAATTAGAAAATCTGTTGAGCTACTGATTTACATCACCATTTTCAATTTGATTTCAGATCAAGAGGGTTAAATAATCAGGTTTAAAATATATAAAGGCTAATTAAATAGTATCGGGGACTTTGGATATAATGTGAAACAAAAACATCTTTCAACAGTTTAATTTAAAGACCTAACACATAACAGGACAGCTCCAAGCCGTGGTCTGCTCCTCTTGCTCCATGTGGCAGGTACAATTCCAGTCTCCAGGGTCAGCAGGTTTGCAGGAAGTGTCTCCAGTTGCAGCTCCTGAAAGCTCGAAAGCTGGGGACACTGTGGAGCATCCACGAATCAGACAGCACTGTGGATAGCCTGGGTAGACAGATGGCCACACCACAGGTTCAGACTCAGCTGGCAGGAAGGTTACAGGTGACCACCGGACAGAGCAAGAGAGCGAGGCAGGCAGTGCAGGAATCTCCTATGGCCATTCCTTTGCAAAACAGGCAGCACGGTAGCATTGTGGATAGCACAAATGCTTCACAGCGCCAGGGTCCCAGGTTCGATTCCCTGCTGGGTCACTGTCTGTGTGGAGTCTGCACGTTCTCCCCGTGTGTGCGTGGGTTTCCTCCGGGTGCTCCGGTTTCCTCCCACAGTCCAAAGATGTGCAGGTTAGGTGGATTGGCCATTATAAAATGCCCTCAGGGTCCAAATTGCCCCTTAGTGTTAGGTGGGGTTTCTGGGTTATGGGGATAGGGTGGAGGGATGGGCTTGGTAGGGTGCTCTTTCCAAGAGCCAGTGCAGACTCGATGGGCCAAATGGCCTCCTTCTGCACTTTAAATTCTATGAAACATATATGAAAACAGTTATACCGTTTTGGATAATATTGAGGGAAAAGGCTTCACGGGGAAAACAGCAACAGCCAAAATCATGGCACCACAGTTGGTTCTGCTGCAGAAGGGAGGGGCAGAGGGGACTATTGCACTATTGCCAGTGCAATAGTTACAGGGAACTCAATTGTCAGGGGAATAGACAGGCGTTTCTGTAGCCACAAACGAGACTTGAGTATGGTATGTTGCTTTCCTGGTGCTAGGGTCAAGGATGTTTGGGAGCGGGTACAGGATATTCTGGAGCGGGGTTGAACAGCCAGTGGTCGTGGTACACATCGGTACAAACCACATAGGTAAAAAAAGGAATGAGGTCCTAAAAGCACAATACAGGGAGCTAGGAAGAAAGTTAAGAAATAGGACCTCAAAGGTAGAACATAGAACATAGAACATAGAACGATACAGCGCAGTACAGGCCCTTCGGCCCTCGATGTTGCACCGACATGGAAAAAAAAAAACTAAAGGCCATCTAACCTACACTATGCCCTTATCATCCATATGCTTGTCCAATAAATTTTTAAATGGCCTCAATGTTGGCGAGTTCACTACTGTTGCAGGTAGGGCATTCCACGGCCTCACCACTCTTTGTGTAAAAAACCCACCTCTGACCTCTGTCCTATATCTATTACCCCTCAATTTAAGGCTATGTCCCCTCGTGCTAGCCACCTCCATCCGCGGGAGAAGGCTCTCGCTGTCCACCCTATCTAACCCTCTGATCATTTTGTATGCCTCTATTAAGTCACCTTCTTAACCTTCTTCTCTCTAACGAAAACAACCTCAAGTCCATCAGCCTTTCCTCATAAGATTTTCCCTCCATACCAGGCAACATCCTGGTAAATCTCCTCTGCACCCGTTCCAAAGCTTCCACGTCCTTCCTATAATGAGGCGACCAGAACTGTACGCAATACTCCAAATGTGGCCGTACCAGAGTTTGGTACAGCTGCATCATGACCTCATGGCTCCGGAACTCAATCCCTCTACCAATAAAGGCCAACACACCATAGGCCTTCTTCACAACCCTATCAACCTGGGTGGCAACTTTCAGGGATCTATGTACATGGACACCGAGATCCCTCTGCTCATCCACACTACCAAGAATTTTACCATTAGCCAAATATTCCGCATTCCTGTTATTCTTTCCAAAGTGAATCACCTCACACTTCTCCACATTAAACTCCATTTGCCACCTCTCAGCCCAGCTCTGCAGCTTATCTATGTCCCTCTGTAACCTGCAACATCCTTCCGCACTGTCTACAACTCCACCGACTTTAGTGTCGTCTGCAAATTTACTCACCCATCCTTCTGCGCCCTCCTCTAGGTCATTTATAAAAATGACAAACAGCAACGGCCCCAGAACAGATCCTTGTGGTACGCCACTCGTAACTGCACTCCATTCTGAACATTTCCCATCAACTACCACTCTCTGTCTTCTTTCAACTAGCCAATTTCTGATCCACATCTCTAAATCACCCTCAATCCCCAGCCTCCGTATTTTCTGCAATAGCCGACCGTGGGGAACCTTATCAAACGCTTTACTGAAATCCATATACACCACATCAACTGCTCTACCCTCGTCTACCTGTTCAGTCACCTTCTCAAAGAACTCGATAAGGTTTGTGAGGCATGACCTACCCTTCATAAAACCATGCTGACTATCCCTAATCATATTATTCCTATCTAGATGATTATAAATCGTATCTTTTATAATCCTCTCCAAGACTTTACCCACCACAGACGTTAGGCTCACCGGCCTATAGTTACCGGGGTTATCTCTACTCCCCTTCTTGAACAAAGGGACCACATTTGCTATCCTCCAGTCCTCTGGCACTATTCCTGTAGCCAATGATGACCTAAAAATCAAAGCCAAAGGCTCAGCAATCTCTTCCCTGGCTTCCCAGAGAATCCTAGGATAAATCCCATCCGGCCCCGGGGACTTATCTATTTTCACCTTGTCCAGAATTGCCAACACTTCTTCCCTACGCACCTCAATGCCATCTATTCTAATAGCCTGGGTCTCAGCATTCTCCTCCACAATATTATCTTTTTCTTGAGTGAATACTGACGAAAAGTATTCATTTAGTATCTCGCTTATCTCCTCCGCCTCCACACACAACTTCCCACCACTGTCCTTGACTGGCCCTACTCTTACCCTAGTCATTCTTTTATTCCTGACATACCTATAGAAAGCTTTTGGGTTTTCCTTGATCCTACCTGCCAAAGACTTCTCATGTCCCCTCCTTGCTCGTCTCAGCTCTCTCTTTAGATCCTTCCTCGCTTCCTTGTAACTATCAAGCGCCCCAACTGAAACTTCACGCCTCATCTTCACATAGGCCTCCTTCTTCCTCTTAACAAGAGATTCCACTTCTTTGGTAAACCACGGTTCCCTCGCTCAACCCCTTCCTCCCTGCCTGACTGGTACGTACTTATCAAGAACATGCAATAGCTGTTCCTTGAACAAGCTCCACATATCCAGTGTGCCCAACCCTTGCAGCCTACTTCTCCAACCAACACATCCTAAGTCATGTCTAATGGCATCATAATTGCCCTTCCCCCAGCTATAACTCTTGCTCTGCGGGGTATACTTATCCCTTTCCATCACTAACGTAAAGGTCACCGAATTGTGGTCACTGTCTCCAAAGTGTTCACCTACCTCCAGATCTAACACCTGGCCTGGTTCATTACCCAAAACCAAATCCAAAGTGGCCTCACCTCTTGTTGGCCTGTCAACATATTGTGTCAGAAAACCCTCCTGCACACATTGTACAAAGAACGACCCATCCAATGTACTCGAACTATATCTTTTCCAGTCAATATTAGGAAAGTTAAAGTCTCCCATAACAACTACCCTGTTACTTTCGCTCTTTTCCAGAATCATCTTCGCCATCCTTTCCTCTACATCTCTAGAACTATTAGGTGGCCTATAGAAAACTCCCAACAGGGTGACCTCTCCTTTCCTGTTTCTAACCTCAGCCCATACTACCTCGGAAGAAGAGTCCCCATCTTGCATCCTTTCTACCACCGTAATACTGTCCTTGACTAGCAGCGCCACACCTCCCCCTCTTTTGCCCCCTTCTCTGACCTTACTAAAGCACCTAAACCCCGGAACCTGCAACAACCATTCCTGTCCCTGCTCTATCCATGTCTCTGAAATGGCCACAACATCGAAGTCCCAGGTACCAACCCATGCTGCCAGTTCCCCTACCTTATTTCGTATACTCCTGGCATTGAAATAGACACACTTCAAACCACAGACCTGAACACTGCCGCCCTCCTGCGAAGTCAAAACTGTGCTCCTGACCTCTCTACTCTCAATCTCTCGCACCCCAAAACTACAATCCAGGTTCCCATGCCCCTGCTGAATTAGTTTAAACCCCCCCAAAGAGTACTAACAAATCTCCCCCCCAGGATATTGGTGCCCCTCAGGTTCAGATGTAGACCATCCTGTCTATAGAGGTCCCACCTTCCCCAGAAAGAGCCCCAGTTATCCAGAAATCTGAATCCCTCCCGCCTGCACCATCCCTGTAGCCACGTGTTTAATTGCTCTCTCTCCCTATTCCTCATCTCACTATCACGTGGCACGGGCAACAACCCAGAGATAACAACTCTGTTTGTTCTCGCTCTGAGCTTCCATCCTAGCTCCCTAAAGGCCTGCCTGACATCCTTGTCCCCTTTCCTACTTATGTCGTTAGTGCCAATGTGGACTACGACTTGGGGCTGCTCCCCCTCCCCCTTAAGGACCCGGAAAACACGATCCGAGACATCACGTACCCTTGCACCTGGGAGGCAACATACCAAACGTGAGTCTCTCTCGCTCCCACAAAATCTCCTATCTGTGCCCCTGACTATTGAGTCCCCAATTACTAATGTTCTACTCCTTTCCCCCCTTCCCTTCTGAGCAACAGGGACAGACTCCGTGCCAGAGGCCCGTACCCCATGGCTTACCCCTGGTAAGTCGTCCCCCCCACAAGTATCCAAAACGGTATACTTGTTACTCAGGGGAACGACCGCAGGGGGTCCCTGCACTGACTGCTTCTTCCCAGTCCCTCTTACAG
Source organism: Scyliorhinus canicula (assembly GCF_902713615.1). Taxonomy (NCBI): domain Eukaryota; kingdom Metazoa; phylum Chordata; class Chondrichthyes; order Carcharhiniformes; family Scyliorhinidae; genus Scyliorhinus; species Scyliorhinus canicula. The sequence continues at coordinate 158,295,219 of NC_052158.1, read as the reverse complement.
TTACCCATCTATCTCCAGTCTTTGGTGTAACTACTTCCCTGAAGCTCCTATCTATGACCCCCTCTGCCTCCCGAATGATCCGAAGTTCATCCAGCTCAAGCTCCAGGTCCCTAACACGGTTTTTGAGGAGCTGGAGTTGGGTGCACTTCCCACAGATGAAATCAGCAGGGACACTGACGGCGTCCCTCACCTCAAACATTCTGCAGGAGGAGCATTGTACTGCCTTCCCTGACATCCCCTCTAGATTAAAAAAAAAAAAACAAGAAAAAGAAAAAGAAAGGAAAAGCTTACCTGATATTACCTCAAACCCTGATCCCGCTGAAAGGTAAGCAAATTTAAAGGCACTCACTCACCTTCACGACAGGCCCCTGCTCCCGCTTCCCAACCACCGTGGGGTGGGGGGGTTGGTTAGAGGAGGAGGTAGGGTGGGAAACACTGACGAAGTGTTTCGGGTTTAACTGTCACTTGCCAACAGCCCCTCCACAAACCTCCTTCAACTTAGGCTGACCGCACTGCACGTATGCAAATTTCCCCAGAACAGCTGATCAGTAGCTCTGCTCTGCTGCCCTCTGCTGGTTGCTTGCCTTTACTCAAACTCCTTGGGTCTTCTTCGCAGGTTCACCTTCAACTTAGGCTGACCGCACTGCACGTATGCAAATTTCCCCAGAACAGCTGATCAGTAGCTCTGCTCTGCTGCCCTCTGCTGGTGATCTCAGGATTACTACCGGTGCCACGCGATAGTCAGAGTAGAAATGACAGGCTATATTTGATGAATACATGGCTGAAGATATGATGTCAGGGGGAGGGTTCAAATTCCTGGAGCATTGGGACTGGTTCTGGGAGAGGTGGGTGTGGTGCACCACTGTGTACGCCTGTATTAGGGGATGTAAGGTCGGACCTGTACTACAGGTTCACCGGTAGCCCCTGCCGGCTGGCTCCGCCCACTAGGAGCTGTATAAATATGTGTGTCCTCCATTGATCTGCCATTACGCCAGATGCAGCAGGAGGCCACGCATCTGACTGCAATAAAGCCACAGTTGTACCCAATCTGAGTCTTTGTGCAATTGATCGTGCATCAGTGGGACATGTAAAAACTGGATGGGTTACACCTGGGCAGGACTGGGATTGATGTCCTGGGGAGACTGTTTCCTAGAGCGGTTGGGGAGGGTTGAAACGAATATGCCAGGGGGATGGGAACCTATGTAAGGAGGCAGAGGAAGAGGGAGCAAGGACAAAAGCAAAGATAGAAAAGGAAATAAGAAAAGTGATAGGAGGAGGAACAAGGGTAAAGTTCAAACAGGTAAAAGAGAAAAATATTGGGAGCAAGACAAACAATGTGTAAAAGATAAACGTAAAGGCTCTGTTCCTTGAGCACGGAGCATTTCCAATAAAGTGGATGAACCAATCGCACAGAGAGATACAAATGGGTACAACATAATTGGAATTACGGAGACGTGACTGCAGGGTGACCAGGGATGAGAACTGAATGTCTCAGAATATTCAGTATTTAGGAAGAACAGCCATAAAAGAAAATGTGGTGGTGTGGCACTGCTGGTTAAAGAGGAAATTAACACACTCGTGAGAGAGGATATTAGCTCTGACAATGTGGAATCTGTCTGGGTAGAGTTGAGAAATACCATGGGCAAAAATCATTAATGGGTGTCATACTAAGACCCCCAAACTGCAGTGGTGATGTTGGGAATGGCATTAAACACAAAAATAGAGATGCATATAATGAGGGAATATCGGTGATCATTGGTTATTTAATCTACACATAGATTGGGCAAATTAAATTAGCCACAATGCCATTGAGGAGGAATTCCTGGAGTTTAAATGGGGTGGTTTTCTTGACCAATATGTGGAGGAACCAACTAGAGAGCAGGCCGTTTAGACTGGGTACTGTGTGATGAGAAGGGAATAATTGCCAATCTGGCTGTACGAGACCCCTTGGGGAAGAACGACCATAACGTGATAGAATTATTTATCAAGATTGAGAGTGAAGTAATTGATGCGGAGATTAGGGTGCTGAATCTTAATAAAGGAAACTATGAAGATATGTATGAGGCTTGAATTGGCCTTGATAGATTGGTGAGCGTTACTTAAAAGGATGACAGTGGATAGGCAACTGCAAATATTCAAGTAACGCATCGCGGACCTGCAACTGTTCATTCCTGTCTGGCACAAAAGCAAAATGGATAAGAGGGCCAATCCATGGCTTACAAAGGAAATTAGAAATTGCATCCGATCTAAGGAAGAGGCATACAGATTGGCCAAGAAAAATAATAGATCTGACAATTGGGAGCAGCTGAGAATTTAGCAACGAAAGAGCGAGGGATTGGTTCAGAAGGGAAAAATGCAGCTTGTATGGAAAATAAAGACTGACACTAAGGGCTTCTGTAGATATGTGAAGAGAAAGTGATTGATAAAGGCAAATGTAGGCCCCCGACAGACAGAAACAGGGGAATGTATAATAAGGGACAAATAAATAGTTGAGCAATTGAATTCATACTTTGATTCTGCCTTCACAAAGGTGGTCACAACTAAGATAACAGAAAAGTTTGAGAATGAAAGATTTAGTGAGAGGGAAGAACTGAGGGAGATCAATATTAGTATAGAAATGGTGGTGGGAAAATTGATGGGATTGAAGGTAGAGAAATCCCTCGGGCCTCAGAATCTGCATCCCAGTGTGCTCAAGGAGGTGGCTCTGGAAATAGTGGATGCATTCATGGTCATCTTCCGGGATTCTATAGACCCTGGAACTGTCCCTACAGATTGGAGGGTAGCTCTGTCACTCCAATATTCAAAACGGGAGGTAGTGAGAAAACAGGGAATTATGGACCAGTAAGCGGGAAAATTCTTGAATCCATTATCATGGACTTTATAGCGGAGCATTTAGAAAGCAGTGGCAGGATCAGTCAGAGTCAGCATGGATTTATGAAGGGGAATCATGCTTGACAAATCGGTTAGAATTCTTTGACGATATAACAAGTGCAGTTGACAAGGGAGAGCCAGTCGATGTGGTATATATGAACACTCAGAATGTGTTTGAGAAAGTCACGCATAACAGATTATTTGCAAGATTAAAGTGCATGGGATTGGGGGAAAGTGTATGGAGGTGGATAGAAAACTGGTTGGCAGAGAGGAAACAAAGAGTAGGGATCAATGGGTCCTTTTCAAATTGGCAGGCAGTAACCAGTGGGGTACCACTGGGATCGGTGCTGGGACCACAACTATTCACAATATATATTAATGATTTGGATGAGGGAACAAGATGTAACATCTCAAAGTTTGCTGATGATACCAAGTTAGGTGGGAGGGTGAATTGTGACGAGGATGCAGGGATCCTAAAGCATGATTTGGACAGGTTAGGCGAGTGGAAAAATCAGCGGGACCAGGGTGTCCTTGTGCACCAGTCGCTGAAGGAAAGCATGCAGGTGCAGCAGGCGGTAAAGAAGGCTAATGGTATGTTGGCCTTCATTGCGAGACGTTTTGAGTACAGAAGCAGCGATGTGTTGTTGCAATTGTACAGGGCCTTGGTGAGGATATACCCAGAATATTTGTGCAGTTTTGGTCTCCTTTTCTGAGGAAGGATGTTCTTTCTCTTGGGGAAGTGCAGCAAAGATTTACCAAACTCTTTCCAGGGATGGCGGGACTGTCATATGAGGAGAGGTTGACTACTCTTAATAATAATAATGGCTTATTGTCACAAGTAGGCGTCAATGAAGTTACTGTGAAAAGCCCCTAGTCGCCATTTTCCGGCGCCTGTTTGGGGAGGCTGGTACGGGAATTGAACCCGCGCTGCTGGTCTTGTTCTACATTACAAACCAGCTGTCTTAGCCCACTGTGCTAAACCAGCCCCATGGTTGAACAATGTTAGGATTGTTCTCGCTGGAGATCAGGAGAATGAGGCAGCATCTCACTGAGACTTCTAAAATTCGAACTGGACTGGACAGGGTAGATGCAGGGAAGATGTTCCCAATGATGGGTGTGTCCAAAACCAGGCGTCACAGTCTGAGGATTCAGGGTAAACCATTTTGGACAGAGATGAGGAGACATTTCTTCACACACAGAGTGGTGAGCCTGTGGAATTCGCTACCACAGGAAGTAGTTGATGCTAAAACTTTGAATATATTCAAGAGGCGGCTGGATATAGCACTTGGGGTGAATGACATCACAAAGGTTATGGGGAGAAAGCAGGATTAGTCTATTCAATTGGATGATCAGCCATGATCGTGATGAATGGGAGAGCAGGCTCGAAGGGCCAAAAGGCCTCCTCCTGCTCCGATCTTCTATGTATCTATGTTGCTATGTGCATGCGGCGGACCCTGGTCGAGACCAGAGCAGTTCTTTATCACAGAGCAGGAGTCACAGCAGGCCACCTCCACTCCTGCTGTACCATCTGGGGAACCACTTAGGTGCAGTTTAAGACCCCTGTGGCCAGAAAGTTAGACACCAATTAGTCGGCATGGATGCAGGACACAGTTTAGTTACAGGGGCTAAAGCACAGACTTTATGTGTGTGTTCACAATAAAAACCTATTACCACCGTTACAATCTGCCTCGGTGCTCTGTCTGATTGGTCGGCACTGGCAGGGGGCGTGGGGATCAGGGGACCACTGCACGCACTGTGGGAGGACCGTGCTCCCCACCTCAGCCTTCCACCCCCTACCCTGGCGCCCGGACCGGCCCCAGCAGCCCCACCCCTGGGATTCGTCGGGACCATGTGATGGACTGGTCACCTTGCATGCAGGGATCCATCGGTGGAAGATGCTACCGATAGGCTTGAGTCACACGTTTTCCTATGATGAGGAGCACCAGAGCTCATTGCAGAATGGGTTGTCATCATCCTCCATCCCATGGACCAGACCTGCTGTTACTGGCAAAACAGGACCCCCAGCTCGTTGCACCGCAGGTATGTATAACAGAGGGGTGTGCAAGTGGGCGGTGTGGCGGTGTGGGAAGTGATGGAGTGTAGGTTTGGGAAGTGGTGTCCATACACATGGCCAGCACCCCTCTCCATCCCTGCCCTCCTTGTCAGTGAACATGGAGACGATCAGAACGCCCTGTGCGCATTGGCCCTGGCGCACACGTCATGCTGCCTTTCCTGCCAGACTTGGCCACATGCTCATCGTTCCCCTGCCTCCTCCTCGTCGGCCAAGGCCTGCCCTCCCTCCTCATCAGCTGGTGGGTGGCGGACGGTTCGGCGTGGCGTTTGGGGCGAGGGCAGGCATGCAGGGGGATGTGATATGGGTGTGGGCGCACCCAGACGGCTGGTGTTATGGTCGACACTCGGGAGGCTGACAAGATGCAGCCACATATACCCTTTACAATTCCCACACACACTCATCGTAGCCAACAAGGTGGCACTGGTTGTGCTGGAGCACGCCCATACAGGTGATTAGTCGGGCACCTTGGGGTGTGGCTTGGGGGGTCACCTATATGACCCATGGCACAAAGTTCCCAGTGGGCTTTTGGTGGTGTACACAGATGCATGCCTGTCTTGCTGGTTGCAGCAATGGTGTTCCATGCCCACTGTCATAATATCCACTCATGTGTATCATGAGATGCAGTCAGGCAGTGATTGATACACAGGATAACCAATGAACACACACGACACAGAACAATCAATCACCAGACAGGACACCACCACTATAGCGCTCCGTGACCCTCCCGACACCCACCCGTGACCCACCTGCGGGTCGCGCTCCCGACTTTGAAGAACACTGCAAGGTTGTTCACGTTCAGATGCCTGTGGGAGGTTGGTCAGCGCCAGCTTTTGTCATTAGACAGGCTGCTCCCAGGTCTTTCGTTGTCCAAATGGCTGATGGCTCCATTTTACGGCGCAACAGGAGGGCGCTGCGTAAAGTTCCCTGCCCATCACCCGACTGCAGTTCTCCAGATGTCATCATGCCTCCACCGGCCGTCTTGCACCATGAGGCCACCGATCTGGCAGTGATCCCACCTGTCCACAAGGCCACCGAGATGGCAGCCATCCCGTCTGTCCAGGTGCTGGCGTCCCCCCTCCACCTCTGAGGCGAACAACAAGAATTTGTCAGCCACCATAAAGACTGAATCTATAGACTTAAATCTTGTAAATTTTGTTCAGTTTGCTCTGTACCTGCACGATAGACACCTTCCCATCTACATATGTTCATTCATTCCCCACTTGTACATAGTTATGCAGCCACGTTCCAAAATTTTTTTTACAAAGGGGAGATGTCATAATATCCATTCATGTATATCATGAGATGCAGACAGGCAGTGATTGACACACAGGATAACCAATGAACACACACGACACAGAACAACCAATCAGCAGACAGGACACCACCACTATAAAGCCCACAGGGCATTAAGACTCTCCCTCTCTCACAGGACACGGCTAGGGAGATAGTCACAGTGCACAGGCCAATGAACATCATCACCATGTGGTCGTGAGCTAGTCTGGTCAAGCCAGTAGGAGGTTATCAGTTAGGTTAATAGAGTGTCAACCCACAGCAAATTATGTACAGCAATCAGCAGGTTCAATAAAACAGTGTTGGACCATCTGTGTCGGAAGCCTGTCTCTCGTTTCACTGCATCCAGTTGCAGTCGATGTTAGACCAACACAGATAACACATCACCCCCTTCCTGACCACCCCCCATTACTCCCTCCGGCCCTGGCAGAAGCCCCCCAGCCAGCAGCACAACTGTCAAGAAAGAATGACGATGTTGGATACTTCCCTAACCACACTCTCTCCCTCAGCAGCCACCACGCCGGTTTCACGATGTTTAAATGGGCAAGTGAACCATACCATCGGGAGCATGGCCCATTGGAGCTGGAGCATCATGGAGGCCCCAGGGAATACCGGGTCGGCTCGCTAATAAACGGTGTTTACTGCACTTGCGTTCCGCAGCACAGTGATGCTGCTTTCGAGGTGACGGAGAATTGTGATTAGGCGTCTGCCAACGGAGAATCCCACCCCATATGCAGGAGTAACCCATTCAGCCCATCGAGTTACTGCAACATATAGATAGCAGTGTGCGGTTCATTAGGAGCTGCATTGGGGACAGCCCAGTGGACAAAGGAGTCGTCCTGGTGCTGGTTTAGCTCACTGGGCTAAATCACTGGCTTTTAAAGCAGACCAAGCAGGCCAGCAGCACGGTTCAATTCCCGTACCAGCCTCCCCGGACAGGCGCCGGAATGTGGCGACTAGGGGCTTTTCACAGTAACTTCATTGAAGCCTACTCGTGACAATAAGCGATTTTCATTTCATTTCATTTTTCATTTTTCATTTCTGCAGGCTAACAACGCCAGGTTGAAATCAGAACCCGAGTCAGCAGCTTTGCACAAAAATCTTTTAACGATGTGGACCCCTTTTTCAACCTTCCCATTCGACTGTGGGTAGTGGGGGCTAGATGTGACGTGCCGAAATGCGATGTGTACAGCCGGGCAAAATCTGTCCACTCCTGGCTGAAGAAGCAGGGGCCGTTGTCACTCATCACCATGAGTGGGATCCCATGCCGGGCAAAAGTCTCCTTATGGGATGTGACATGAATCCCAGGTCCCGGTTGAGGCCGCACTCATCAGACATGAGGCTCACCGGCCTTTAGATTCCAGGATTATCCCTGTTAACTTTCTTAAACAGGCTACCATATTAGCTATTCTCTAGTCCTCCGATAAAGTGATGTCACAGGAGACTGTGACCTGATTGGCTGAAAGGCAGACTGGGTTAAATTTGAATATTTGTGGAGTTACTCGTTTTAATTTGATTTAAATTCCTACTTTTAAGTTGATTTGAATTATAATTTTTAAATTTTTAAATCTCATCTCATTGAAATAACTATTTTGGGTTGATTTAAATTACTATTTTTAAGTTGATTTAAATAACTTTTTAAATTTCCATTAAATAACGATTTAATTTGTTGTCAGATCAAGCAAGATAAATACTCAGGAATAAAGCTAATTAAATAGTATACAGGAGATTGGATATAATCCGACACAAAGACATCTTTCTAAAGTTTAATTTCAAAAGTTTAATTTAAAGGAATAAATCATGGCAGGACAGCTCCAAGGCATGGTCTGCTCGTCTTGCTCCTTGTGACAGGCTGGGGACAGTTCCAGTCCCCAGGGTCAGCATGTGAGAAGGAAGTGTCTCCAGTTACAGCTCCTGGAAGCTCGAGTTTCAGAGCTGGAGCGGCGGCGCGAGACACTGTGGAACATCTGCGAGTCAGAGAGTATCGTGGATAGCACGTACAGAGGGGTGGTCACACCGCGGGCTCAGACTCCGCAGGCAGGAAGGGAATAGGTGACCACCAGACAGAGCAAGAGAGCCAGGCAGGTAGTGCAGGAATCTCATGTGGCCATTTCCGTGCGGAACAGATATATTGCTTTGGAGACTGTTGAGGGAAATGGCCTCGCAGGGGAAAACAGCAACAGCCAAACTCGTGGCACCATGGTTGGTTCTGCTGCAGAGGGAAGGGGTGATACGTGTGACAGTGCAACAGTTATAGGGGATTCAATTTTAAGGGGAATAGACAGGCATTTCTGTGGCCGCAAACGAGACTCCAGGATGGTACATGAAGATCTGGATTCAACGTCAAGAAAAATTAGGAGAAAAGTTAAGAGGAAAAATAACTTAGGAGAGATTATTGATCAAGGTGTTAAGATTCAAAATAGAGGTACAAAAGCCAACATAAGTGTACTTTACATGAATTCACGTAGTATTCGGAATAAGGTAAATGAGTTGATGGCACAAATCATCGTGAATGACTATGATTTAGTGGCCATTACTGAAACATGGTTAAAGGATGGTCACAACTGAGAGTTAAATATCCAGGGTATCAAACTATTCGGAAGGACAGAGTGGATGGTAAGGGAGGTGGTGTTGCTCTGTTATTTAAGGATGACATCCGGGCAATAGTAAGGATGACATCGGTGCTATGGAGGATAAGGTTGAATCCATTTGGGTGGCAATCAGGAATAGTATGGCGAAAAAGTCACTGATAAGAGTAGTCTATCGGCCACCAAATAGTAACGTTATGGTGGGGCGTAAACAAAGAAATAAATGATGCATGTAGAAATGTAGGGGCTGGTTTAGCACACTGGGCTAAATCGCTGGCTTTGAAAGCAGACCAAGCAGGCCAGCAGCGCGGTTCAATTCCCGTACACGCGCCGGAATGTGGCGACTAGGGGCTTTTCACAGTGACTTAATTGAAGCCTACTCGTGACAATAAGCGATTTTCATTTATTTCATTTTCAAATGGTACAGCAGTTATCATGGGGGATTTTAATCTGCATGTCGATTGGTTTAACCAGGTCGATCAAGGCAGCCTTGAGGAGGAGTTTATAGAATGTATCCGTGATAGTTTCCGAGAACAGTATGAAATGGAACCTACGAGGGAACAAGCGGTCCTAGATCTGGTCCTGTGTAATGAAACAGGATTGATTAATTATCTCATAGTTAGGCATCCACTCGGAAGGCGCGATCATAATATGGTGGAATTTAAAATACAGATGGAGGGTGAGAAGGTGAAATCAAACACTGGTGTTTTGTGTTTAAACAAAGGAGATTACAATGGGATGAGAGAAGAGCTAGCAAAGGTAGACTAGGAGCAAAGACTTTATGGTGAAACAGTTGAAGAACAGTGGAAAACCTTCCAAGCGATTTTTCACAGTGCTCAGCAAAGGTTTTTACCAACAAAAAGGAAGGAGGGTAGAAAGAGGGATAATCGACCATGGGTATCTAAGGAAATAAGGGAGAGTATCAAATTGAAGGAAAAAGCATACAAAGTGGCAAAGATTAGTGGTAGACTAGACGACTGGGAAATCTTTAGGTGGGCAACAGAAAGCTACTAAAAAAGCTACAAAGAGTAAGACAGATTATGGGAGTAAACTTGCTCAGAATATAAAAACAGATAGTAAAAGTTTCCACAAATATATCAAACAAAAAAAAGTGGCTAAGGTAAATATTGGTCCTTTGGAGAATGAGAAGATTTAATAATGGGAGTTGAGGAAATGGATGAGGAACTGACCAGTTTCTCTCCAAAGTTATCTACTTTGGAATCAAACCCAACTCATATTCCCTGCCAGTGAAATGCAACTTTGGAAGATTAGAAACATGATCAATGCTCCCAGCTGATTCCCGTTGAACCTGCACATTTAACAAAAGGAAAGTGCAGTGAACTTACAATGTTCCAGACTATGGATCCATATCCTAGCTTAGAATATGGATTCGCACGGTCGCACCGATTCCTATCTTGAAACCATAGGTGTGGTTGTCGTCTATCATTGCGAAATCATCGTCCCCGTCGATAAACTGAAAAGAGGATTTTTCCATCAGTTTCATCACCTTCGGCTCGGACATTTTGTTGGATTCTGTGCAGTTTCTGCTGGATCAATCTGAGAGAGAGCCCTGTGTCTTCACTTGATTCTTTCTATGTAAAAGAAAATTATATTTTTGAATCAGAAAGTTTGGAAACGTCCTTTTCTGTTTTCAGAACAACAGAGTCTCGAAAAGTTCAGACACATCAATGTAGAAATTCATCTTAGTCATGGAATTAAAATTGTCTGTAATACCCTCCACCCTCAGCAGTATTGAACCAGAGAGAGATGAATATCGAGCGGGCCGAGTAACAACTGATGGATTTGATGTCGCTTCTCTTCCACAACTATCCAAGTGACTATGGAAATGAACATTGACTCAGGTAAGAGTAGAGCAGTGAGCTGACACAATTATGACACTGACAGCTGTGGGAAGTATAATTGTTCCAAAGAAACTTGTACATTTTGGTCTGAACACGATGTCTAGTTTTGTTCTAAGTAAATGAAACTGTTGCCAGAAACATTTAAAACATTAAACAATCACGAACAGAAAGTACGTTTAATAATGAACAATTTAAACCTTAAACCTTGTGATGCTGAAATTGCTTCACATTTGCTCATATTCAACTCCAAATTGTCGACCTTCAGATCCGGTCAATTCTAAATAACTATCACCACTAACCAACAACGGGTAAAGCAAGTCAAGTGGACGAAATGATCCAAGCTGATCTTTGCACATCTTCCAGTTGCTGCACCCAATTAGTTCCTTAAAAGCCTGACGGTTTATTTTATCAAATCGAAGATTGATGACATACCCGCATCTCTCTCTCAATGCAGTGTCCTGATCTCCACCCTTAAGGTCCACGTCCTAGTTTCAACTTCAGTTACTGGGGTTATGCCGACAATTACATTACAAACAATATGCTAGGTTTGGAAATATCATATGGATGACACAATTTGTGGTTGGAACTTGCACATTAAGGGCAGCACGGTAGCATTGTGGATAGCACAGTTGCTTCACAGCTCCAGGGTCCCAGGTTCGATTCCGCTTGGGTCACTGTCTGTGCGGAGTCTGCACATCCTCCGCGTGTGTGCGTGGGTTTCCTCCGGGTGCTCCGGTTTCCTCCCACAGTCCAAAGATGTGCAGGTTAGGTGGATTGGCCATGACAAATTGCCCTTTGTGTCCAAAATTGTCCTTAGTATTGGGTGGAGGTGTTGACCTCGGGTAGGGTGCTCTTTCCAAGAGCCGGTGCAGACTCGATGGGCCGAGTGGCCTCCTTCTGCACTGTAAATTCTATGAATTCATCCAATACTTTGCTCAAAAGTCATCCCTGACATTGAAGATCAGTCTTTGCAGTATCGCCCGCACCGAAATGCCTTTTTCACTTTGCAGCGACCCAAATTGGACATGGTATTCCAGATTTGGTCTACCAATGCACGCTGAGATTTGATCAATATTTCCACTTACATCTTCAAATTTCTGATCGTTTGGTTCGGAATTAACTTGCCTTGTTGGTATCGGTGCGGTATTAGTCAGACATATTGAATATTGACTCCATTCTGACTTCTGTGACTCCACGAGTCTCCCAGAATATGTTTTTTTCATTTGGATTCTTGGGATGTGGACGTCATTGGCTGGGCCAGTGTTTGCTGCCCATCCCAATTCACCCATGAACTGAGTGGCCTTGTTGGGCCATTCCAGTTGTGAGAAATTAAGAGTAAACCGCATCTCTGTGTGGGCCTGCAGTCACATGTAGGCCAGACCCGGTCAGGATGGAAGATTTCTTTCCCTGAACGACATTATTGAAACAGATACTTTCTTCGACAATCAGCAATGATTTCATGGTCATCGCTGGACTTTTAATTCCAGATTTGTTTTGCGTTCTGGTGGGATTTGTACCCGGGGTCCCCAGAGCATTAACCTGTATCTGTGGATTACTAGTTCAGCACAAAAAGCAATATATCACTGCCTTCCCAATAACGTGAACCATTCATATTATTTATTTCCATGTTACGCACATTGTACTTCTCATTTTAATATATTTTCCTAATTTATGCCATGTGTTTTCAATTGTCTGTCATGATTTAACTTTCCATTTTAGCTAGGCATCATGTGAAAAAGTGCCACGCTGTTTCTGAATCTGGGCCAGTGATTCGAATTAGGGATATTAGTTCCCGTTGAATTATTATTTATTCCACTCATTGGTTTCCCAACTCAGATGTAAGTGTTACAACACCCTGTGGGTGCACAGTCAATTTCAGCCTCGGAGACGAGTCCCAAAATAAGTGAATATACCATTAATTTGTATTTTCTGAAAATCTTTAACTCTTGACTGCTCCAGTGAGTTACAGACACGAGGGGCAGGATTCTCCGACCCGCCGCCAGGCCAGCGAATCGCCGGGAGCTCGCAGCGACCCCCCCCCCCCCGCGTCCCCCGGCGATTCTCCGGCCCATGATGGCTCGAAGTCCCGCTGGTTCTGTGCCAGTCCTGCTGGCATAAATTAGACAAGATCCCTAACCGGCGGGACCTGGCGGCGTATTGATAAATAATGGAAAAAATGAACATGTATGTTCCTTGGTAGACAGGATAATTGCCTGCCAGACTGCCTAATCCCCAAGAGCCTGCCCTACCCTACCCAGACACGCATAAAACAGACACAAGGTAAGGATCAGCAGGGAGTAAATTAAAAGAGAGATTAAAGGGGCAGATCTGAGATGAGTCTTCGCTACGGTGGTTGCAGCCTCCAGGAAATAGATTCAATCGAGAGATTCAGATTAGCACAATTTTGTTCTTCCACCATCAGGTGGTGGTTCACCTGAGAGTTTCAGGATAGTGCAATTCTGTTCTTTAACCATTCGGTGGAACTAAGTCCAGGAGAGTTCAGATCAGTGCTGGTCTCGTTGGTGGCCGGCAGATGGTGCCATACACATGATGCTCTGGATGGTACACTTCCAGGGTGGCACGTGGCACAGTGGTTAGCACTAGGACTACAGCGTTGAGTGCCCGGGTTTGAATCCCGGCCCTGGGTCACTGTCCGTGTGGAGTTTGCACATTCTCCCCGTGTCTGCATGGGTTTCACCCCCACAAACCAAAGATGTGCAGGTTAGGTGGATTGGCTACGCTAAATTGCCCCTTAATTGGAAAAAAAATAATAATTGGGTACTCCAAATTTAAAAAAAACGATGGTACACGTCTACCATTCTACCACCAAATGGATGTTTGACCTTCCTGTGAGAACAATACAGCTCTGGTCCTGGTCTTCAGCAATGTTTTTACTGGTTTGTTTCCTGTACAAGACTCTGGAGGCTTTATCACAAATTCCTCCACTTTAGTCCTTAATTCTTCAGCTTCTCGCAGCCCGTGGCACACGCAGTTCTCTCCCAGCCCATGGCACACGTAGTTCTCTCCCAGCCCATGGCACACGCAGTTCTCTCCCAGCCCATGGCACACGCAGTTCTCTCCCAGCCCATGGCACACGCAGTTCTCTCCCAGCCCATGGCACACGCAGTTCTCTCATTTGCCAGACCAGCAATTTTTGTGTCAGCCATTGCAGAGCAGCCCATCTATGTAGGAAGCTCCTCTGGTGTGATGCGGGATACAGATAGATCCAGTGTTGAGTGTGAACAAATGTGTCGGTAGTGATTCCATCTGCAGCTGCCCAATATGCATGTTTCGGAGCTGTGACTGGAGTCACTGGGGAGCAACCACAAGGCTGAGATCTTCATGGGTGGCACATACAGTGATGTTATCATGCCGCAGTTAAAGACTGCACTGACAGAAAGGAAAGGGCGACCGGCAGATGCAGTAAAAATACGAGGCAGGAGGTGCACAAGCTCCCTGTCACCGTCCCACTCCATGACAGATTTTTATTCTGGATACTCCTGGGGAGGCGCTTTCCCAAGGGAATGTAGCACGGTCCAAGTTTTTGACATTACGAATGTCTTAATGGCACCAAGGTGGAATGGTATAAAAAAAAGTGGGAAATCAATAATGACGTAAGGGGAACAGAGAGACCATTCTGCAGTCGCAGACGTGACACCAGGATATGTTGCCTCACTAATACCAGAGTCAATGATGTGGCTTCAGACATCTAGGTGGGGGGGGGGGGGGGGGGGGGGGGGGGGGGAGGGGGTGAACAATCAATGTTTGTGCTCCATATCAACACCAGCGACGTAGATAAAAAGGCTAAGGTCCTGAAAACAGGATATATGGGGTTAGGATATATATTCAGAGTTTTAGGAAATGAACATAATGTCCGGGCATGAGTCCGTAATGGGGCTGGGGGGGGGGGGGGGGGTAAGGGGCAAGTATGAATTGGGAGTTATGTCAGAATATTGTCTGCCGCCCTGTGTTCCCCTTTTCATGCCACCCTGCTGCCTGTTCTGATATATGTTCTTCGGATTAGCTGCTGCAATCTTACTGCCGCCTTTGGGATTTTTGTGCAAATTGGAGTCTTTGGACAGTGGAGAAGCCTTTCCTTTCTGATGGTCTAGTCCAAAAACATCCTTTTTTAGGCTCTGTGACAGAAGCTTTTGATAGACTTGGTAAGCAGCCAATCAGTGCATATATGATTTTCAACCTTCTCCTATCAGGGCCTATGGTAGGTGAAGTCAGTCAGTAATTTTCAGGAAAGAAGGCACGTCTTCTGGAGAGTACCACCTTTTGTTCAGTTCTGTGTGGAAATCCAGTGATCAAGCATCCTGAAAACGGCCTCTCTCTTTCTCTCTCTCTCTCTCTGTGCTGGACGATTTTAGGAAGCATTCTAGCCAAATCTGTGAAGACGTTCCTGTGTCAAAGGAGCACAGACAGCTGACAGAACTGGGAAAGGGATTTGGAGTGTTAAAATACAAGTTTTCCCAAAGGTCAATAACCTTCGAACGTGTGTGTCAGGGGCTGGGAAGATCTGAAGAATTAAGGCTTAAAGTGGGACATTTGTGAAAAAGTCACTGGAGTCTTATATCGGAAAATGAGCAGTAAAATAATTGCTAAAGACCAGGACCAGTGCTGTATTGGTCTCACAATGACATGAAAGCTCCATCTGGCAATTGGAAGGCAACGAGAACTGCACTGATCTGAACCCGCTGGACCTGGCTCCACTTGGTGGCTAAAGAGTGGAATCGCACAGACCTGCAATTATTCGGTGAGGCACCATCTGGTGCTCAAAGGACATAATTGTGACAAACTGATCCTCTCGACTTCCCAGAGGCTGCAACCAAAGGAGTGAAGCCTTAGCCCGTTAACCCATCTTTCATTTTATTATTTGTTCATTCACTTATGTTGGTACTTCGGGATCTGTGGGGCTGAGTCGTGAAACCTGTGAGTAGAATAGATTATAATTCAACACTGGAACTAGTATTTCTAAGTCGATTCACTGGCCCTAATTCACAAACAGCATGGCGCATTTTCATATGATGCCAAGCTAAAATGGAAAGTTAAAATGTGACAGGTAAATTAGAAAAGATAGAATGAATTAGGAAAGGTTTTTAAATGGGAAGTATATAGAATCATAGAATTTACAGTGCAGAAGGAGGCTATTCAGCCCTTGGAAATTGCAACGGCCCTTGGAAAGAGCACCCTACCCATGCCCAGACGTCCACCCTCTCCCTGTAATCCAGTAACCCACCTCGTCTTTTTGGACACTATTGGCAATTTAGCATGACCAATCCACCTAATCTGCGCATCTTTGGACCGTGGGAGGAAACCGAAACACCCGCAGGAAACCCACGCACACACGGGGACAATGTGCAGACTCCACACAGACAGTGTCCAAGCCAGGAATCGAACCTGGGAACCTGGAGCTGTGAAGCAACAGTGTGAACAACTGTGCTACCGTGCCACCCACTTTTACAATGTGCATAATGCCAAAAGAAGTAATATGGATGATTCACATTATTGGGGAGGCGGTGACATAGTGATATTGGTGCTGGACTAGGATTGCAGAGATCCATGTGAATGCCCTGGATTCCGGGTTCGAATCCTGCCAGAATGCAAAATAAATCTGGAATGAACTGTCTACTGATGACCATGAAACCATTGCTGATTGTCGAAAACAACATCTGTTTCACGAATGTCCTTTCGGGAAAGAAATCTTCCATCCTTACTGGGTCTGGCCGACATGTGACAGAAGACCAACACCAAGATCCGATTTACTCTTAATTTCTCACAACTGAAATGGCCCAGCAAGGCCACCCAGTTCATGGGTATATTAGGATGTACAGAAAACACTGGCCCAGTGAATGATGCCCACATCCCAAGAACAAATAAAAAAAATAGTGTTGAAATAGGATGAGAATCATGGACTCACAGGAGTCATAATGGAGTCAAGATTCAATATGTCCAACTAATACTGCACGGATACCAACAAGGCAATAGAATTCTGAACCATATGATCAAAAAGTGGATCATGTTTGTTGGACTAATAATCAAATCGCATCATGCATTGGTAGACTCAATCTGGAGTACCATGTCCAATTCTGGTCACTGAAAAGTAAGAAAGGCATTCCCATGCAGCCGATACTGCAGAGACTGATCTTCAATTGAAGGGATGACATCTGAGCAAAGTATTGGATGAATGTGCAAGTTCCAACCAGAAATTGTGGCTCCATGTGCTATTTACAAACCCGGAACATTGCTTGTAATAAAACTTCCGGCATAAACCCAGTAACATAAGTTAAAAACGACAAACTGTATTGTCAGTGTGGGGATAAGGACACTACATTGAGAGAGAGATTCAAGTATGACATAAATATCTGATTTGACAAAAGAAACCTGAAGACTTTCAAGAACAAATTTGGATGCGATTGAATGATGTCCAGAGATCTTGTTGCATGTATCCGTCCAATTGATTTGTTTTTCCTGCTAGTTGCTCGTGGTGATAGTTATTTAGATTTGACAGGATCTGAAGATCGACAATTTGGTGTTGAATGTCAGCAAAATGCGAAGCACTATCAGCATCGCAAGGTCTAAAAATTAATTTGTTCATTAATGAATGTACTTTCTGTTCATGATTTTAGGTGTTTCTTGCAAGTTTCATTCACTTCTGACAAAACGAGACGTCATGTCCAGACTAAATGTACTAGTTTCTTTGGAGCGGTTTTACTTCCCACAGCTGTCAGTGTTATAACTGTGCCAGCTCACTGCTCTACTCTTCCCTAAACCAATGTTCATTTCCATAGTCACTTGGACAGTTGTGGAAGAGAAGCGACATCAAATCCATCATTTGTTGCCCGACCCGCTCGATATTCATCTCTCTCTGGTTCAATACTGCTGAGGGTGGAGGGTATTACAGACATCCAGTTGGACACAGGCAATTTAATTCAACGACTAAGACGAAATTCTTCATTCATGTGGCTAAACTTTTCCCAGGATCTGCTGTTTTTCTGAAAAGAGAAAATGACGTTTCAAAGCTTTCCGATTCAAAATCCTAATTTCCTTTTATCTGGACAGAATGAAGTGAAGATACAAGGCTGCCTCTGAGATTGATCCACTAGAAACCGAGGGAAATCCAAGAAAATGTGCGAGACGAAGATGATGAAACTGATGGAAAGATCCTCTTTTCTGTATATCCACGGGGACAATGATTTCAAAATGAGGGAATACTACAACACCTGTGGTTTCAAGCTGGGAATCGGTGTGAATCCATTTTCTAGGCTAGGATTTGGAGCCGCGGTCTGGGAAGCTGTAAGTTCACCTCAGTTCCCTTTTGTCAAAAGTGCAGGTCCAACAGGAATCAGCTGGAAACATTGATCATGTTTCTAATCTTCCAAATTTGCATTTAACTGGCAGGGAATATGAGCTGGGTTTGGTTCCAATGTAAACAATTCGCCAGCAATAGCTTTAGGTTGTGGAGAGGTTGACTCCGATGAGGTTCACAATGCCAGAGACTCGAGTTTGATTCCCGGCTTGGGTCACTGTCTGTGAGGAGTCTGCACGTTCTCCCCGTGTCAGCGTGGGTTTCCACCGGGTGCTCTGGTTTCCTCCCACAAGTCCCGAAAGATGTATTTGATAGGAGAATTAGACATTCTTAATTCTACCTCAGTGTACCCGAACAGGCGCCGGAGTGTGGCGACTAGGGGATTTTCACAGTAACTTTATTGCAGTGAATAAATAGTATTATTAACTTCTGCCGGTCGGGGAATTTAATCCCAGTTGTTGGCATCGCTCAACATCACAACGTAGCCCTTGTAACACCTGCTAGCTTTGAAAATGAAGTAATTAATGCATTTAAAATCCTTGAGGCGATGTCATTCTGTTGCAACCTGGTTACCATGAGACCCAGATTGGCAATGATCATGTTTAAAGTTCTTAACGACTGGACATTATATTGATGAAAACTCTTTAAACAATACTGGAGAATGCTTGTTGACAACACGATGACTGTACAGATGAGAAAGTCCATTCAGCCCATCTTGATGCATCAATCCATAAAAGTTTCAACATCGTGAAAACAAGTTTCTCCAATATGTTTCAAATAACAATTCCCTCAAGTCAGCCCGCAGCATCTTTTACTATTCTCACTTTATTGCCAAGCAATTCTTTGTTTTAATTCCAAACGGAATGTTAGAAATCGCTCCAAACTTCCTTCATAACTTACCGACCAACAATCTGGATTTCATCCAAACATACGAAATAAGAGGAGCAATAGGCCATTGGGCCACTGGGCCTATTCCTACCTGCTCCACACTCCTGCCGGATCTGGCTCTACCCCCACCCACATCGCACCCCCCAAACATTTACCTCCTTGCTTCTCAGGAGTCCGTCTACCTCTGTCTTGAAAACATTTAAAAACTCTGATTCCAATCCCTTTTGAAGGAAGGAGATCCAAATATCCTCTATCTTCTGAGAGAAAAAGTTTCAAAATAGTTGACTCTTAATTCTTAAACCGTAACCACTCACTCTTGATTCACCCACAAGAAAAACTATCCTCTTCACACCAAACCTTTCACGATTCCTCAGGGTCGTCTCTGTTTCAATCAAGTTTACTCTAAATATTTAATACTCTAGTGGATACAAGGATTGGCTGTCCAATAGTTCTTCATCCGATAACCCGCCTATTCCTGGTATCAGTTTAGTGAATGTTCTCTGAACTGCTTCTCATGCATTTATATCTTTCCTGAAATAAGGAGACCGATGCTGTACACAGGCCTTTTGTACTACTTGCAGGAAAGACAGATCCCTCTACATTTCAGAGTGCTGTGATCACTCCTATTATGAAACAAAAATGAAAACTGCTTATTGTCACAAGTAGGCTTCAAATGAAGTTACTGTGAAAAGCCCATAGTTGCCACATTCCAGCACCTGTTCAAGGAGGCCGGTATGGGAATTGAACCCGCACTGCTGACCTTGTTCTGCTTTACAAGCCAGCTGTCTTAGCCCACTGCACCAAACCGCATTCTGATAATATTCTACTTTTTATTCTTCCTGCCAACATGGACAATTTCACACCACATTTAGCAATCATACCACTGTCCCTTGATCCAAGTCATTCCAACAAATTGCAAAATCCTGAGACACCATCTCTGATCCCTGTGACACATTATGCACTACATTTCAGTAGCCAGAATAAGACCCATTCATGGATACCTGTAATACCACGTTAACGAGCCCGTCTTCTGTTCATGCCAATATAACACCATCTACTCTATGAGAGTTTATGTTATGCAATAAACGTTAGTTTGGCACCTGAACAAATCCCTTCTGAAAATCTAAACCCATTGGTTCCCCTATATCCACAATACATTTTACTCCTTCAGAGAACTCCAATAAATTGGTTAAGTATGAATTTTTCACGGAGATGACGCGGTGTGTACATGAGGACAGTGCAATTTAAATAGTCCACATGGACCTCCGTCAAGTGTTTGGCAAGTTGCTGACAGACTGGTCAGGAAGGGAAGAGGCATGGGAACCAGAGCAATTTGCAAAGTTGAATCCAGAATTGGCTTAGTGAGAGGAGGCAGATGTTAATGATCAAAGGTTGTTTTTGTGACTTGAAGCAAGTTTCCAGTGGTGAACTGCAGGGATCGGTGCTGAGTCTCTCATCTCGACCTGAATGTGGAGGGTATTATCAGTATGTTTGCAGCAGGGTCAGAAATTGGTGGTGTGGGAACCAGCGATGAATGAAGCATTTGATAACAGGACAATATAGATGGGCTGTTCAGGTGGGCAGAACAGTGGACAATCAAATTGTACCTTGGAACGTGTGTAGACTAACAAGTCAATGGAATACATAATGGGCAGTAGGACACGAGTATGTACAGAGGACCAGAGGGGTCTTGGGATGCATTTCCATAGGTCTCTGAAGACAGCACAGGGCAGTGAGATAAGGTTGTTAAAAAGGCATATGAGGTACTTGCCTTTATTGGCCACGGCATAGAATATTAAAGCAGAGATTATGATGGGGCTGTTAAAAATGCTCATGAGATCACAGCGAGATTACCACATGAACCTCTGGTGGTCACACTATAGGAAGGATTGAATTCTCTCGAATGGGTGCCAAGGAGATTTACCAGGATGTGACCAGGAAGCATATATGCTATGAGGAGTGGCTGGTTAATCTGGGGTTCATTTCCTTAGAGCAGAGAAGGCTAAGGGGGAGACCTGATTGAGGTATACAAAATTATGAAGTACATTGTTTGGGTAGATAGATAGTCCCCTTAGTCGAGGATGTCAATAACCAGGGGGCGTAGATTAAAGGTAACCCACAGAGTTTAATCACCTGACTTCAAGGATTGTGTTCGCAGCCACAAGTGATGAATGGAGGAATTTCGGATATATTGTATTATCTGTATTTGGTGTGGTAAGGGTTAAAAGCCTGCGCAACTGCGTGTATGACTGCTGCAGTCCTTTTTTTTTAAATCCTGGTTTGAAAAGTTTGGAACCTCATAAAAAGCTTGGGTTGATGCAAGGTTTTTTTTTTGCATGAAAAACAGTTTTTGCCAAAGTTTCTGCATGGTTCTGAGAGGATTCAAATATTTTCTTTAAGCAGTGTCAACGATTTCTCTTTCTCAAAGAACATCTCTTTCAAGCAGACATTCCTGAGCGCTAATTGTTTTAACACTGGATTGAGAGCTGAGATGGGTTTTTGTTTGAGTGATCATTGTTTGAGCGGGAATAAAGATAGCAGATAAGCATTATTGTAATAATTGTATTGTTTAAGAGTTAATTGTAAGGTATTTTCTGGTGTAATGTTAAAGATATTTCAATATTGTGTTGCTGTAAAGTTTGTTTTTATAATCATATCGCTATTTCTTCATGAATTTACTTCTGGAGTGAGACATCCTTTCCTCACAGCCCTACAAAATTAAAACAGAATTTGAGGTTTCTGTTCAGTCCCTTAGCCACTGTTGGGTCTGGTCCAGGATCGTAAAACACACAGAGTGGATAGTGAGATGCTCTTTCTTTGGGTAGGAGAGTGAAGTACGAGAGGACATAGGTTTAAAGTGCGTGGAGAATAGTTTAGAGCAGATGTTCGAGGCAAGTTTTTTACACAGAGGGTGGGTAATATATGGAACTTGCTGCCCGGGGAGGTGCTGGGAGCAGGTACCATAGCGGCATTTAAGGGACATCTGGACAGATTTATGAACAGGGTGGACATGGATGGATACGGACTCTGTAAGTTCAGACAGTTTTAGTTTAGGCAAGCACCATGGGCGGTGCATGTTTGGAGGGCTGAAGGGCCTGTTTCTGTGCTGTATTGTTCTTTGTACGTTGGGCTGTAAGATTTGGAATTTGGCCAGTATATTTCAGTTAAATGTTACTTACAGACATGAGTGAGACTTTTACAAAAAGGATTAACACTCGTTTACTCCTCCGTACTGCAAATCGCATGGCTCTTCTCCACAGTGCTATCAGCATTGCCTCTGCTGTTCCTTGCTGACCATAACTGCATGCACTGTTATTGTACAAATATTTCTCACAAACAGTGAATCACAGAATTATATCTTAACAATTCGAACCAACAGTAGTCGTAACTAACTCCACAACTGTATTTACACAACCAGCTGCTTAACTTTCCTTAGGAGATGTAAACATGCCATTAGCTCTATTTTACAACTTTTAACCACCTGATTCTGCTCTTTGATTCACTTTTCTTTTCTTTGCTACCTCTTTCCTTGACAAAGAATGCAACCATGTTGCCTATTGGGCGGGGGTGGGGGGTCCAGGTATCATTGACAGCAACCTTCGGGAATCCATTTTCAAAGCATAGACTTGGTAAGTTGAAGTTGCTGTCTGTTTTACATTGCAATCAGGGAAAATGTGGACTGTGGTAGTATGACTAGGGAGATTACGGTACCTTAGAACCATGCTGCCATTGGTGCAGAAGACTCGCTGCCCATTGACTCAGGCAAGTCATGTGCCTCTCTGCTGAAGCTAGTCATGTGACTACCCGCCAATTGGCTGAGAGGTTGGTAGCTCCGCCTATGAGGCGGGGTATAAGAACCCGTACCGTCTGGCAGTCGGCCTTTCTCTGTACGTCTACTGCCGGGCACACATCTAGTGTATTAAAGCCTGTTGTTTGGAGCTACTTCACGACTCGAGTCCAATTGATGGTGCATCGTGGACCATCTCCCTTCCAAAACTGCATCCAAATCAAGACCATTCCTGATGCCTCGTGAACTTGCAGGATCAATAGGACAGTAGTATAGAAATGATGAAGGATTGTAAAACAACACAGGTCTGACTGTCCTTATACATTAATCACAAAAAGTTAATATGATGGCACAGCAAGAGGTTCGGAAGACTGATGGAATGATATAGTTTGTTGCAAAGGGATAAGAAAATAATGAGGATGAGGGTGTTCTGTTGTGAGGAAAGGTTGGACAGGTTGGCCCTATATCCATTCAAGTTTAGAAGAATGAGAGATGATGTTAAAGAAACTTGTAAAATGCTCAGAGAAATTAACAAGATGGATGCTGGATGGATATTTTCCCTTATGGAAGAGTTTGGAACTAAAGGATAGAGTTCCAACATAACTGGTCTCCCTTTTACAATGCCGATATACTGATCTATTCTCTCGCAGGGGATTGTGAGTTTGTGGAGTATTGCCCTCGAGCGTGTAACGTAAGCTTGGCAATTGAATATCTTAGTTTCTTAATTGACAAGTGTCAACCATTTGGGGGTAGATAGGAAATTGGGTTGAGACCACATCTGATCAGCAAAACTGTTCTAAATGTTGAAGCAGACACAAGGGGCTGAATGGCTTGCTCCTGCTCGTAATTTGCATGTTCACATGTTCATATGTTCGTACGATGCTCTTTCACTGCTGCATTGTAACACAGAAATATGCTCTTTCATGTTAAAGGCTCGTGGTCTGTGCCAGTACTTTGAGAAAGAGGAATTAATATTTTCAAATAAGAAAGTGATTGAACTTGGAGCGGGCACTGGAATTGTGAGCATTCTTGTTGCTCTTCTGGGTAAGTAAAATACACTTTATGTACCCACAGGAGGAACAATACCTTTGAAGTGTGAATGAAATGAATGACCAACTCTCTCTGTGCGTGGTGCTTGTGCATTTTTTAATTCTTTCATAGGCTGTGATTGCCGTTGGCAGCATTTAACACAGGTCATAAATTGCCCTTGAGAAAGTGATGAATGACCTTCTGGAGCTGCTGCAGTCCGTGTGCAGTAGCAACCTCATACTGCTGTTAGGGAGGGTTTTTACACAGTGACAGTGAGGAAACAGCAATATATTGCCAAGTGAGGAAGGTGTGTCGCTTAGAGGGGAACTTGCAGCTGGTGGAGCTCCCAGACATCTGTTGCGCTTGTCCTCTGAGGTTTTAAAGGTAACAGATTTGGAAGGGGCCGTCTAAGGAGGCTTAGTGAGTTGCTGCAGTACATCATGCAGATTCTGAGCAACGCCGTCATTGTTCACCACTGTTGGAGGGAGTAAACGTTGGCGATGTTGGATGATGGTGGATGGGTTGGCAGTTCAGTCCGCTGCTTTGTCACAAAACCACAGACTCTGTACAGTTAGGAATGAGGTTATTCAACCATTTGGTCTGCACCGACCCTCTTAAAGAGCACCATACCTAAGCCTACTCATCCACCCTATCCCCATAACCCCACCTCACCTGCACACCTTTTGGCAATAATGAGATGTTTAGCTTGGCCAATCCACCTACTCATGCTGGACCTCTTGAGTTTTGTTGCTGCTGCGCTCATCCCGGCAACTGGAAAATATTCCGTCACACTCCTGTCTTGTACCTTGTAGATGGTGAACAGGTTTCAGTGTGTTTGGGATGAGTTACTAACAACAGAGTTCCCAGCCTCTGGCCTGCATTCCAGCCACAGTGATATTGTTAAACTTGAAAAAGTGCGGAAGAGATTTATAATGATGCCAGCGGGTTTTGATGGTCTGTGTTATAAGGAAAGGCAGGGACTTTTTGCCCTGGAGCGAAAGAGGCTCAGGGGTAATATTATGGATGTCCATAAAATAATGAGGAGTACAGGTAAGGTAGATAGTTGACATCTTTTCCACAGGTAGAGGAGTCCAGAAGTAGAGGACAGAGATTTAAGGTGAGAGGGGAAAGATACAAAAGAGATCAGAAGGGAAATATCTTCACACAGAGGGTGGTGAGCATCTGGAACGAGCTGCCAGAGGCAGTGGTAGAGACGGGTATGATTTTGTCTTTTAAAATGCAATTGGACAGTTACATAGGCAGGGTGGGTATAGAGGGCTATGGGCCAAATGCGGGCAAGTAGGACGAGCTTAGTGACCGAAGCTGGGTGGCATTGACAAGCTGGGCCGAAGGGCCTGTTTCCATGTGGTAAAAATCTATGACTCTATGTACTAACATGGTTAGTCCAGTTCTGCTTCTGACTAATCATAATCCGCAGGATGTTGGTAGTGAGGATCATACAATTGAACGTCAAGGGGAGATGGTTGGATTATCTGTTATATTATGGCAAAATGGTACTTGTACAGACTGGGAGGGTGGTAGAGGCCTCATATCCCTTATAAAATAGCTGGATGACCACTTGGCACATCTTAACATTCAAGACTATGAGCAAAGTGCTGGTAAATGGGATTAGGTAGGTAGGTCAGTTATTTTTCACATGCCAGTACAGGCTCGATGGGCCAAAGGTCCTCTTCTGCGCTGTGCAATTCTGTAATTCCGAGATAATTCTCTGAGCAATCTTGAATGTTGTACAACTCTTGTTATCTATGGGAAGTATCTGAGGGGTTGTGAATGGTCCAAAACCTTGTGCAATCATCAGTGAACATCCGCATTTCTGGCTATATGATGGGAAGGGGGCGGTGGAACGGTCATGCATTAATGATGTTTGGGCCTTGGACACTGCCCTGCGCAACTCTTGAAATCATGTCCTGCGATAGAAGTGGTAGATCGCAAAAAATCACGAGCATCATTAGTTTTACCAGGTATGACTCGCTGTGATGTTATTTAATGTGTTGTCAACCACTGTAGCTTAATTTTGCCAGCTAGGGATGTGGAGCAAGAATAATTTAATGTGATAAGCACAAAATCCTGAACAGCTTGCCTACATACAAATTATTAATATAATAATCTTTATTAGTGTCACTCAGCCTTGACCATACTGAATAACCAAGCCTCTACTGCTCTCTGTAGTACAAAATTCCACAATGTGGAGATGCCGGAGTTGGACTGCGGTGGGTACATTAAAGAGTCTTACTACAGGCTAAAGTCCAACAGATTTATTTGGAATCACTAGTGTTGCTCGTTCTGAGTAAGTGTGTTTAACATTCCTCGAGCAGAGGAAGTGTGCTTAACACTCGCTTGGCTCTGTTTCTCGTTTCTATGCTCTGGAGTCGCCAGGTGCCGTAAGAGACACCGTCACAAGTATCAAGGTCAAGTTCAAAGCAATAAAGCTATACACCAATTAGTAAGTCCAAACAGTTAGAGTTTATTATAAAACAAATATAATAAATACTCATGCACACGCTAAAGACTAACTTACTTCTACCATTAAACGACTAATACTTATCTAAGAAGGAACAGGCAAGGTCCGGGAACAAGGCCTTCGTTCCGTTCTGGTCTGCAACTTCTTGTTACTACTGGTCGGCACGGGTATAAGTAATGCCTGGGTCAAGGTAGCGATCGTCACTTGGCACTTACTTATCGATGGCTGCTGCTCGACGGCTGGTGTAAAAGATAGGATTCTGGAGGCTGGAGTCGGAGGCCGGAGACAGGAGACCGAACCATGTGCGGGACCTTCTTTTATAGGTCCCAGGAGGTCCGTGCCCCTTGGGGCGGGCTTCCTCACCTGCTAGGGATCGATTGGGCCTTTTCCCAATCGATATGATTTGAACCCCCCTATCCTAGGGTCGTTCCTTGATGGCTGGGGCGGTTCTTAGGATTCATTGTCCTGGCTTCGCTGGCTCCATCGTGTCTGCTTCGCTTTTGAAAGTATCGATTGATACTTGAGTGTATCTATTGTGCCCGGGACTGTCCCGGTATCACCTCATTAGTATGTAAACTGTTTTCCAATTAGCAGCGTTGCCTGAACTCTGCAGCTGTCGGGAAACCGGTTTTTGCAAGTGTCTCAATGCTGAAAGCTTCTGCAAGCTGTTTGCTTTTGACCATGTCCGTTTTTCCCTGCACTCTTTGCAGTCTTCCATTTTGTGTTACTGGTGCCCATCTTAGATGGCTACACTAGCTTTCGGAGAATTCCACAGATTAACCACGCGCTGAAATAATAAATTCTTCCACATCTTTGAATTAAATGGGCGACCCCTTACTTTGAAATTAGGTCCTCTGATCCTACCGGCTCCCACAAGGGAAACAACCTGTCAACATTTAACCTGCCAAGACGCCTCGGGAACCTGTATGTCCCAATAAGGTGACGTCTTCCATTCTGCTGAACTGCAATGATTGCAGGCGCAAATTACTGCACATCTCCTGATAAGAAAATACCTCCACCTCCAGGTTCAACCAAGTGTACCTTCCATGGACTGACTCCAATGCTAGTATTTCTTTGGTCAGATTGGATACTATTGACCTGGTTGTTGCACCTGAAGAAGAATACAGCAGCCTTGTCGTGGGTGTAGTGCCAATTCACCAGAATAATACTTGATTTAAAATACTTACATTATCAGAACAGATTGGATGGAGAAGTAGCCATTACTTTGAGCTATGAAGATTAGAGGGTGATCTAATTTAAATGGTCACGATGATAAAAGAGCTTCCGAGTGTAGCCAAGGGGAAACTATTTTCAATATTGGGAAATTCAGAACAAGGAACCACACTTTAAAATTAGAGTGAAAAGTATCAGGGAAAATATCAAGGTGTATTATTTTCCCAACCAAAATCAGAAAATGTATCCAAAATATCTTTGATGGAGTTAGATAAATGTATGATTCAAAACTTCGTTGGAATTTTAAAAAATTTTGTAAATGATATTGATCAAAATTGGGAAATAATGTGAAGATATGCATGACATAGAATCTGTTGAGACGTGTGGTGGTGTAATTATGATATATAATCACAAATTTGTCACCGGGGTGTGTAAACACGTTTTGCATTCATTTGTTAAGAATTAGCTCATGTGAGCAGACTTATATGGACATAAAGCTTGATGATATCAGACCTGTAGAGCTATGTATGTGTGCGAGCTGACAGCTACAATTGTATCACATGACACACTTTGTTTCTAGTCGTACCATGGTGCAATACTTTAAATACATATTATAACATAAACTGCGCTTCAGGCTGAGTAATCTGATCCTCTGCCTATATTGTTCCTTGTTTCCAGAACTGAACTATCTCCAAATGGGGCCACCAATAACTGATTTGCCAATGATAAACTTAAAAGGGTGCAACACGAATGTTTCTAGCCTGCTGTCCCCTATCACCATGATTCTTTACCATGAGTGTAAAGACCCGGGCGGAATTCTCTGACCCCCCCCGGGGGCAGAGGTCCCGCCGCTGTCAGGCTTC
Organism: Scyliorhinus canicula; assembly: GCF_902713615.1. Classification (NCBI taxonomy): domain Eukaryota; kingdom Metazoa; phylum Chordata; class Chondrichthyes; order Carcharhiniformes; family Scyliorhinidae; genus Scyliorhinus; species Scyliorhinus canicula. The sequence continues at coordinate 158,267,000 of NC_052158.1, read as the reverse complement.
TCCCGCCGACGTAGTTTAAACCACCTCTGGTGGCCGGCGGGAGCAGGCAGCGCGAGCGGGCCCCGGGGTCCTGGGGGGGCGCGGTGCGATCTGACCCAAGGGGGTGCCCCCACGGTGACCTGGCCCACGATCGGGGCCCACCGATCGGCGGGCGGGCCTGTGCCGTGAGGACACTCTTTTTCTTCTGCCGCCGCCACGGCCTCCACCATGGCGGGGGCGGAAGAGACCCCCTCCACCGCGCATGCGCCGGGGTGACGTCAGCGGCCGCTGACGCTCCGGCGCATGCGTGGACTCACGATGACTGGTGAAGGCCTTTCAGCCAACTGTGGCGCCGGTCGGCGAGGCGGCAAAGGCTGTTCGCGTCAGTCAGCGGGGCGCCAACCACTCCGGCGCTGGCCTAGCCCCTAAAGGTGCGGATAATTCCGCATCTTTGGGGAGGCCCGATGCCGGAGTGGGTCTCGCCACTCCGGTAAACCGGGACCCCCACCCCACCGGGTAGGGGAGAATCCCAGCCCCGCATCTTTGGGGAGGCCCGACTCCGGCGTGGGTCTCGCCACTCCGGTACGCCGGAACACCCCGCCCCACCAAGTAGGGGAGAATTCCAGCCCCGGAAAGTCACAGATGATTATAATGTTACCTGCAGGGAATGTCAGCAAAATGGGAAAGAAAGGAAATTTCAGTCGTGCTGCTTGGGGCTAAAGTTTACCATGTGTCCCCATTCACAGCGATAATGGAGATCGGTCTCTCTTTTTCTTTTCTCAGGTGGAGATGTCACCATTACAGACAAACCGGAGCTGCTGAATCGAATAAAACGGAATGTGTCTTTCAACATCCCTTCTTCCTTCAAACCTCAGGTCAAAGTCCGTGCCCTCCGCTGGGGCCTTGACATCAATCAGTTTCCCTCAGACTATGACTATATCCTGTGTTCGGACATTCTGTATCTTCATGGCAGTATACCTTTAATTCTCGAGACTCTTCTACACCTCAGCAACAGAAACACCATCGTTTATTTTGCCTCTACGATGTTCTATGGCCAGGAGGTGACCAGAAAGGGCCATGTGACCCTATCACAGTATTTCAAAACTGAGCTTGTTTGCAGATATGATGCTGAAGATGTTAACGTTTACAGAATGCTTCTCAATACTGCTAACACTGCACATCTCCCCAATTTATACAGGAGAGGTTGGTTTCACATGCGATTGGATCATTCGAAAGATTAATCGCTATCACTAAATATATTTCACGGTTTGCATGTTGTAAGTTGCTTTCCTTCCATTCTACATACAAGTCTTGCATAGAAACTTGAAGCAAGAACACTACTGTTCAGTAATTCACATTCGAATCCAAAATTACTGTTTTTTTTCAACAGATTCACACATACTTTTCTCATGAAAATTAATAGACTACAAGTAGAAAACTTGTGCCACATCTCCAGGTGTCCACATCAAAGCACTGCATCTTTCTGAAAGCCTGCTTGAGCCAGAGTTGACATTCTGGCAGGATTGTCCGTTTGGGGCACCGACAGATATGAATCACACCTGTGTCTGCACTGGGGCTAGAAGCGGTTCACCCCACTCCGTCCTTCGTCCCCCACCCTTCCAGCCATACTTTTGGTTGCATGGCAGGAAGCACCCCGGGTTCCATTCTGAATGCTGCTCCTGTGCCGTCGTATTGAGTGGGCAGACCGATACTGAGGTCCCACGCTGCCCGCCCCCCCCTCCCCCCTTCCAGGCGACACTGCAAATCCTGCCCCTCCCCGCTAACAGGTAGGGGCAAACCCCTCCCCCTACCTTGATAAATGCTTGATCACACTCTCCCCCTCCCCGAATATTATAATACCCACCCCATCAGTCACCCGCATCTGGACGCTAAAGAATAGTCCTGGCAGAAACAACGAACAATCATTTGTTTTTCACGTAACTATCCCTTAAATCTGCTGCCTCAGGTAGATGTCCAGAATGAAGCAACTGTTAGAAAGCCAAACAACATCACAAGGCTTTAAACCCCCTCGTATCCATTGATCTGCTAGACATCTAGTCACTTTCAAAGAAAAATAGCATTTATAATAATAACAATAATCTTTATTGTCACAAGTCGGCTTGATTTGATTTTGATTTGATTTGATTTGATTTGATCAAATCAGTCGGCTTTCACGATGCAATGATGTTGCTGTGAAAATGGCAGTCAATGACAGTGTCACATCTTCCAGACAGCCAATTGTCTGAAGTTTTAATTTTCATTTCTCTCCACACTTGACTGCATCTAAAGTAACCTAACCACAATGTTTACAACCATCTAGCTATGATTGACAGCTCATGACCACACAAAAGTACTTTTTGCTGAGAAAATGAGGGAGTGAAAGTTTACAAACATTTGTGGAGCGGGGTGGGAGCTGTTTAAAGCCTTTTGATATGGCTTTTGCTGTCTGTGAGTAACAGCTGTTACTTTCCAGACATCTGTTTGAGGCAGCAGGTGTAAGGGGCAGGGGGGTGGAAAAGCAATGAATCTTCACTGTTTCTGCCTGGACTGCTAATTACCTTTCAACAAAGAGAGACTGATGATTTTTTTTTGGGGGGGGGGGAGTCTCTGATGTGGGGGTGCTCTAATGGGGGTGTCTGACGGTGATTGGGGGTAGTATGGGCAGAATCTGTGTTATCATAGAATTTACAGTGCAGAAGGAGGCCATTCAGCCCATCGAGTCTGCACCGGCTCTTGGAAAGAGCACCCTACCCAAGGTCAACAACTCCACCCTATCCCCATAACCCAGTAACCCCACCCAACACTAAGGGCAATTTTGGACACTAAGGGCAATTTATCATGGCCAATCCACCTAACGTGTTGTGGGGGGCCTTCTGATTGACTTTGTTGGCATCTGCATTGAATTGGCCACCACATCAGGGGCACATTAGCAATTCTTGCACCAATTCATGTCTGCGTGAATCCTTACAAGAGGGCTGCAGCATCACAGAAGGATGGAGAATCCAATGCCCATCTCATTGTCCTGATTCAAGGGGATTTAAGTGACCCATATGCATCCTTCTGCTAGCAGAAATGTCAATGCCGCATGCAGCCGGGACCACAGCATTGTGATATATTCTGCCACACCGGATACTCTGCAACTGGTGGTGGGTGGTGGAGGATCTGCCCTCTGTGTCACAAGGTCTTGGATACAAACTCAATCCAGGACACCGCATAGAATGCCTACAGTGGAGAAGGAGGTCATTCGACTCATCGAGTCTGCACTGACCGTCTGAAAGAGCACCCTATCTTGGTGCATGCCTCACACTATCCCGTTAACACCAACTACCCTTTTTGGAAACTAACGGGCAATTTATCATGGCCAATCCACCTAACGTTTGGACTGTGGTAGGAAACCGGAACCCGCACAGGAAACCCATGCAGACCCGGGGAGAAAGTCCAAACTCCACACAGACAGGGACACAGGCCGGAATTGAACACGGGTCCCTGGCGCTCTGAGGCAGTTATGCTAATCAATGTGCCACCGGCATGTAAACTATGCTCACATCACACTACAATGCAATGCAGCAGTACGGACGGAACGTTGTACAGCCAGGGTTAAGGTGTGTACTCTGGATAGCATGTGGCACTGGTAATAATCCTGAAATCACTACCTTAGAGGTCCGAATTCTCAACTTCCTTCTGAACTCCCTGTGTTCTGCTTTTAGGACTTCACCTCTTTTTCACCGATGCCATTGATGGCGATGTGTACCACGACCACTGGCTGTTAACCCTCCCCCTCCAGAATGTCCTGTAACCACTCCAAGACATCCTTGACAGGAGCACCATGGCACCAGGCAGGCAACGTGCCATCCTGGAGTCTTGTTTGTGGCCAGCAAAACACCTATCTATTCCCCTCACAATTGAATCCCCTGTAACGATTGCATTCCCACGCTTTTTATTCCTCCCTTCTGCAGCAGGACCAACCGTGGTGCAATGAATTTGGCTGCTGCTGCTTTCCCCTGAGAGGCCATTCCCCTCAACAGTATCCAAAGCCGGATATCTGCTTTGCAGGGGAATGGCCACACGAGATTCATGCACTGCCTGCCTAGCTCTCTTGTTCTGCCTGGTGGTCACTCATTCCCTTCCTGCCTGTGGAGCTGAGCCAGTGGCGTGTCCATCTCTCTATATGTGCTATCCACGAGATTCTCCACCTCCCGGATGCTCCACAGTGTCCCCAGCCGCTGCTCCAGTCCTGCAACCCAGGCTTCCAGGAGCTGAAGCTCGAGACACTTCCTGCACACATTCTGGCCCTGGGAACATCAGACATGATAGAAAGGGAAATAAAAAAAGAGAGTAGCATTAATGATTAAAGAATCAATTCCAGTTGTGAGAAGGGACAATATACTAATTGGATGAAAAAAATTAGGGTTTAAGGGTTGAGATTAGGAATAAAAAAGGAACAATCACACTACTGGGAATATGCTGCAGACCATCCAAAACAGAAACGAAGTAGAAGAACAAATACGTCGGCAGATTTCTGCCTGTAAGAACAAGAGGGCAATAATTGTAGGAGACTTTAACTATCCAAGTATCAACTGGGATTCAAACAATTTAAGGGACATAGAGGGAGAAATGTTCATGCAAGGAAAATAAATTCAATCAGTTAGTAACAAACCCAATGAGAGGGGATTCGATTGAAAATCTAGTCTTGTGGAAAGACAAAGGGAAAATGGGTGAAATGACAGTTGCCGGCCACATCGGGGATGGTGATCACATTTCGGTTAGATTTGTTATTACCTTGGAAAAGGGCAGAGATAAAACAGGAGTAAAATGTTTCAACTGGGGGACTCCAAATTTTGCAGAAATGGGAAGGGACTTGGCTGAGGTGGACTGGACAGCACTGCTAAAGGATGAATTGGGAGGGAAACCAATGAGAAGCACTAAAAAAATGAGATTCTAAATGCACGAAATAGACATGTGCCCTCCATAATAAGAATGGCACTGCAAATCTAGAACACCCTGGTTGTCTAGAGGAATACACGGGAAGATCAAACAGAAAAAGAATGTTCACGATAGGCACAAAGATCTAAAAACTGCAGGTAGTATAGACGAGTATAGGAAGTGCAGGGACAAAGTAAGAACGGAAATCAAATGGGGGCCGCATGAAAGAGATTAGCAAGCAAAATTTAAAAAAACTCAAAGACATTTGACCAATACACCTGGAGTCACAATGCAGATAAAATTAACTAATTAATTATTAAAAATACCCTAAGTTTTGCTTTACGGGTTTGTAAACTCTGCAGTTACCAGGTTTATAAATGTAAACACAATAATATTGTAGTAATACCAATAATTATAATTAAATAGGCACAAGTACAACTGGTTAACTATCATCTAATTCCGAACCCCTCCTCATATTGATCTCGCCCCACCCTCTATTCATGCATAAATCAGACAAATACAGAGGGGAAAGAGAGGTGCTCAGGAAAATAAATAGGATAAAAGTCCCTGTTTCTTTAAGACGGAGATATATATGTTCTTGAATAATTAGAATTAGAAGAAGTATAACAACAACATTCTATATCACTTCTCCTTTCAATTCTAATCCCCTCTAAGGACAGAAATACAATGAAACAAATGTGTTGATTATAACTTTTTCTCCGGAGCTCTGTGACTGCACTATGATTTTCGCAATACCTCGAGTGACTCCATCAACTCTGTTGATGCTTGACTAAGTTCAACTGAACTTGTAGGCGCAAAGATAGGTTGAGTATCTATGGATAAGTGTTGATCTTAGAATAAATGGTCAGCACAACATCCTGGGCCGAAGGGCCTGTACTGTGTTGTACTGTTCTATGATCTATGTTCTATGTTTTACGTTCTCTGTTCTATGTTTTATTTTCCAAACTGTTGGTCATCCATCCTGCACTCCAGGCCATCATGTTGGCTGATATTGTAAATAGTTCTACTCCAGGGGGACCTGGATTCGATTCCTGGCTTGGGTCACTGTCTGTGCAGAGTCTGCACGTTCTCCCCATTCTTGCAAGGGTTTCCTTCAGCGGTTCCAGTTTCCTCCCACAACTCCCGAAACACATGCTTGTCCGGTGAATTGGATATTCTGAAGTCTCGCTCAATGTTCCCGAACAGGCTCCGGTGTGTGGCAACTCGGGATGTTCGCAGTAACTTAATTGCAGGTGCAAACTCCATGGGCCAAATGGCCTCCTTCTGCACTGTAAATTCTATGATTCTATGATGCCGGTGGTGTAGCTGTAATTGAACAACTTGCAAAGGGGTGTGGCACGTTCTGGAGTACGTCTTCATTACTATTGCCTGAATATTATCAGGAACCATACCCTTTGCAATATTCAGTGCCTTCAGCCATTTCTTAATAGTGCACGAAGTGAATCAAATTTGCTGAAGTCTGACATCTGTAATGCTGGTGACCTCTGGAAGAGACTAAGATGGATCATCCATTCAGCAAGTCTGGCTGAAGATTGTTGCGAATGCCTCAGTCTTATTTTGCACATATGTGCTGGGCTCCTCCATCGGATGTTTAGTCCATTGAGTCTCTAACAACACATGTAGAACACCTGACCTACCTACCAAATCCCATTTGCTAGCACTTGATAGCCTTGCATGTTATGACATGCCAAGTGTTTATCTAGGCTCTTTTACAGGATGTGAAGCAACCTGCCTTGACAATCCACCCAGACAATGCATTCCAGACCATCACCACTCTCTGGATAAAAAATTTGTTCCTCACATCTGCCTCAATCTTCTGCCCCTCACCTTGAATTGGTGTCCCCTCGTGACTGTCCCTTCAACTAAGGGGAACAGCTGCTCCCTATCCGCCCTGTCCATGCTCCTCTTAATCTTGGACACCTTGATCATGTCACACCTCAGTCTTTTCTTCTCCAGAGAAAACAATTAAAGCCTATCCAACCTCTCTTCATAACTTAAAGGTTCCATCCCAGGCAACATCCTGGTGAATAACTTCTCCATCCCTCCAGTGCAATCACATTGTGGTAGTCATCACTGTTGTATATATCACATATGAGATTAAATATGGTAAGGCTCCTGTACTACAGGTACGGGGGTAGAACCCTGCCTGCTGGCTCCGCCCAGTAGGCGGAGTATAAATGTGTGTGCTCACCGAGCTGCAGCCATTTCAGCAGCAGCTGCGGGAGGCTACAGATCTCTGCTTAATAAAGCCTTGATTCCTCTCTACTCTCGTCTCGTCGTAATTGATAGTGCATTAATTTATTAAGCAGAGATTTTACAACGATGGACCTCCGCATCAAGCCGGATCGCCTGCAGCTGCACCCTCAAGCAGACAGCGCCAAGTCGGCCTTCGCCCATTGGCTAGCTTGCTTTGAAGCCCACATCGGATCTGCGACAGAACCACCCTCAGAAGCACAGAAGCTCCAGATCCTGTATACATGGCTGTGCTCCGATATCTTTCCCCTCATCCGGGATGCGCCCACCTATGCTGAGGCCATGGCGCTGCTGAAAGAGAACTACACCCAGCAGACCAACAAACCCTACGCCAGGCACCTCCTGTCCATGCGGCATCAACTCCTCAGTGAGTCTATAGAAGATTTCTGGTGTGCCCTGCATGCCCTGGTGAGGGGCTGCGATTGCCAGGCCGTTTCAGCCGTTGAACATTGCAAACTCCTAATTAGGGACGCTTTTGTTACGGGCATAGGGTCAGCGTACATCCGCCAGCGCCTCTTAGGAAGGGCTACCCTCGACCTTGCGGCAACAAAGAAACTTGCAATCTCACTAACGGTCGCATCCCGTAATGTACAAGCGTACGCCCCCGACCGCATGGCGCCCTCCCTCCTGAACATCGTGGACCCCACCAGTGAACACTCCATCGTGGACCCCAACAGCGACCGCCCCCAGCCAACCCCAAGCCTGCGCCACGCAGCAGCCAGCCAACCCTGGGGGACCCAAATGCTATTTCTGCGGGCAGACAAAGCACCCCCGGCAGCGCTGCCCGGCGTGGAGCGCACTCTGCAAGGCCTGAGGGAAGAAAGGACATTTCGCTGCTGTGTGCCAGGCCCGCTTGGTCACCGCCGTAACCAGGCCCATTGTTCCTGCACCTCCCACATGCGGCCCATGGGCGCCGCCATCTTGCTTGCCTCAGGACACGTGCGGCCCATGGGTGCTGCCATCTTTAATGCCGCCCGCCACGTGCACCCCGTAGGTGCCGCCAATTTCCCCGCCTCAGGATCCCTGTTTGTCGGGCACCTCATCAGGCTGCTCATTGCTTGCAAATGCCACCGACCAGCCAGTGGTCTTCCAACACCAGCTACAGCTCGCCTGCACCACGATCGACCAGTCCTGGCCGCACAACCTCGCATCCACATCGACGACGGTAAAGGTCGATGAGCACAAGTCATCATGCCTTCTTGACTCCGGGAACACAGAGAGCTTCATCCACCCCGATACGGTAAGGCACTGCTCCCTAGTGGTACACCCCATTAACCAGAGAATCTCCCTGGCCTCCGGATCCCACTCCGTGGCAATCCGGGGGTACTGCATTGCCACCCTCACCGTCCAGGGCGTAGAGTTCAGCGACTTCTGGCTCTACGTCCTCCCCAACCTCTGCGCTGCCTTGCTACTCGGCCTGGACTTCCAGTGCAACCTCCAAAGTCTCACTCTGAAATTCGGCGGGCCCCTACCACCCCTTACTGCCTGCTGTCTCACGACCCTTAAGGTCGACCTGCCTTCTCTGTTTGCGAACCTCACCCCGGATTGGAAACCCATCGCCACCAGGAGCAGACGGTACAGTGCCCAGGACAGGACCTTCATCAGGTCTGAGGTCCAGCGGCTGCTGCAGGAAAGCATTATCGAGGCCAGCACCAACCCCTGGTAGTTGTGAAAACTGGGGAGAAAAACAGGATGGTCATTGACTACAGTCAGACCATCAATTGGTACACACAGCTCGACGCGTACCCCCTCCCACGCATATCTGATATGGTCAATCAGATTGCACACTACCGCATCTTCTCGACAGTGGACCTGAAATCTTTCTACCACCAGCTCCCCATTCGCAAGGCGGACCGCCCGTACGCCGCGTTTGGAGCGGACGGTGCCTTTATCACTTCCTTAGGGTTCCCTTCGGCATCACTAATGGGGTCTCAGTCTTCCAACGGGAGATGGACTGAATGGTTGACCGGTACGGACTGCGGGCCATCCTCCTGTACCTGCTTCCGGGCAACACTGTCGGGGGTGTTTTGACTGCCCACAGAAGTAGCATTTGGGCCCCCCCGGGGTTGGTTGGCTGCCGCGCGGCACAGGCGTGGGGTTGGCTGAGGGCGGTCGCTGATGGGATCCACGATGGGGCGGCTGCCTGCGGAGTCCACGATGCACAGGGGGGATGGGCCGTGCGGGGGGGGCGCATAGGCCTGAATGTTGCATTATGCGAGCGTAAGTGAGAGCGCTATTTTTTGGTCGCCACGAGGTCGAGCGTGGCCCCTTCTAAGAGGCGATGGCGGATGTAGTCAGACCCTATTCCCGTAACAAATGCATCTCACATTAGCAAATTTGAGTGTTCCTTGGCTGAAACGGCCTTGTGGAGGCAGACATGCCTATGGAGCAGGACCGGTCCTCGAGCTGCGCGCCAAGTGGGGAGCAACACCCTGGATATGGACTTCCTGGGGAAGGCAAAAAGACGTTCATGGGATGTGTTATTCGTAGCGGTGCACAGTAGTGACCGGATGGAGTGTAGTGCATCAGGGAGGACCTCCTGCCAGCGAGAGGCTGGGAGGTTCCTGGACCGTAGGGCCAGTTGGACGGCCCTCCAAACCATCCCGTTCTCCCTCTCTACCTGCCTATTTTCCCGGATATTATAGCTGATCGTCCTGCTGGAGGCGATACCCCTGCTGAGCAGGAACTCACACAGCTCATCACTCATGAATGAGGATCCCCTGTCACTGTGGGTGTCGACGGGGAAACCGAACAGAGCAAAGATTGTGTTCAGGGCTTTGATGACGGTGGCAGACGTCATATCGGGTTATGGATGGCGAAGGGGAATCTGGGATACTCATCGACCACACTGAGAATATATGTGTTTTGGTCGGTGGAGGGGAGGGGCCCTTTGAAATCCACGCCGAGGCGTTCAAAGGGGCGAAAGGCCTTCACCAGGTGTGCATGGTCCGGTCGGTAGAAGTGCGGTTTGCACTCCGCACAGACCTGGCACTCCCTGGTGACTGTCCGTACTTCCTCGACGGAGTAGGGCAGGTTGCGAGCCTTGACAAGATGGTACAATCGTGTGACCCCCGGGTGACAAAGGCTGTCGTGTAGGGCCCGGAGTCGGTCTACTTGTGCGGTGGCACATGTACCTTGGGATAGGGAGTCTGGGGGCTTGTTGAGTTTACCGGGGCAATACAGAATCTCTTAATTATAGGTGGAGAGCTCGAGTCTCCACCACAAGATTTTATCGTTTTTGATCTTGCCCCGCTGCGTATTGTTAAACATGAAGGCTACCGACCGTTGGTCAGTGAGGAGAGTGAATCTCCTGCCGGCCAGGTAATGCCTCCAATGCCGCACAGCTTCAACGATAGCTTGGGCCTCCTTTTTGATGGACGAGTGCCGAATTTCGGAGGCAAGAAGGGTGCGGGAAAAGAATACCACGGGTCTGCCTGCCTGATTGAGGGTGGCGGCAAGTGCGACGTCTGATGCGTTGCTTTCTACTTGGAAGGGCAGTGTCTCGTCTACTGCGTGCATCCCGGCCTTGGCTATGTCTGCTCTGATACGGGCGAATGCGTGTTATGCCTCGGCCGTAAGGGGCAAGTGGATGGACTAAATGAGTGGGCGGGCCTTGTCCGCATAGTTTGGGACCCACTGAGCATAGTAGGACAAGAACCCCAGGCAGCGTTTGAGGGCCTTGGGGCAGTGGGGGAGGGGAAGCTCCCTGAGGGGGCGCATGCGGTCGGGATCAGGCTCCAGAACTCCGTTCTGGACCACATAGCCAAGGATGGCTAAGCGGGTTGTGCTGAATCTTGTTGTAGGTGAGGTTGAGGAGAGTGGCGGTGCGGAGGAATTTAGCAAGGTTGGCGTCGTGGTCCTGCTGATCGTGGCCGCAGATGGTGACGTTGTCTAGGTATGGGAAGGTGGCACGCAAACCGTACCGGACGGCCATTCGTTCCGTCTCCCTTTGGAAGACCGAGACCCCGTTAGTGATGCCGAAGGGAACACTGACGAAGTGATAGAGACGACCGTCCGCCTCGAAAGCAGTGTGTGGACGGTCCGATTTACGAATGGGGAGCTGGTGGTAGGCCGGTACTGTGTAATCTGGTTGACCATATCAGATATGCGTGGGATGGGGTACGCGTCGAGCTGCGTGTCCGGATTGATGGTCTGGCTGTAGTCCACGACCATTCTGTGTTTCTCCCCAGTTATAGCCACTACCACTTGGGCTCTCCAGGGGCTGTTGCTGGCCTCGATGATGCCTTCCCGAAGCAACCGCTGGACCTCGGACCTGATGAAGGTCTTGTCCTGGGTGCTGTACCATCTGCTCCTGGTGGCAACGAGTTTGCAATCCGGAGTTAGATTGGCAAAGAGGGAGGGGTTCGACCTTTAGGGTCGCGAGACCACACACAGTGAGGGGTGGTAGGGGCCCACCGAATTTGAGAGTAAGGCTCTGGAGATTGCACTGGAAGTCCAGGCCTAGTAGTAATGCAGCGCAGAGATTAGGAAGGATGTAGAGGCGGAAGCCACTGAATTCTACGCCCTGGATCATGAGAGTGAACGTGCAGAACCCCCGGATCACAGCGGAATGGGATCCGGAGGCCAGGGAGATTCTTTGATTGGGTGGGGTAGACCGCGAGGGAGCAGCGCCTTACCGTATCCGGGTGGATGAAGCTTTCGGTGCTCCCGGAGTCCAGCAGGCAAGAGGTCACAGGACCGTTGATTCTCACACTGGTCGAAGCGGTGACCAGGTTGTCACTGAGGCGAGCTGCGGTCGATCGTCGCTGGCGTCAGAAGATGGAGAGCGTGGGAGGCCCAGGTCGTGGAATGCTGTCGCCGTCCATGCCCCGTGGGGAAGACAGGATGGCGGCGCCTGAAGATCCTGCAGGGAATAAAATGGTGACGCCCTTGGGCCGCACGCTGCGGGAGCTGGACAAGATGGCGGTGCCCATGGGCCGCTCGCTGCGGGAGCTGGACAAGATGGCAGTGCCCATGGGCCGCACGCTGCGGGAGCTGGACAAGATGGCAGTGCCCATGGGCCGCACGCTGCGGGAGCTGGACAAGATGGCAGTGCCCATGGACCGCACGCTGCGGGAGCTGGACAAGATGGCAGTGCCCATGGGCCGCACGCTGCGGGAGCTGGACAAGATGGCAGTGCCCATGGGCCGCACGCTGCGGGAGCTGGACAAGATGGCGGTGCCCACTGGCCGCTCGCGGCCCCAGGAGGTGAAGATGGCGGCGCCCACTGGCTGCGCGTGGTCCGGGACGAAGCTGTCGGCGCCCAATATGTGTAGGTCAGGGGGGAGGGGGGCGATAGCGGCGTCTGCGCGGGACTGGCACACTGCGGCGAAATGCTCCTTTTTGCCGCAGGCCTTGCAAATGGCAGTGCGGGCCGGGCGGCGTTGGCAGGGGTGCTTCTGCTGGTCACAGAAGTAACAGCGGGGATCCCCGGAGTGCGCGGGTCGGTGTGTGGTACAGGAGTACTGGCTGGGTGAAGCCCCAGCTGGGGCGGCCGTCTGTGGGGTTCACGAGGGATAGGAGGGGTGGGCTGCGCGGCCGGAGGGGTAGGCCTGAGCATTACGTGAGGCAACCGTCATTGAGAGTGCTAGCTTATTAGTCTCAGCGAGGTCGAGCGTGGCCCCTTCTCGCAGTCTTTGGCGTATGAGGTCCGACCCAATCCCCGTTACAAACGCATCACGCATAAGAAGGTTGGAATGTTCAGTGGCCGTAATGGCCTGACAGTCACAGTCCCGGACGAGTGGGATTAGGGCCCGCCAGAAGTCTTTTCTGGACTCACCAAGGAGTTGAGAGCGAGTGGCGAGTACGTGCCTGGCAAAGAGGGTGTTCACTTTCTGTGCGTAGTTTTCTTTGAGGAGCGCCATGGCGTCTGCATAATTCGGGGCGTCCTGGATCAGCGGAAACACGTTGGAGCTCAATCTTGAGTACAGGGTCTGTATCTTCTGAGCCTCCGTCGGAGGGGTGATCGCTGAGTTGATATAGGCCTCGATGTTTAATGAGAAAGAGAAAAGATGAACATATAAGCAAATAGCTGGATAAGTGTCTCCCAGACTATCTAATCCCAAGACCCTGCTCACCCTCTACCGAGAAACACACACAAGACGGCCACAAATTAAGGGTCGGTGGGGAAGAATATAAAATAGGGATTGAAGGGGTTGGTCTGAGATGAGAGCTAAGCCCGGAGAGTTCAGATCAGTACAGCTCTAGTCGCCGGCCACAAGATGGTGCTGTACACAGAAATTACAGGCCGATGCACTTGTGCCTTTCAACCACCAGATGCAGCTTTCACCTCCCTGTGAGAACAATACGGCTCCAGTCCTGGAGTTTCGCCATTTTTCTACTGGCCTGTTTCCTGTGCAAGACTCTGGTGGTTTTATCACAGATACCCCCACTTGAAGCTTTAATTCTTCAGCCCCTGACACACACAGTTTGAAAGTGACTGACCTTTGGGAAAACTTGTGTTTTCACACTCCATCTCTTTCCCACTCCTGTTGACTGCCTGTGCTCCTTTAACACAGGAAACCGTTCTCATATTTGGCTCGAATACATCTTAAAATCGCCCAGCACACAGAGAGAGAGAATCTGTCTTCAGGATACTTGCTCACTGGTTTTCCACGCAGAACTGAACAAAAGATGGTACTCTCCAGAAGACATGCCTTCCTTCTTTCCTGAAAGTTACACACTGGTTTCACCAATCACATACTCCGATAGCAGAAGGTTGAAAATCCCATCGACACTGATTGGCTGCTTGCCATGTCAACCAACCAACATCACAGATTCTGCCATAGAGCTAATAGGGGATGTTTTCGGACCAGCCCAACTGAAAGGAAAGGCTTCTCCACTGTCCAAAGACTCCAAATTAAACAGAAATCCCAAAGGCTCCAGTAACATTGCAGCAGCCAACCCAAAGAACATATATCAGAACAAGCAGCAGGACAGGCATTGAAAGGGAACACAGGACCGACAGGTGATATCCTAACATAACTTCAAATTTGTTATTACCCACTTATCCTCCCCACCCCAATGCTGATTCATGCTTGGTCATCAGGTTGGATTGGATTTGTTTATTGTCACATGTACAGAGGTACAGTGAAAAGTATTTTTCTGTGAGCAGCTCAACAGATCATTAAGTACATGGGAAGGAAGGGGAATAAAATAAAATACATAATAGGACAACACAAGGTGTACGATGTAACTGCATAAGCACCAGCATCGGATGAAGCATACACAGTGCAGTGTTAATGAGGTCAGTCCATAAGAGGATCATTTAGGGGTCTGGTAACAGTGGGGAAGAAGCTGTTTTTGAGTCTGTTCGTACGTGTTCTCAGACTTCTGTATCTCCTGCCCCATGGAAGAAGTTGGAAGAGTGAGTAAGCCGGGTGGGAGAGGTATTTGATTATGCTGCCGGCTTTCCCCAGGCAGCGGGAGGTGTAGACAGAGTCAATGGATGGGAGGCAGGTTTGTGTGATGGACTAGGCTGTGTTCACAACTCTCTGAAGTTTTTTGCGATCCTGGGCCGAGCAGTTGCCATACCAGGCTGTGATGCAGCCCGATAGGATGCTTTCTATGGTGCATCTGTAAAAGTTGATAAGGGTTAATGTGGACATGACGAATTTCCTCAGTTTCCTGACGCTGTTGTGCTTTCTTGGTGGTAGCGTCGACGTGAGTGGACCAGGACAGATTTTTGGAGATGTGCACCCCTAGGAATTTGAAACTGCTAACCATCTCCACCTCAGCCCCGTTGATGCTGACAGGGGTGTGCACAGTACTTTGCTTCCTGAAGTCAATGACCAGCTCTTTAGTTTTGCCGGCATTGAGGGAGAGATTGCTGTCGCTGCACCACTCCACTAGGTTCTCTATCTCCCTCCTGTATTCTGACTCGTCGTTATTCGAGATCCGGCCCACTATGGCCGTATCGTCAGCAAACTTGTAGATGGAGTTGGAACCAAATTTTGCCACGCGGTCGTGTGTGTACAGGGAGTAGAGTAGGGGGCTAAGTATGCAGCCTTGCGGGTATTGAGGACTATTGTGGAGGAGGTGTTGGTGTTCATTCTTACTGATTGTGGTCTGTTGGTCAGAAAATCGAGGATCCAGTTGCAGAGTGGGGAGCCAAATCCTAGGTTTTGGAACTTTGATATAATCTTGGCTGGGATTATGGTGTCGAAGGCGAAGCTGTAGTCAATAAATAGGAGTCTGATGTAGGATTCCTGGTTGTCAAGGTGCTCTAGGGATGAGTGTAGAGCCAGGGAAATGGCATCTGCTGTGGACCGGTTGCGACGGTATGCGACGGTTCATTTTCCACAACTCTAAATTTATTTCCTAACTCCTTATATCCCGCTTTCAGGACCTCATCCCACTTATCTATGTCGCTGGTATTGATATGGAGCATAACCATTGGTTGTTCACACCGTCCCCCTCCCCCATCTAGAACGTCTGTGGACACATCATTGAACCTGCAACCAGCGAGGCAACATGTCATCCAGGTATCACGTCTGTGACCGCAGAACGGTTTATCTGTTCCGCTGAAATCATTATTGATCTCCGATTTTGTGTCCATTACCAGTCCACCCTGGTGCATTTAAGACATTCCCAGGAGTATCCAAAACATAAATCCTGTTAGGGATGGAGATGGTCCCTGGGAGCTTGTGCACCTCCTGCCTCGTAGCTATTCTCTATCTGTCGGTCACCCATTTCCTTTCTGCCTGTGCCGTCTTTAACTGCAGTGTGACAATATTACCATATGTGCCACCCATGAAGTTCTCAGCCTTGTGGTTGCTCCCCAGAGACTCCACTCATAACTCTGAAACGTGCATTTTGAGCAGCTGCAGCTGGAGTCACGACCAACACATTTTGTCACCCTACACACTAGAAAGGGCCTTGGAGATTCAGCAGGATATTGTCTTTACTGCAGCATTTCAGCTCTGAAGAGAGGCTGGTTAGGCTGGGTGGTTATCCTTAGAGCAGAGAAGGCTGAGCTGGGACCGGACTGAGGTGTACTAAATATTGTGGGATAGGGCAGCACGGTGGCCTAGTGGTTAGCACAACCGCCTCACGGCGCTGAGGTCCCAGGTTCGATCCCGGCTCTGGGTCACTGTCCGTGTGGAGTTTGCACATTCTCCCCGTGTCTGCGTGGGTTTCGCCCCCACAACCCAAATATGTGCAGAGTAGGTGGATTGGCCACGCTAAATTGCCCCTTAATTGGAAAAATAATTGGGTAATCTAAATTTATTTAAAAAAAAAAAAAAAAAATATTGTGGGACATAGAAATGGGAGATGGGAAGAAAATGTTTCCATTCCGAGATGGGTCAATATCAAGAAGGGCATATATTTAAGGTAATGGGCAGGGTATTTAGAGGGGTTTGGGGGAAATCTTTTGCACCCACAGGTGGGAATCTGGAACTCACTGCCTGAAAAGGTGATAGTGCAGGAACACTCCCAATATTTCAGAAGTATTTGGATGAACACTTCAAGCGTCATAGCATAAAAGGCCACGGAGCAAGCACTGGGAAATGGATTAGTGCAGATAGGTGCTTGATGCCCAGATCGACACAATGGGCTGAAGGGCCTCATTTTGGGCTATAAATCTGTGACTGTGACTCTGTGACCGTTAAATTACACCCTTTACTTTTTCTTCTGGTTTAGTATTATGTTAATGATGGTATAAATACTCATCAGGCAAACGTTCTTCGTTTGAGGTAATGTAGAAAAGGACGGCATCACCTCATGTACCTTCTGACAATCCTCAACACTGTCTGCCAGTCCACCAAACTTGGTGTCATCCGCGAAATTAGCAATCAGATCAGCGACCTTGTCCTCCAAATGGTTTATGTATACTACAAGCAACAGAGGCCCCAGCACAGGTCCCTGTGGAACACCACTAGTCAGAACCTTCCATTCAGACTGTTACCCTTTGCCTTCTGTGACCGAGCCAGTTCTGTATCCATCTTGCCACCTCACCTTTGGCCCCATATGACCTTTTGTACCAGTCTGCCATGCGGCACCTTGTCAAAGGTTTTACTGAAGGCCATGTAAACAACATCCACCACCCGCCCCTCATCAATCATCTTTGTCACCTCCTCAAAAAACTTGATCAAGTTTGTGAGGCACGACCTCCCCTTCACAAAACTATGTTGTCTATCGCTAATGAGTCCAGTTGTTTCCAAATGGGTTTAAATCCTGTCCCTGATGATTCTCTGCAATTATTTACCTATTACCAACATGAAGCTCACCGGCATATAGTTTACAGGATTATCCCCGCTACTTTTCTGAAACAGCGGTACCACATTAGCTATTCTCCAGTCCTCTGGAATCTCACCTGTAGCCAATGAGGATACAAAGATGTCAGTCAAAGCCCCAGCAATTTCCTCCCTTGCGTCCCTGAGTATTCTGGGTTAAATCCCATCCGGCCCAGGAGACTTATCTATTTTAATGTCTTTTAAAAGACCCAATACCTACTCCTTTTTGATGTTAACATGATCCAGGCTGTCCACACACCCTACCCAAGAATCTTCTTCCACAAAGTACCATTCTTTCGTGAATACTGATGCAAAGTATCCATTTGAACCTCGTCTATTTCCTCTAGCTCAGCAGGTATGTTCCCCGCACTGTCCTTTAGCGGTCAATTCCTTTCCCTGGTCACCTGCTTGCTTTTTACATATGAATAAAAAGTTTTGGGATTCACCTTAATCCTACTTGCCAAGGAATTTCATGACCCCTTCTAGCCCTCCTAATTCGCCGCTCAAGTAGATTTCTGCTTTCTTTATACTCCTCAAGGGCATCGTTTGTCCCGACCCTTCAAGATCGTACAAAAGTCTCCTTCTTTTTGGCGAGGTTCACAATATCCCTTATTATTCAAGGCTCCCTAAACCTCCCATACTTATCCTTCATTCTCTCAGGAACGTGATTTTTCCTGAATCCTACTCAACTGTCGCTTGAAAGACTCCCACATGTCCAATGTTGACTATCCAGCAGCCGCACCCAATCCAAATTCTTCAATTCCTGACTAATGTTATCATAATTTGCCTTTCCCCAGTTTAACACCTTAACGCGAGGGTTACCCTCATCCCTATCCAAAAGTACCCCAAAACCTACGGCATTGTGGTCACTACTCTCAAAATGTTCACCTACTGAAACCTCAACCACCTGCCCAGGCTCATTCCCCAATACTAGATCCAGTACTGCCCTTCCCCTAGTTTGACTATCTACATACTGCATCACGTATCCTGCCTGGGAACACCTTACAAATTCTGTCCCATCCAACTCCCTAGCACTAAGTCAGTCCCAGACATTATAGGTGAAATTAAAATCCCCTACCACAACAATCCTGTTACTTTTGCATCTATCCAAAATATCCCTACCTGTCTGCTCATCTATCCCTCGCTGGCAGTTGGTGGGGCCCTTAATAAACACCCAACTTTATGATTTCCCCCTTCCTGTTCCTGAGCTCTACCCAGAATGCCTCATAGAGGCTGGTTTAGCACACTGTCTACTCGTGACAATAAGCGATTTTCATTTCATTTGTATGAGCCATCGTAGGTGTCCCCCTGCAGTATGGCTATAATGTTCTCCTTAACCAGTTATGCCACTCCCCCACCCCTTTTACATCGCCTTCCATCTCTCCTAAAGCATCTACATCCTCCAACGTTCAGCTGTCAATCCTGCCCTTCCTTTAACCAGGTTTCTGTGATAGCCACAACATCATAATTCCAAGTACTAATTAGTGCTCTAAGTTCATCTGTCCTATAGCAAGGCGATCAAAACTGAACCTAATACTGCCGGAGGGCAGTGAGGGAGCGGACACTGGCGCATATGTGGCACAGATGTTCGAGAAGCTGCTGGAGAAGGGGCATTTGCTCGGCCCCTGGAGGTAGAGCAGGCACACAGGGTACTAATGAGGAACCCGCAAGGGAACGGGCCACCGAGGGCGATGGTGGATACGAAGCAGATTTTCAGGTGGGCCAGGCAGATGAGGAGCTGTACATGGGAAGGCAGTGAGCTGTGAGTCTATCAGGACCTGGGTGTACAGCTGGACAAAAGGAGAGCGAGCTTCAATCAGGTGAAGTCGGCCGTCTTCAAGAAGCGGATGAAGTTCGGAATGTTACATTCAGCACGTTTGTGTGTAACATGTGAAGGCCGGGAATTCTATTTTGGGTAGCCAGAGAAGGCGATGGAATTTGTTGGAGACAATGGACTGGCAGGAGAAGGAGGACATTCAACGCTGGGGGAGATGTTCCCATTTCGTATTTTGGTTTTCTTCTGCTTTGTATGAACCCTGTTGCACTGTATTTGGGGCCATTGCTCTATTTTGGGTTTGTCGCGTTCTTGATGGGGATCGGTGCCTGCTCTACACTTTGTGTTTTGTGGGGATTGTAAAGTTTGCAGTGGGAGAATGATTGAGCGGGGGAGGGGGGGGAGGGCAATCAGTTGGGGTTAGGATGCGATGGGCACCCACTACCAGGCTAGCTGGGCGGGTAGCTCACGGAAGTGCAGTGGGGTGAGCAGGTGGCAAGCGTGTTGATGGGGATTTGGTTTGTTAGTTTGTTATGGGGTGGGAGTGAGGGAGGGATGTAGAAGACTGCTGACAGGGGAGGGGTTGTTGAAGGGTGACATGGTGAGGGTCGATGACGATGGGCCTGAGGAGGTGCGGGACGCGAGCTGGCAACTAGCCCAGGGAGGGTTATGTTGATCAGCAGGAGGCGGGGCCCCAACCAGGCTGATCACATGGAATGTGAGAGAGTTGAATGAGCCAGTCAAGAGGGCCCGTGTGTTCGTACATTTGAAATGAAAATGAAATTAAATGAAAATCGCTTATTGTCACCGGCTTCAAATGAAGTTACTGTGAAAAGCCCCTAGACGCCACATTCCGGCGCCTGTTCGTGGAGGCTGGTACAGGAATCGAACCATGCTGCTGACCTGCCTTGGTCTGCTTTAAAAGCCAGCCACTTAGCCCAGTGTGCTAAACCAGCCTCATTTGAACAGCTTAAAGACGGACGTGACAATGATGCAGGAGACACACCTGAGGGTGATGGATTAGACTAAGCTGAGGATAGGGTGTGTATGGCAGGTAATTCATTCAGGGCTACACTCCAAAACAAGGGAGGGGGGGAAGGTGGCAATTCTGATTAACAAGCGGGTGGCGTTTGAAGTGGGATGTATAGTGGCGGAGTCGGGGCGGGGGGGGGGGGGTAGATACATTATGGTGAGCAGGAAGTTGGAGGGGGTGCCGGTGATGCTGGTGAACATTTCTGCACTGAACTGGGATGGTGTAGAATTCATGAAGCAGGTATTGGGGAAGATCCCTGATCTGGACTCGCAATGGTTGATAATCGGGGAGGGGGGGGGGCTTTAATATAGTTATAGATTCAAGGCTGGATCGGTCGAGTTTGAGGACAGACAGTGTCGGCAGCTGTGAAGAAACTAAAGAGATTTATGGAACACATGATGGGCCCCATGGTTGGGGGGGGGGGGGGGGGGGGGGGGTGGGAGAGGGCGGTGGATCCTTGGAGGTTTGGGCGAAAGAGTACTAATTTTTTCCCATGTACACAAAGTGTACTCCCAAATTTACTTTTTCATTATGGATAGGACGTTGCTAGCGGGGGTGGTGGATGTTACGTACTCGGCAATAGTGGCGTTGGATCATGCCCTGTAATAGGTGGACGTGTGGGTGAGTTAGAGGAAGGCCAGCGCCCACACTGGAGGTTCGATGTAGGGCTATTAGAGGAGGAGGAGGTGTATGTGCAGGTCAGGGAGTCCATTCGGCGGTATGTGGGGGATAAACGATACAGGGGAGATTTCGGCAGCTACAGTATGGGAGGCGTTGAAGGCAATGGTGAGAGGGGAATTTATTTGGATATCGGGCACACAGGGAGATGGTGGAGCGGGCGCAGATGGATATATTAGTGTGGGAGATTCTCCAGGTAGACAGGAGGTACTCGGAGGACCCGAAGGTGGGGTTGTTGAAGGAGCAGCAGAAGCTGCTGATGGAATTTGGGTTGTTATCTACAGGGGAGGTGGTGGGGCATGTGAGAAAGGTAAGAGCTGCAGGTGTCTGAATATGGGGAGAAGGCTAGTAGGATGCTGGCACACCAACTAAGGAAACGGGAGGTGGCGAGGAAGATTGGGAACACTTCAAACAGCATAGCATACCGCCGCATGTTACTCATCGGCTCATCATTTTCAGGCAGCGCGATTCTCTGGACCCGCCGCTGTCAATGGGAATACCCATGGAAATCACCCCACATCGCTGGGAAAGCCACGACAGGTGGTACACTGCTGGAGGGAACAGAGAATCCGGCTGTGTGATCCGCTGGAGAATAGCGACCTTTTCTTATTTAATAAAGGAGCGAATGGTAACGTTGCTTATTACATTAAAGGAAATAAAGAAGCTAACAAAGTTATGCAGCTTTCAGTAGAATTTAAGTGATAATGGTTTTGACATGTAGTTTTATTTGGGGTACGGCAGCGTGCGATGTCTGGGAGCATGGATTCATTGATCTATGGGTATCAATATTGTTATGGGAGAGGTGTTTTCAGAACCCCATAATGTATCATGGAGTTCAACCAACCCCCACCTTTAATGGATTGTTGCTTTTGAAGCACACGGCTTGTTCCCCAGGTGTAGTATTACAATTATGGACACATGGTTTTTAAAACAAAACAATGTTTATTCCATGAACTCAAATTAACCTTTTAAATAAACATTGGATCTCTTAACACCCCTTACTTCAAAGATAACCCCGAAAATAATAGCCAATCCTGCAAACTGTTCCTTTACACATCCAAAAGACATAACAAATCCTTCAAACAGAAGCACATTAGATTTATATTCAATACTGAGACCTGTTTACAATTCTGATTTCACCAAAGGATTAAGAGATAGTCCTTCATGGCAGAGATCGACAGCAATGCAGCTCACAGCTACACCCAAGTTTTCTTCAAAACTGAAACTAAAACTCAGAACTAACCTCAAAATGGCCGAACTGAGCTCAGCTCCACCCACTTTCTGACATCACTATTTTCTTAAAGGTACATTGCTTAAACACCCATTTTTTAAAGGTACTCTCACATGACAATATGTTCTGTAGAGCTTCACTAAAACAGGCTTATCAATTTTTGCTGCGACGACTACTTTGCTATGGTGTATTTTTGATTTATCTGTCAGTGCACGGTACAAATCAGTGCAAAATACAGAGTGGCTTTTCAAAAGCTACAAAGTTACAGCAATAGCACAAAGTCTGTGTAAAATACATTTAAAATCAAGGATTTAAATTAATTTGTCTGCTCAATGCAGCATCACATTGAACTGACAGACAAATTCAAAGAACTAGAGTTACAAAAGTTAATTACATAACTTAATTGTGATCTTAGAAATCAAAGATGGTTACATATTGTGAAAGAAAATGATTTCCTTCAAAAGTCACAAGTTAAACTGCACTAATTCAATGCACAAGGCTGAATATTTTAATCCTTATTTTTCTTTGCAAAATGGGACTTCGAATTCAGAGAACAAGTGGTGACATCTTCCCTTTGTTCACACCGGCAGGATCTTCCAGTCCCACTGACTGGGCACTCTCCTCGGGTTTCCCGGCAGCGTGCGGAGGATTGAATGGGAAATCCTATTGACAGCAAGGTCCCGCTGCTAGCCAATGGCGGGCCGCTCTTCACGCCGAGAAACATGCCTTGGCAAGACTAGAGAATCTCACTCCAGAGCTGATCTTTCTAATTCTCAACTTGGTGCATTATTCCACCCAGTAAGTTTCCAACTTTGACATCTTGCTTTTATATTACCATTTGTGGCAATATATTATATTCTTTGTTCTTTGATCCAGAATGATCCGATGTGTTGTTGACAAAGAATTCATCAATCAAAAGATTGAAACAAAACTAATTTATTACAGCACTATTAATTAAATGAAGTTCGAACACCCGACTGAGCTATAGATGATAATTAAGTAATATTGAATCTGTCTTACAGTACTCAATAATCTAAATAGTCACTAACTACACTATGATTTAACCTCTTGCTAACTCTGTCTAATCTAATCCTCTTCTAATGCTTCCACCATATGCTGCTCCTTCCTGCTTCTCCCAGAAATAATAATCGCTTATTGTCACGATCAGGCTTCAAATGAAGTTACTGTGAAAAGCCCCCAGTCGCCACATTCCGGCGCCTGTTTGGGGAGGCTAAGACGGGAATTGAACCGTGCTGCTGGCCTGCCTTGGTCTGCTTTAAAAGCCAGCTCTTTAGCCCTGTGCTAAACCAGCCCCTCAGAATTCCCTGAGTTTGACTTAAATACAGAGAAGTGGTCGCGTCCTCTAGTGTTTGATTTACACAGAGATGTAATTATTAACCCTTCACTAACCTGTCTATGTCCTTATCATTACAACCCCCTTTTTTTGAGACATTTCTTTTTTGTTAACAAAGGAAAAATGTAAAATATCGGTGCACAATACATGATATGCATATGAATTTAACATGTAGTGGAAAAAATCAATAATTAAACAGTCCATTTGTGATGATTCACAAATTGAGTCTGTACTTAGTCTTTACTCGTGGTGTGTTGAAGTACCAACAAGTCATCATCAGGTGTTCGACTGGTTGAACCACTTTTGTTGTCTGACCTGGCCTTTTGTCTGTGCTTGTGGTATCGATTTTGTACGTCATTTGCCTTACCAACTGGTTTGTTTTTTTGTCTTTGAGCAAATACGAATTCAGGAAATTCATTGACATGACTTTGTTTTTGTCGAAACATTGCAGTGGACTGTGCTGTCCAGTTGCCCTTCAGTTGCACAGTTGTACCATTGTGTACAATTTGCTGTTTCGTAGTTTCTGTTTTTGTGCTCAATAACTGTTCCTTCTGGATTGTTTGAGTCATTTTCAAACTTTTTAGTATCAGTGTCCGTTGTATTAGATAGAGAAATACAGCACAGAACAGGCCCTTCGGCCCACGATATTGCGCCGAACTTTTGTCCTAGGTTAATCATAGAATTTTGGACAATTTTTCATGGCCAATCCACCCAACCTGCACATCTTTGGACTGTGGGAGGAAACCGGAGTACCCGGAGGAAACCCATGCAGTCACGGGGAGGATGTGCAGACTCCACACAGACAGTGACCCAAGTTGAAATCGAACTTGGGACCCTGGAGCTGTGAAGCAATTGTGCTATCCACAATGCTACCTTGCTGCCCTTAAGAAGTTAACCTACTCTCCATTATTCTACCCTAATCCATGTACCTATCCAATAGCCACTTGAAGGTCCCTAACGTTTCGCTGAGCTTTATGATCTGAGGTTCCTGTGAATGGTCTGATGTATCATTGATCTTGGTGACATCAGTCATTTCTGGCTGATCTGATGTATGTTTGATTTCTTGGTGCTCCTCTTCTGGAGTCAACTTCTCCGAGATGTTATTTTCTGGTAGGTTGTTTAGAATAGATGTGGTCTCAATTGATTCATTTATTGTTTTACTTTGATTGCCATGTTCTTTTGTACAGTCGAGCTGATATCTGTCAGTCTCGCTTTTGTATTGCCCATCTTGTATGCTACTTGTAATCACTGTGTCACTATTTGCAAATACTGTGGGTAGACAGTCATAGTCTTCTTGTTAAGATAACTGGATGGACCTTCATAGTCTTCTTGTTGATCAAATAAGCCAGAGAAACCATCGTAGTCTTTGCCTTGCATTGTTCTCTTTTTGGAGTATTTCATTGCTTCCATTCTGGAGTCTGTCAGTGCTCTCTGTAGACTCTTTCACTGCTTTTACTCTGGAGTCTCTCATTGCTCTCTCTGTGGAGTCTTTCATCACTCTCTCTGTGGAGTCTTTCACCGCTCTCTCTGTGGAGTCTCTCATCACTCTCTCTGTGGAGTCTTTCATCGCTCTCTCTGTGGAGTCTTTCATCGCTCTCTCTGTGGAGTCTTTCATTGCTCTCTCTATGGAGTCTCTCATCATTCTCTCTGTGGAGTCTTTGATCGCTTTCTCTGTGGAGTCTTTCAGTACTCTCTGTGTGGAGTCTTTTTTTTCTTGTTCATTTGACTGGTTACTGTTGTCCATTGTAGCAACGATATGCAATTTCATTCATGTGTTGAATTCATCTACCTTTAGTAGAGTGGTATTCAGCTTTTCAATCGTGTTGCTGACACAATAATCATCAAATCCGAATATCTCAGCATGTCTGAGTAATATTCTTCAATGTACAAAGTTTTCTTCAACTGTCTGTTGAAATTCAGGCAATGTTTTGTCTTCTGAGGTAAAAAGTCCGCATGTGCAACATGGTCCCGCACATGCACAGAACGGTTAATTGGCCGTGATAAACTGCCCCTTAGTTTCCAAAATGTTAGTTGGTGTTATGGAGATAGGATGAGGTGTGTGCCTCAACAGGGTGCTCTTTCAGAGGTACGGTGCAGACTCAATGACTGAATGGCCTCCCTCTGCAATGTATGATTCTATGATTCTAAGCGATGTCCTGTACTGAGTTTGTACCCAAGACTTTATGTCACAGAGACATTGGGAGCAGGATCCTCCACCGCCCACCACTAGTAGCGAAGTTTCCGCTATGGAAGAAAATATCGCGATGCTCTGGTCCCCTGCTGCATGTGGCATTGACGATTATTTTGGTCGATGGATGTAAAAGGTCATTTGAACCCACTTGCATCTTATCAATGGGATGGGACTGGGTTATCCATCTGTGATGCTCCAACCCTCTTGGCCGCATTCACGCAGACATGAACTGGGGCAAGAATTTTCCAATGTGCCCCTGATGTAGTTTCCAAAGTGATAGGTATTCAATGCAGGTGCCGCCAAAGTGAACCAGAACACCCCCACAACACAGATCCTGCTACACTACCACCCAACTACCATCAGCACCTCCAACAGAGACCTTCCATCAGAACCTTGTCAGTCCCCACATCAGAAACTCCCCAGTCGAAGAACACATCAGAGCACCCCCATATCAAAGACCCCTCCCCCCAAAAAAAAACATCAGTCACTCTTTGCTGAAAGCTAATTAGCAGTCCAGGCAGAAACAATGGAGTAATTGCTTTTTCACTTACCTGTCCCTACACCTGCTGCCTCAAACAGATGTTTATAAAGCAACTGCTGTTAATCATTTATGGCAAAAACTATATCATAAGGCTTAACCACCCCCCCCCCCCCCACTCCCGCAGATGTTTATAAACTTCTAGGAGTTAAGTGCTTTCACTTCCTCATTTCTCACCAGAAAGCACTTAACTGCGCTTGATGTGGTCATGAGCTGACAATCATAGCTTGATGTGTATGAACATTGTCGTCAAGGTACTTGATATACATTCAAGTGTGAAGAGAAATGAAAATTTAAAAATCCAGACAATTGGCTGGAATATGACCCTAGTAACGACAGCCTGATAAATGCTCTTTTTCTTTGAAAGTGAATAGAAGACAAGCAGATCAACAGATATGAGTGAGTTTAAAGCCTTAGGGTGTTGTTTAACTTTCTAACAACTGCTTCTTTCTAGACGAGGCAGATGTAAGTAATTGTTAAGTGAAACAGTCCAATGGCATGTCTGATGGGATGGGAGGCCTCTGGTGGGGGTCTTGTCTGTGGATTTGATGGGGGCATCTGGTAGGATATTCCAATGGAGAACCCTGGTTCTGGGTCTCGGAGTCTGATGGTAATCTGATGGGGGTTACCCTCATGTGTACTGTGGTGGGGGCGAGGATGCCCCTAATTGCTAGTGGGGAGGAGCAGGATTTTCATTGTGAGGTGGAAGAGGGGGCGTAGCGTGGGAAACTTGGTATTGGTCTGCCCGCTCACAATGACGGCCCAAAAGCAGCATTCAAAATGAAATCCGATGACGTTCCAGCCATGCAAAAATTAGGGGGATGGAGTCGGGTGAATCATTTCTCTCCCCAAGGCAGACAAGGGGCGATTCATATCCGGAGGATGAGCCAAATGGACAATCGTGCCCGTGCCAGAATATAATCTCTGGCTCAAGCGGGCTTTCAGAAAGATTCAGTGCTTCAACGCGGACACCTGGAGACAGAACAAGGAACAATACAACACAGGAACAGGCCCTTCAGTCCTCCAAAGCAGTAATGGGACCAACCTTGGCCAAAACCCTCAGCACTTCCTTGTGCCGTGTCCCTCTATACCCATCCTATCCATGTATTTGTCAAGATGGCTTTTGAAACGGAATATAAACATGAAGGACAAACATTTCTGTATAATACAGTAAATAAGTTTGGTCAACAGTGTACACGACGGTTTGTAAATTTTGAAAATGCCAATAAAAAGATTTTTTTTAAAGATGCCTTTTGAACGCCGTTAATGTATCTGCTTCCACAACCTCCCCTGGCAACATGTTCCAGGCACTCACCACCCTCTGAGTAAAAGACCTGCCTCGCACATCCCCTCTAAACTTTACCCCATGGACCTTAAACCTATGCACCCTGGTCACTGACCCCTCCACCCTGGGAAAGAGTGCCCACCCAACCACTCTATCCATGTCCCTCATCATCTTGTAGACCTCTACCAGGTCACCCCTAAACCTCCGTTGTTCGTCTGGAAACAGTCTGAGTTTATTCAGCCTTTCCACATAGCTAACACCCTCCAGACCAGGCAACATCCTGGTAAACCTCCTCTGCATCCTCTCCAAAGCCTCCACATCTTTCTGGTGGCAAGCAACCTCACCAAGTCTCTATACACCTGCAGCAGGACTTGCCATTTTGTATCCTCGATGCCCCATCCAATGAAGGCAAGCATTCCGTATGCTGTTTTGACCACCTTGTCTACTTGTGTTGCCACTTTCAATGATCTGTGGATTTGCACGCCCAGATCTCTCTAACTTTCTATATTCCGCAGAGTTTTGTCATTCGCGGTATATTTCCCCTCTATGTTAGACCTACCAAAATGCATTACCTCACATTTGTCTGGATTAAACTCCATTTGCCATTTATCTGCTCATGTCTTCAAACTATCTATGTCCTGCAGTATCCTCTGACAATCCACAACACTATCTGCCACTCCACCAACCTTGGTGTCATCCACGAATTTACTAATCAGACCGGCTACATTTTCCTCCAAATCGTTTATATATACTATAAACAACAGAGGCTCCAGCACACTTCCTTGTGGAACATCATTAGTCACAACCTTCCATTCAGAAAAACAGCCTTCCACTGCGACCCTCTGCCTTCTATGACCGAGCCAGTTCTGTATCCACCTTTTCACCTCACCTCTAATCCCATGTGACTTCATCTTTTTGTGCCAGTCTGCCATGAGGCACCTTGCCAAAGGTTTTACTGAAATCCATGTAAACAACATCCACCATCCTCCCCTCATCAATCATCTTTGTCACCTCCTCAAAAAACTCGATCAATTTGATGAGGCACGACCTCCACTTCACAAAACCGTGCTGTCAATCACTAATGAGTCCATTTGTTTCCAAACGTGTATAAATCCTGTCACTGAGAGTTCTTTCTCCAATAATTTATCCACTACCGACGTGAGGCTCACCGGTCTATAGTTTGCTGAATTATCCCTGCTACCTTTCCTGAACAGAGGTACCACATTAGCTATTCTCCAGTCCTCTGGGATCTCACCTGTAGCCAATGAGGATACCAAGATGTCAGTCAAGGCCCCAGAAATTTCTTCCCTTCCTTCCCTCAGTATTCTGGGGTAAATCCTATCTGCCCACAAGACTTATCTCCCTTAATATACTTTAAAATACTCAATGCCTCCTCCTTTTCGATGTGACAGAAGGTTTCTACACGTAATCTATTAATTTTCATTGGAAAATCATGTGTGCATCTACTGAGAGAAAACAGTAATGTTGAATTTAAATATGAATTACTGAACAGCATAATTCTTGCCTCAAGTTACTATGCAAGACTTTATGTAGAATGGGAGAAAAGGAAATTACAACATGCAAACTATGAAAAATATTTAGTGAAAATTATTCAGTTTTAGAATGATCGAATGGAATAACAAACCAACTTCTCCATTTTAAATGTGGAGTTGTAGAGTGGTAGGAGTATTGAGACACATTCTGTAAACGTTAATATCTTTAAAACCGTATCTGCAAACAAGCTCAGTTTGAAAATACTGAGACAGGGTCACATGGCCCAGTCTGGTCACATTCTTGCCATAGGACAAAGTAGAGGCAAAATAAATGGTTGTCTTTTCGTTGCTGAGGTGTAGAAGAGTCTCGAGAATTAAAGGAATACTGTCATGAATATACATAATGTCCGAGCAGAGGATATAGTCGTAGTCTGAGGGAAACTGATTGATGTCAAGGCCCCAGCGGAGGGCACGGACTTTGACCTGAGGTTTGAAGGAAGAAGGGATGTTGAAAGACACATTCCGTTCTATTCCACTCAGCAGCTCCGGCTTGTCTGTAATGGTGACATCTCCACCTGAAACAAGAAAAACAGAGACCTATCTCCGTTACAGGAATCCTGTGAATGGGGACAAATCCTAAACTTTAGTCCCAAGCACCATGACTATAATTTACTTTTTCCCATTTTACAAACATTCTCTGGAGGTAACATCACAAGTTATCAGTGACTCTCCGGGTCTCGGCACTCAAGGTAAAGCATCATGGCAACAGGGGACTGCAAGTTAGACGTACTGGTAATTCACCCTTTTAAATGTAATATTGGAAAATCATGCATTGATGGCCCCATTTGAGATAGTTACGTCCTGGAAATAAGGAACAATATAGGCAGAAGGGCAGGTTACTGAGCCTGAGGAGCAGGTTCTGTTATAATATACATTTATGGGATTGCAGCATAGCATCACCAGAAAGGAAGTATGTCATGTGATACACATTTTGTTTCCCATTTGCTGTCATCTTTCAACACCTCCGACATCATCAAGCTTTATATCCATGTATGTCTGTTCACATGTGCGTATTCTGAATAAATTACCCCAAAACATGCTTACCCACCCCTCTCAGAAATTAGTGATTATATATCATTATTACATGACCACACGTCTCAACAGATGCATATCTTCACGTTATGTCCCAATTTTGATCAATATCCCTTCCAAAATAAAAAAATCATTCCATCGAAGTTTTGAATCATTCAATTGTCTGCCTGCATCACAGATATTTGGGAGACATTTCCTGATTATTATTACCTTTTGGTTGGGAAAATAATACATTTTGATTTTTTTTCACTGACATTTTCTAATTTGAATGCGTGATTCATCGTTCTGAATTGTCAAATAATGAAAATAGTTCCCCTTTGTCAACAATATGAAGCCCTTTGATCATCCTATTCACCGAACTTAGATCACCCTATAATCTGCAAAGTTCAAAGTATTGGAGATTCTTCTTTGCAGTCTGTCTTGATAATGTACCTATTTAAAATCTGGTACGTATTATTCTGCTGGATTGGCCCTGTATCCCCTCCAAGGCTGCTGTATTCTTCTCAAGGTGCAACAACCAGGTAAATAGTATCCAACCAGAGCAAAGATATACTGGAATTGGAGCCAGTCCACGGAAGGTTCTTTTGGTTGATCCTGGGTATGGAGGTAGTTTCTTATCAGGAGATGTTGAGTATTTTGGGCCTGCACTCATTGCAGTTAAGCAGAATGGAAAATATTACCTTATTGGGACATTTTAGATCCTTGATGGCTCGACAGGGTAGATGCCGAGAAGTTGATTCACCTGTGGGAAATTAGGACCAGAGGGTCTAATTTCAAAGTAGGGGGTCGCCCATTTAAGCCAAAGATTTGGAAGAACGTAGTGAATCTATGGACTTCTCTACCACAAAGAGCTGTAGAGACTTGGTGATTGTTTGTTCAAGGCTGATTGACAATAATAAAGATTATTATTGTAGCCACCTAAGATGGACACTGGGCTAACAAGATGGAGAACATGCTAAGACTGCAGGGAAAAAACAGTTTAGCCAAGACAAGCAGTCTGCAAAGACTGATTAGCATTTTGCAAGCAGCAAAACTAGTTTCTGGCCAGGTGGAAGATCTCAAACCAAAGGTGTTAATAGCAAAACGCTTTGCATATTAATGAGGCAATCCAGATCTGGGCACACACAATGGCAACATTTGGGTTTTGAATAGATACTTTAAGTGGATGTCCAGACAGAGCAGCACCAGAAGTATCCACCATAGAGACCGCCCCCTCCATCGAGGAGAGACCCTCACATTGGGGGAATTCAAAAGATATCGATTGGGATCTGATCCAATCGATACCTGAAGGTGAAAGCCCGCCCCAAAAAAGGCACGGACATTGGGGCCCTATAAAGATAGACCCCCACACATGGTCCTGTCTGTTGTTTTCGTGCTCCGGCTTTGACTTCGACCCAGAACTTCGACTTGTATCCTGACTCCAGCCGTTGAGCACCAGCCGCCGAACCGTAAGTGACAATACGACGCTCGCTACGCGAACCAGCCCCACTAGACCCCCAGCGACCAGCACACTCTCTGAAGGTTACAGACCAAGATCGAAACGAAGGCCTCGCTCCCTGACCTTGCCTGTTCCTGTTTAGTTAAGTATTCTGATCGCTTAGTTTAGTTGTAGCTTAGTCCCTTAGCGTGTGCATGCATATTTATTATATTTGTAATAATAAATACTAATCGTTTGGAACTTACTAATCGGTGTATCGTTTTATTACTTTGAACCTGACCTTGGAATATTTGTGAGGTGTCTATACGACACCTGGCGACTCCCGAGCTGAAAATACACACACAGAGCCTAGCAGTGTTAAGCACACGGCCTTTAAACGGAGGCGTGTTAATACACTCCAATAAACGCGAATTACACTCAAGTAAAACGTGCAACATTTAGTGGCGACATCCTGACGGGACACGGTTATAAGTGGTACCCCCACTCCGTCGAGGACCCTGAAATTTGAATTAGAAATCTGGTAAAGAAAAAGGAAAGAAATCACAAGTATTCAAGGTGTTCAAAGGAATAAACGTAATTCGGAAGTGTGTTTAGTGCATGCGTACTAACAGGGTTGTAAGGAAAACCTGAAAGCATTTTTGTTGCGACAAACTTTCGGTAGTTTTGTGAACGGAACATAGCGTAAGCCTTACCCGTTTCGTGAGACATAACCTCAACACCCCCTGTTCCAAATAAAGTGAGTCAGAAGAAAATGGCCATGCAGGCAATGGAACGCCTCATGAACCCAGAACGGTTTGTGGTCGCAGCGACCAGCAGTAGCCGAGTAGGTCAGTGTCCCGTGTGGGAGCTGGAACTCCGCAAGTATCTGCAAGGAAAGGGATGGCCCCTTTGGAAAGAGTTTTGTTTGAATGAGGAGACAGGTCCCGGAAGTATAGGACATACTTGGTGGGAGAACCTCTCTCAAATTCACAAGAAAAATATGAGTAAAGCACGTAAGCCGATGGCGATTGTGTCCTGTTTGGCACAATTGCGAGGCACAGAGGAGGTCGTTCAGACGCTCCGGGCAGAATTAGAAGAAAGAAATAGAATGAGTAAAGTGGATGTCAGGGACATCGAAAAGGAAAATATGGATCTTAGAGGGAAGTTGGCAGAGAAAGGTAGAGAGGTGGATGATGCCAAGAGGGCACATCAGTCTTGTCTAGCCCATCTCAGCAGTTCCCAGACCCAGTACGAAAAGGCCTATCAGGACGTGCAACGTGCCGTCCTGATAAGAGAAGAGTCAGAGAAGCAGGTAGAGGCTTTGCAGAGGCAATGCTCTGACCTTAAAGCAGCTTTGAGAGCACTCCATGCTGCCACCACAGAACAAAGATAGAGTACTGTAGACCATGCGAAATGCAGGAAGCAGATTGCGGAGCTGCAATCGCTGCTTTCAGTACAAAATGGGTTTCAAAGCACCTTTGGAACGCAGTTAGATGAGGAGAATGCCCCAGACTGGAAAGAGTTAAGTGAGACAGCGCAGCGTTATGTTCAGGGAACATGTGCGCCAGCAGCGCAGCAGAAAAGGCAAGCACCCCAACCCCCCACAGATCAGATAATTACCGTACCAATGAATCCAGTCACCACTCAGAGGAAAGCGACCACAGAAGGCGCACCCGATATTACTTACACCACCCCCTTAACTGTAACCCAACTAAGGGACGCGTGTGAAAAGATCACTCCGTTTCTCCCCACCGCAGACCCCCACCGCAGTTTTTCGCAAAGGTAAAGCAACAGGCAACCATGTACGGCCTGGACGAAAGAGAGCAGGTTAAACTCACAGTTCTGAGTTTAGGCCCATCGGTTGTAGCAGCCCTCCCCGACCCACAGAACGTTGGCGGAGGCACCCTAGAGGAAATGCACACCTCCATTTTAGATGCCATAGGGTATAATCGAGGTGACCCCGTAGAAGGACTTAATAAGTGCCGACAGAAGAAAACCGAGCACCCCACAGCATTCGCAGGAAGGCTGTGGATCCATTTTAACGCAGTATTTGGCGATTTAAATAGAGCCCATTTGAACCGAGAAAATATGGTTAAATGGACGCGCACCATAATTTCTCATGCAACAGAAGCAGGACAGAGCGCTTGCAACAGCTATGACCCCTCAGAGGAGGCCCATAATGAGAAGTGGGTCCTGAAAAGATTGTCTCGCGCTTGGGAGCAATCAGTTCAGGGCAGAGGCAAAGTGAAATCCCCAGAAGAAGCTCAGGCTGCAGCAGACATGCAGGCAGTGAGAGCGCACCAAAACCCCGCGTGGGTGAATGAAGGAAAGAGCAGCCCTCCACAGAAGTCGCAGGAATGCTACAACTGTGGCCAGTTAGGACATTGGGCTAAGGAATGTAATGGACCCCAGAGATCACAGAGAGGCCAGCAGACAGGCACTCTGAATCGCAATAAAGCCAAACCAATTCACAGTATAGGCGTTCAGTCAGGACCCACCAATGTGGACGGAACGGACTGACGGTGTTCGGGCTCCCCCACTTGGGTCTGTGACACACTATGGGATCCATCCGGAAGACCGGTAGTCACGGCAAAGGTAAGAGGGAAGCCCATAGAGTTACTTTGGGACACAGGAGGGTCCCGCACCACAATTAATTCCACCACCACGGCACAGGCAGACACGTGGCCGACCACCTCCACCATCACACTTAGCGGTTTCACAGGACACTCGCAGCAGGGACACATTACAGCACCCGTAGCAATCCAGCTAGGGAACATTTCCACCAAACACCCCGTTGTTCTAGTAAATCTTCCCCGGACAGCAGAACACATCCTAGGGATAGATTTTATGAATGCCCATAGCCTGTCGTTCGACCCAGTGAACCAGTGTGTCTGGCGAATGGCAAGATCGGACAGAGCACCCGCTACCCTCACAGTAGGAGACTACGCTAATAGGATTAGCGCAGTAGGAGACTATTCATTTGACTTGACTACACTAAACATGGACAGACAAGTTAAGGCAGTATTAAACAAACATAGGACAGCATTTGCCAGTCACCGGCACGACTGTGGCAGAATGACTGGACAAATTCACGTTACCGGACCTGACCCCAGACCACAGAAACAGTACAGATTTCCCCTAGAAGCAGAGGGAGAAATAGAGAAGGTAATAGGTAGCTTATTGGAGCAAGGTGTGCTTAGAACAGTAGCCTCGACCAATAATGCCCCTATTTGGCCAGTGAGAAAGCCCGACGGATCATGGCGTCTGACCATCGATTATCGGGAACTCAATAAAGTAACCCCAGCAGTAGCCCCCACGGTAGCAACAAGTCCCGAGACCATGCTCAAACAGGGACTCAACTCCAAATATTTCACGGTATTGGACATTAGCAATGGCTTCTGGTCAATACCATTGGCAAAGGCGTGCCAGTACAAATTTGCCTTCACTTTCAAAGCTCAACAGTATACGTGGACATGCCTTCCACAAGGATTCCACAATTCCCCCTCCATTTTCCACCGACAGCTGGCGAATGGTTTAGAAAATCTTTCCCGCCCCGAATGTCTGGTACAGTATGTGGACGACCTACTACTGCAGACAGACACAAAGGCAGAGCACATTACGCTTCTGGCCGAACTCCTGGAACTTTTAACCTCAATTGGCTGTAAAGTTAACCCAAGAAAGGCCCAGATTTTGGAACACAAAGTGATGTATTTGGGAACAGTCATCACACACGGCAAACGCGAGATCGAATTCAAAAGAATTGATTCGATTGTCAAATTGCCCCTTCCCCAGAATGTTTCAGCCCTCCGGTCGTTCTTAGGACTGGTTGGTTATTGTCGGAACCACATCTACGGATTCGCGACAAAAGCCGCCCCACTCTCCGACCTCCTTAAGAAAGGAGCCCCCTGGGAATGGCTTCCGCAGCATACAGAGGCTGTGGAAGAGTTAAAGAAAGCCCTTAGCGCAGCACCCGCGCTACAAGTCCCAGACCAACTTTCCCCCTATGCAATAGAGGTAGCGAGCACAGATCTGACCCTCTCGGCCGTGTTACTTCAGGAACGGCACGAGCAGCTAAGACCAGTGGCTTATGCCTCCCGACTGTTAGACCCAGTGGAACAAGGATTTTCAGCTTGCGAGAGGCACCTCCTTGCAGTTTTCTGGGCTGTACAATACTTTTCGTACATTACCGGACTCAACCCCATCACCATTTTGACCGAGCACACCCCCACACAGTTACTCCTAGACGGTCGACTGAAGGACGGTTCAGTTAGCCAGATTAGGGCAGCTAGGTGGACACTACTCTTACAAGGACGGGACATTACAGTAAAACGGACCCGCACACACACATTTTTAGCCGACAACCTTCAATACCCAGGACAGCCCCATGAATGCGAAATTGTAGCACCCCTGCACAACACAGGACCCTTCATAGCGAAGACACCCCCCAGGAAGATAGGGAACCCCAGACAAAGCCCCCAACACACAGACACGTGTGGACCACTACGGATATACGTAGACGGTTCATCCACGGTTTTAGAAGGTGAGCGTATCACAGGATGCGGCATCTATGTCGAGGACGCGCAGGGGCGCGCTCTCGAAGAGATAGCATTAAAATTACCAGGACACTTAGGCGCGCAGGCAGCAGAGCTCGCGGCCATAGCATATATAGTGGACCACCCCGATTCTTTCCCCAGCCCGGCGGACATATATTCGGACAGTCTATATGTCTGTAATAGTTTAACAGATTTTCTACCCCTGTGGAGGACACGAGGTTTTGTCTCCGCAGATGGGAAACCCCTTCCATCAGCCCCTTTACTCCAACACATTTTAGAGAAAGCGAAGGACAGGACCTTCGGCATTATCAAAGTGAGAAGCCACCATAGGTCATCCCCCCCTGGGAATGTAAAAGCCGACGCACTGGCTAAGGCAGGTTCCAGGCGAGGACACTTGTGGACACCCCCAGCTAGCGCACCAGCTAGCGCCCCTGTGAGCGCAGTTCAAGTCTCACAGACCGATATTAAAGATCTAGTAGAGGCACAGAAGCAGGATGAGGATCTCAGGGAGATTTTCAAAGGCAACTTTGTGCCACAGTATGACAAGTTCAGACACGCACTGACCACACATGAGGGTGTGATCATAAAGGATCAGCTTTATGTGGTCCCGCAGCAGGACAGGAATGAAATGATTGCTTTGTTCCATGATGGGCACGGGCATCAAGGGATCGACGCAACCACGAGGCACCTCAGGCAGCTCTGTTGGTGGCCTAACATAAGGACAGATGTAAGTCACTACATCGAGAATTGCCTTATTTGCGCCCAGAATAACCCGGAGAGGTATTCTAAAAAGGCACAACTTCGGCATACTCGACCAGTTAATGGCCCCTGGACAAACCTCCAGATCGACTTTATAGGACCATTGCCCCCTTGTAGGAATGGCTATAAATACGTTCTGGTGGTAATCGATACCTTTACCAAATGGGTAGAGGCATTCCCCTCTAGAACGAATACAGCTAAGACAGCTGCAAAGATCCTGACCCACCACATCTTCACGAGATGGGGTTTACCCCAAAGCATTGATTCGGACCAGGGATCTCACTTCACAGGACGGGTCATGAAGAACGTCCTGACAATATTTGGCATAAAACAAAACTTTCATATTGCGTATCACCCACAGTCCAGCGGGATTGTAGAGCGCATGAATCGGACCCTAAAATCCACACTTAGAAAAATGGTACAAGAAAACAACTCCACATGGGATTCAGTGCTCCCATTTGCACTCATGTTCATCAGAAATACAGTTTCAACTTCCACAGGATACACACCACACACACTCATGACCGGACGTCCTATGAAAGGTACAGAATTCCTTTTAGGACTGGACATGACTAGCCCCGAAGTGACGGCCCTCACACACGAAAAGACAGTTAAAGACCTGGTTGAGACTGTGAGGTCTGCACAGATCGCAGCCGCAGTTCAGCTAGGGAAACGGCGTAGACAACGCACAGCATGCTTTAACAAGACCGTACACCCCACAGAATTCCAGGTTGGGCAACGGATAATGCTATCTGTATATAACCCCAGCAGTTTTTTGGCACCAAAATATTCCGGCCCATATTCAATTTCGGATAAAATTAGCCCCTCAGTTTATAGGATAAAATATCCTAATGGTAAGACCGTGTGGTTCCATATCAACCAGTTAAAGGCATATGAAACACAGTCTAACCATGCTCACCATGTCCTGCTAGACGCAGCAGAACACCTCACCCCACCCACTAGAGACACGTTTCCACCATCCCCCTCACAGACCAGTTCTTCATCGGACTCGCCCACGACTCCGCCCACTGACCACGACAGACCACGCCCCGAAACGCCCACAAGCTGCCGCGGCAGAGACAGCGATACAGACACTGACTCTGAGGACAGCCACAGCACACCACACTACAGCCCACATTGCAGCGACTATGACCCCGACTCCAGTGACCCCATGGAAGTCACTTACATTAAAAACCCAGACCCACCACCCGACCCCGACGACCCCGACAATACCCATTCACTTTTGGACCCAACACTCTGGCACAGGGACAATTCGTACCGACTTGTCCGCAACGACGAATGTGACCCCCGGTCACACAATTCAAAGATTTCATGCCTGATCCACACAAGGGTGTGGGATCCGGGAGAGCAGGACGACACGGTGTCTGAACCCCGATACGGCAACCCCTTTGTGACCCTGTTCACAGAGACAGAAGAAAAGTGAGGTGTCCAGATGATGTAAAATAGGAACCGCTTGAGGGAAGCGATGTCCTTTCTGATGGAACCTGCACGTATGTTTTGTTTGTCAGTTTATGTTTGTTTGTTAATATGTTAAGGGTTTGATTGCAGATCTTTTCAGCCGAAAAGATTGTGACCACCTCGCACGCACTTTAGTTTGTCCGCAGATACCTCTGGGAACTTCTATGGTGAGCAGCTCACCGTATCGTCTAAAATGTCTGAAGCCCAGCTCATTTTTCAAAAGGAGCATCTTGGCTCCTCCCTTGTTTTTAGGCGAATAGAGGCTGCAAATCCACGGTAAACACATTCTTGCCCGTTTACTCCAGGTTACTCAGGCAGTGGACAAACGGCACTGAGGACCCGCCCTGTCTGAGAACCCACTTTGGTCAGCCAAGCTCGGGTATGGCACAGCACGCCCTACCCGGGGATCCCATTCAAATCGTACCCGAAGCGGCCCATACGCAACCCATTCGACCTTTTGTTTCCAATTTGTTTTCATTTTTCGTTAGGCAGCCCTTAGGCCGCCATCCCACATGCTATTTACATCCAGGAACATTCGGATGGTAAATGAGCAAAGCCTGCGAGACGGCTCGCAGGAGGAAAGTTGTTAGGTGTATTGTGTTCATAAATTCGCTTTTGAAAAAAAAAAAATGAGGGGAGTCACAGGGTGTGACTTGGCCAGTCATTTTAATGGGTCAATTGGAATTAGAGGACAGATACACTGACAAGTACGGATATTAGACTGTATTGACAGATACTGTGCTTGATCCCATAGCTTTCGAAGGACGAAAAAGGGTTCACAGCAAGGATCAGCCATACAGGAGGAAGAGAAAAAGAACGAAGAGAAGATGATGGAAGCCTACCTATTGCTCTTAAATGTTGTATTTGTTTATGTCAAAGCAAGACACGTTTCCCCCACAACCCCTGCCGTAAATGATTCACTCACAACAACTCCCCCGTGCTCAGCTCTGATCAGTGAGGTTCAGACCTGGTGCACAAAATTTATGACATGGTTCTCCCTGTCATATGTGATTGAATCACTGCTAGTGATTGCAATCCTCTGCATACTCGTACAGACCCTCAGGTTGAGGAAGTGGAAGAGGAGAGCCTCCCGTTCCTGCCCCTCAACCGTCTATGGAGTTCGATCCCCTATTTTTCGGTTTCATCAATCCCCTTTGCCCCTTGATGAATAAAGCACTGTGTGAATAAAATAAAATATACCCATGTATTATATTGTCCTGAACTCGACTGCCGAGTCAGGAAATGTTATGTGATGTGGTATGAATGGATGAGGTTTAGTCTGTAATGAAATGTTTAAAGTAAGATAAGGATAGTTGTGATAGGTAGAGGTTCCTGGTTTTTGGTAATGCATGTCCCCTTTGACATAGCGCCAAGTAGAGATGTCAGGTAAAAATTTTTCTTCCCATAGCCAAGGACAGAGTAGACGCTCAGGAACTTGCCGAGGTCAGGGAACACAAAGAAGGCACCCAGAAGCACTCGAAGCAACGTGCATAGGTGATCCTTCACAATATTTTGATTGTGAGGATCACAAGGAGGGAATGTAGCCACCTAAGATGGACACTGGGCTAACAAGATGGAGAACTGCTAAGACTGCAGGGAAAAAACAGTTTAGCCAAGACAAGCAGTCTGCAAAGACTGATTAGCATTTTGCAAG
The DNA here is from genome assembly GCF_902713615.1 of Scyliorhinus canicula. Taxonomy (NCBI): domain Eukaryota; kingdom Metazoa; phylum Chordata; class Chondrichthyes; order Carcharhiniformes; family Scyliorhinidae; genus Scyliorhinus; species Scyliorhinus canicula. The sequence continues at coordinate 158,227,058 of NC_052158.1, read as the reverse complement.
CAGCAAAACTAGTTTCTGGCCAGGTGGAAGATCTCAAACCAAAGGTGTTAATAGCAAAACGCTTTGCATATTAATGAGGCAATCCAGATCTGGGCACACACAATGGCAACATTTGGGTTTTGAATAGATACTTTAAGTGGATGTCCAGACAGAGCAGCACCAGAAGTATCCACCATAGAGACCGCCCCCTCCATCGAGGAGAGACCCTCACATTGGGGGAATTCAAAAGATATCGATTGGGATCTGATCCAATCGATACCTGAAGGTGAAAGCCCGCCCCAAAAAAGGCACGGACATTGGGGCCCTATAAAGATAGACCCCCACACATGGTCCTGTCTGTTGTTTTCGTGCTCCGGCTTTGACTTCGACCCAGAACTTCGACTTGTATCCTGACTCCAGCCGTTGAGCACCAGCCGCCGAACCGTAAGTGACAAGACGACGCTCGCTACGCGAACCAGCCCCACTAGACCCCCAGCGACCAGCACACTCTCTGAAGGTTACAGACCAAGATCGAAACGAAGGCCTCGCTCCCTGACCTTGCCTGTTCCTGTTTAGTTAAGTATTCTGATCGCTTAGTTTAGTTGTAGCTTAGTCCCTTAGCGTGTGCATGCGTATTTATTATATTTGTAATAATAAATACTAATCGTTTGGAACTTACTAATCGGTGTATCGTTTTATTACTTTGAACCTGACCTTGGAATATTTGTGAGGTGTTATACGACACCTGGCGACTCCCGAGCTGAAAATACACACACAGAGCCTAGCAGTGTTAAGCACACGGCCTTTAAACGGAGGCGTGTTAATACACTCCAATAAACGCGAATTACACTCAAGTAAAACGTGCAACATTATTAATTTGTATGTAGAAAAGCTGTTCAGGATTTTGTGCTTATAATCTTAAATTACTCGTGCTCCACATTCCTGGCTGGCAAAATTCAGCCGCAGCAGTTGTTAACACATTAAATAACATCACATCGAGTCATACATCTAGTCATACCGAGCAAAAAGAATGATGGTTTTTTTTGTGATCAACGATGTCAATCGCAGGTCATTATTGCAATAGTTGCGCCGGGTAGTGTCCTAGGCCCAAACATCATTAGTCACTTCATGAAGGGTCTCCTTCTACACTGTACCGAGACTGTGGTTCTGTGACAAAGCAGCCAACTGGATTGGCAACCCAGTCGCCATCATTCAACATCATCAATATTTACTCCTTCCAACCAGTGGTGTACACTGGCCATGCTTTATAGAATCTGCATGATGTACTGCAGCAACTTACTAAGCCTCCTTAGATAGCACCTTCTAACTGACACCTCTACCAGCTTGGAGGAGAAGCACAACAAATGTCCGGGAGCTCCACCAGCTGCAAGTTCCCCTCTAAGCCACAGACAATCCTGATTTGGAAATATATCGCTGTTCCTTCACTACCACTGTGTAAAAAAGCCTGGAACTCCCTCCCTAACAGCACATGGTTTGTGCTGCACATGGACTGTAGCATCTCCAGAAAGCGGTTCATCATCACGTTGATGAGGGAAGGGCTGTGGATGTTGTCTGCATGGACTTTAGTAAAGCATTTGATAAAGTCCCGCATGGCAGGCTGGTGCAAAAGATTAAATCACATGGGGTCAGAGGTGAAGTAGCTGGATGGATTCAGAACTGACTTTCCCATAGGCAACAGAGGGTAGCAGTGGAAGGGTGTTTTTCCGAATGGAGGTCTGTAACTAGTGGTGTTCCGCAGGGATCAGTACTGGGACCTCTGCTCTTTATAATATATATAAATGACTTGGAAGAAAATGTAGCTGGTCTGATAAGCAAGTTTGCGGATGATATTAAGATTTTAGAATTTGCGGAGAGTGGTGAAGATGGTCATAGAATATAACAGGATATAGATAGGCTGCAAAATTGGGCCGAGAAATGGCAGGTGGAATTTAACCCGGACAAATGCGAGGTGTTTCATTTTGGTAGATTCGATTCAGGTGGGAGCTTTAACATCAGGAGCATAGATGCACAGAGAGATCTGGACGAGCAGGTCCACAGATCCTTAAAAGTGGTAGCACAAGTGGAAATGATGGTTAAGAAAGCATATGGCATGCTTGCCCTCATAGAACGGCGTATCGAGTATAAAAGCTCAAAAATTATGTTACAGTTATCCAGAACGTTGGTTAGGCCACATTTGGAATACTGTGTCCAATTCTGGTCACCACACTACCAGAAGGACGTGGAGGCTTTGGAGAGAGCACAGAAAAGGTTGACCAAGATATTGCCTGGTTTGCAGTGTACTAGCTGTGAGGAGAGACTTAATAAACTAGGATTGTTCTCCCTCGAGAGACTGAGGTGTGACATGATAGAAGTTTATAAAATTATTCGGGGTATAGATAGGGTGAACAGTAGGAGGCATTTTCCCAGGGCAGAATTGAAAATTACAAGGAGGCACAGGTTCAAGGTGAGGGGGGGAAAGGTTTAGTGGAGATGTGCGGGAGGAAGTCTTTTTACACAGAGGGTTGTGGTGGCCTGGAATACACTGCCAAGTGAGGTGGTTGAGGCAGATACGTTAGCGACCTTTAAGACTTATCTGGGTACATAAGAACATAAGAACATAAGAACTAGGAGCAGGAGTAGGCCATCTGGCCCCTCGAGCCTGCTCCGCCTTTCAATGAGATCATGGCTGATTTTTTGTGGACTCAGCTCCACTTTCCGGCCCAAACACCATAACCCTTAATCCCTTTATTCTTCAAAAAACTATCTATCTTTACCTTAAAAACATTTAATGAAGGAGCATCAACTGCTTCACTGGGCAAGGAATTCCATAGATTCACAACCCTTTGGGTGAAGAAGTTCCTCCTAAACTCAGTCCTAAATCTACTTCCCCTTATTTTGAGGCTATGTCCCCTAGTTCTGCTTTACCCGCCAGTGGAAACAACCTGCCCGCATTTATCCTATCTATTCCCTTCATAATTTTAAATGTTTCTATAAGATCCCCCCTCATCCTTCTAAATTCCAAAAAGTACAATCCCAGTCTACTCAACCTCTCCTCATAATCCAACCCCTTCAGCTCTGGGATTAACCTGGTGAATCTCCTCTGCACACCCTCCAGTGCCAATATGTCCTTTCTCAAGTAAGGAGACCAAAACTGAACACAATACTCCAGGTGTGGCCTCACTAACACCTTATGCAATTGCAACATAACCTCCCTAGTCTTAAACTCCATCCCTCGAGTAATGAAGGACAAAATTCCATTTGCCTTCTTAATCACCTGTTGCACCTGTAAACCAACTTTCTGTGACTCATGCACTAGCACACCCAGGTCTCTCTGCACAGCGGCATGCTTTAATATTTTATCATTTAAATAATAATCCCGTTTGCTGTTATTCCTACCAAAAAGGATAAACTCACATTTGTCAACATTGTATTCCATCTGCCAGACCCCAGCCCATTCACTTAACCTATCCAAATCCCCCTGCAGACTTCCAGTATACTCTGCACTTTTCGCTTTACCACTCATCTTAGTGTCATCTGCAAACTTGGACACATTGCCCTTGGTCCCCAACTCCAAATCATCTATGTAAATTGTGAATAATTGTGGGCCCAACACGGATCCCTGAGGGACACCACTAGCTACTGATTGCCAACCAGAGAAACACCCATTAATCCCCACTCTTTGCTTTCTATTAATTAATCAATCCTCTATCCATGCTACTACTTTACCCTTAATGCCATGCATCTTTATCTTATGCAGCAACCTTTTGTGTGGCACCTTGTCAAAGGCTTTCTGGAAATCCAGATATACCACATCCATTGGCTCCCTGTTATCTACTGCACTGGTAATGTCCTCAAAAAATTCCACTAAATTAGTTAGGCACGAGCTGCCCTTTATGAACCCATGCTGCATCTGCCCAATGGGACAATTTCTATCCAGATGCCTTGCTATTTCTTCATGGATGATAGATCCCAGCATCTTCCCTACTACCGAAGTTAAGCTCACTGGCCTATAATTTCCTGCTCTCTGCCTACCTCCTTTTTTAAACAGTGGTGTCACGTTTGCTAATTTCCAATCCACCGGGACCACCCCAGAGTCTAGTGAATTTTGGTAAGTCACATGAACAGACAGAGAATAGAGGATATAGCTGGTTGGTCTAGATAGGACAGGGGCTGTTTAGCACAGGGCTAAATCACTGGCTTTGAAAGCAGGCCAGCAGCACGGTTTGATTCCCGTAACAGCCTCCCAGAATAGGCGCCGGAATGTGGCGAATAGGGGCTTTTCACAGTAACTTCATTTGAAGCCTACTCGTGACAATAAGCGATTTTCATTTTTCATTCATTTTTTTCATTGGCGTAGGCGTGGAGGGCCGAAGGGCCTGTTCTTTGTATTGTCTTTGTTTTGTTGTTTGTCAATGGGCAATTCATGATAGGTGATAAATGCTGCTTTAGCCAATGGTAACCAGGGCACATGAAAGTATTGAAAAATGCACAAGCACCACACACACAGAGAGGGTTGCTCATTCATTTCATTCACACTTCAAAGGTATTGTTCCACCTGTGGGTACATAAAGTGTATTTTACTCACCCAGAAGAGCAACAAGAATGCTCACAATTCCAGTGCCCGCTCCAAGTTCAATCACTTTCTTATCCGAAAATCTTATTCCCTCTTTCTCAAAGTACTGACACAGACCAAGGGCCTTTGACATGAAAAAACATATTTCTGTGTTACAATGCAGCATGTGAACATGTAAAGTAGGAGCAGCAGTAAACCATTCAGTTCATCGAGCCTGCTTCAACATTTAGAACAGTTTTGCTGGTCAGATGTGGTCTCAAACCTACTTTCCTGTCTACCCCGTATATGTTTTTTAAAAAATAATTTTTATAGAAATTTTTTGAAAAATATATATCAACAAAACAATACAATAATAACAATAACAATAATAATAATAAACACCCCACGGCACCCGTAATAACGCATATAACAAACCCCCCACCCCCCCCCCAACCCCAATAAACAACAGAATAAATTAACAATAAGCAAATTAACTTAAACACTATCCCTCTAAACCCCCCCCCCCCCCCCCCCCCCCCCCCCCCCCGGGTTGCTGCTGCTGCTGACCTAGTACCTTATCGTTGAGCCAGAAAGTCAAGGAAAGGCTGCCACCTTATAGAAGTTATAGAACAGTACAGCACAGAACTTGCCCTTCGGCCCTCGATGTTGTTCCGAGCAATGATCACCCTACTCAAACCCACGTATCCACCCCATACCTGTAACCCAACAACCATTAACCTTACTTTTTAGGACACTACGGGCAATTTATCATGGCCAATCCACCTAACCCGCACATCTTTGGACTGTGGGAGGAAACCGGAGCACCCGGAGGAAACCCACGCACACACGGGGAGGACGTGCAGACTCCGCACAGACAGTGACCCAGCCGGGAATCGAACCTGGGACCCTGGAGCTGTGAAGCATTTATGCTAACCACCATGCTACCGTGCTGCCCACTGCTACCATGCTGCCCACCTCCTAAAGAACCCTTGTATCGACCCCCTCAGGGCGAACTTGACCCTTTCCAACTTAATGAATCCCACCATGTCATTAATCCAGGTCTCCACACTCGGAGGTCTCGCATCTTTCCACTGCAGCAAGATCCTCCGCCGGGCTACTAGGGACGCAAAGGCCAAGACATCGGCCTCTTTCGCCTCCTGCACTCCCGGCTCCACCTCAACCCCAAATATCGCGAGTCCCCAACCTGGCTTGACCCTGGTCCCCGCCATCCCCTTACAGAACTCCTCCAGTGCCGGGCATGCCCAGAACATATGGGCATGGTTCGCTGGACTCCCCGAGCACCTGACACACCTGTCTTCGCCCCCAAAGAACCTACTCATCCTAGATCCTGACATGTGGGCCCGGTGCAGCACCTTGAACTGGATGAGACTAAGCCTCGCACATGAAGAGGAGGAGTTCACCCTCTCCAGGGCGTCCGCCCATGTCCCCTCGTCAATCTACTCCCCCAGCTCCACCTCCCACTTAGCCTTCAGCTCCTCTACCGACGCCTCCCCCACCTCCAGCATTACCTGATAGATGTCAGACACCTTCCCATCCCCGACCCACACCCCCAAAAGCGCCCTATCCCTTACCCCCCGCGGGGCCAGCAAAGGGAACCGCTCCACCTGTTGCCTAGCAAATGCCTTGACCTGAAGGTACCTGAACATATTCCCCGGGGGGAGCTCAAACTTCTCCTCCAGTTCACCAAGGCTCGCAAACCTCCCATCAATAAACAGGTCTCCCAACATCCTAATGCCCGCCCTGTGCCACCCCAGGAACCCGCCATCCATGTTCCTGGGACAAACCGGTGGTTCCCCCGCAGCGGGGCCTCCACCGAGCCCCCCACTTCCCCCCTGTGTCGCCTCCACTGCCCCCAAATTTTGAGGGTGGCCGCCACCACCGGGCTCGTAGTGTACCACGTTGGAGGGAGCGGCAACGGAGCCATTACCAGTGCCTTCAGGCTCGTGCCTCCGCAGGACGCCATCTCCATCCTTTTCCATGCTGCCCCCTCCTCCTCCATTACCAACTTGCTTACCATCGCGACATTAGCCGCCCAATAGTACCCAGAGAGGTTGGGCAGCGCCAGCCCCCCTCTATCCCTGCCCCGCTCCAAAAAGACCCTCCTTACCCTCGGAGTCCCGTGCGCCCAAACAAATCCCAGAATGCTGCTGTTCATCCTCCTAAAAAAGGCCCTCGGAACGAAAACGGGGAGGCACTGAAATAAAAACAGAAACCTCGGGAGCACCGTCATTTTAACGGACTGTACTCTACCAGCCAACGACAACAGCAGCATGTCCCACCTTTTAAATTTCTCCTCCATCTGTTCCACCAACCTAGTAAAATTGAGCTTGTGCAGAGTCCCCCAGCTCCTAGCCACCTGAACCCCCAGGTACCTAGAACTCCTCACTGCCCTCTTTAGCGGGAGCCTACCAATCCCCTCTTCCTGATCTCCCGGGTGCACGACAAACAGCTCACTCTTGCCCAGGTTCAACTTATTGCCCAAAAAACTCCCAAACTCAGCAAGAATCTCCATCACCTCCGGCATTCCCCCCACCGGGTCTGCTACATACAACAGCAAATCGTCCGCATACAGCGACACTTGGTGTTCCTCCCCCCCTTGCACCAAACCCCTCCACCTCCCCGACTCCCTGAGAGCCATGGCAAGAGGCTCAATTGCCAGCGCAAAAAGCAAGAGGGACAGGGGGCACCCCTGCCTCATCCCACGGTGGAGCCTGAAGTACTCGGACCTCCTCCCATTTGTCGCTACACTCGCCATCGGGGCCTCGTACAGCAATCTCACCCATTTAATAAACCCCACCCCAAACCCGAACGTTTCCAACACCTCCCACAAGTACCCCCACTCAACCCTGTCAAAGGCTTCTCCGCATCCAATGCCACCACAATCTCCGCCTCTCCTTCTGCTGCCGGCATGATTATCACATTTAGCAGCCTTCGCACGTTAGTGTTCAGCTGCCTCCCCTTCACAAAACCCGTCTGATCTTCATGTATCACCCCCGGCACAGTCCTCTATTCTAGTGGCCAAGATCTTCGCCAGCAACTTGGCGTCTACATTCAGCAGTGAAATCGGCCTGTATGAACCGCACTGCAAGGGGTCCTTATCACGCTTCAGAATCAGGGAGATTAGTGCCCGAGACATCGTCGTGGGCAGAAAACCCCCCTCCCATGCCTCGTTAAAGGTCCTGACCAACAGGGGGCCCAGCAGGTCCGCATATTTCTTATAAAATTCAACCGGGAACCCATCCGGTCCCGGCGCCTTCCCCAACTGCATGTGGCCAATCCCACTGACCAGCTCCTCCAACTCGATCGGCGCCCCCAGACCCTCTACCTGCTCCTCCTGCACCCTTGGAAATCGGAGCCTGTCCAAAAAATTCTCCATTCCCCCTCCCACCGCCGGCGGCTCCGACCGGTACAGTTCCCTATAGAAGTCCCTAAAGACCTCATTGACCTCTGCCCCCTGCCGCACCACATTCCCATCTCTATCCTTCACTCCACCAATCTCTCTTGCCGCGTCCCGCTTACGCAGCTGGTGCGCCAGCATCCTGCTCGCCTTCTCTCCATACTCATAGACCGCTCCCTGCGCCTTCCTCCACTGTGTCTCCGCCTTTCTGGTGGTCAATAAATCAAACGTGGCCTGCAAGCTACACCGTTCCCCCAACAATGAAATGAAATGAAATGAAAATCGCTTATTGTCACGAGTAGGCTTCAATGAAGTTACTGTGAAAAGCCCCTAGTCGCCACATTCCGGCGCCTGTCCGGGGAGGCTGGAACGGGAATCGAACCGTGCTGCTGGCCTGCCTTGGTCTGCTTTTAAAATCCAGCGATTTAGCCCAGTGTGCTAAACCAGCCCCTCAACCAATCCCTCCTCCGGGGCCTCCGCGTACCTCCTCTCCAAACTCAACAGCTCCTCCACCAGTCTCTCCCTTTCCCTCCTCTCCCCCCTTCTCCCTATGGGCTTGAATGGAGATCAGCTCCCCCCTAATCACTGCCTTCAGAGCCTCCCACACCATCCCCACCTGGACCTCCCCAGTATCATTGACCTCGAGGTACCTCTCAATACATCCCCGAACCCTCCTACACACCTCCTCATCAGCCAACAACCCCATGTCCAGACGCCAAAGCGGGCGCTGGTCCCGCACCTCCCCCATCTCCAGATCCAACCAATGCGGAGCATGGTCCGAAATCGCAATAGCCGAATACTCGGCCTCCTCCACCCTCGGGACCAGTCTCCTACTCAAAACAAAGAAATCAATGCTGGAATGAACCCTGTGCACATGGGAGAAAAAGGAGTACTCCCGAGCCCTCGGCCTCCCGAACCTCCAGGAATCCACTCCTCCCATCTGGTCCATAAACCCCCTCAACACCTTGGCCGCCGCTGGCCTCCTTTCTGTCCTTGAACTAGAACAATCCAGTAGGGCATCCAGCACCGTATTGAAGTCCCCCCCCCCCCCCCCATGATCAAGCCCCCCACCTCCAGGCCAGGAATGTGGCCCAACATACGCCTCATGAAACCAGCATCATCCCAATTTGGGGCGTACAGATTAACCAACACCACCCTCTCCCCCTGCAGCTTACCGCTCACCATCACATATCTGCCGCCACTATCAGCCACAACCTCAGACGCCTCAAACGCCACCCTCTTCCCCACCAGGATCGCCACCCCCCGGTTCTTCGAGTCGAGCCCTGAGTGGAAAACCTGCCCCACCCACCCCTTCCTCAGACGGACCTGGTCCGCCACCTTCAGGTGGGTCTCCTGGAGCATGGCCACGTCCGCCTTCAGCCCCTTCAGATGCGAAACACCCGGCTTCACCGGCCCATTCAACCCCCTCACGTTCCACGTAATCAGCCGGATCAGGGGGCACCCCGCCCCCCTCCCCCGTCGACTAGCCATAACCCATCGACTGCTCGCCCCTGGCCATCACCCATTCGGCCCGTTTCCCACGGCGATAGAACCTCACCCCGACCCCCCCGACCCGCACCAACTCCTCCCTGGCCAATCCAGCAGCAACCCGGTATCCCCCCCCCCCCCCCCCCCCCAGGCTAGGACCGCTCCTAGCTGCGACTCTCCCTCCACTGTACTCCCGTGAGCCAGCTGACTTCTGCTGACCCCGGTAGCTCCCGCCCTAACTCCGACCCCTCCCGATATGAGGTCCCCCCTCCTCCCCTGCATCAGTTCCTGGGCACCGCTTCAGCGCGGGAAACCCGGTCTAATAGCCACGCCCCTCGCCACCAGCTCCACCCCATCGTCCCGCAGCGCGGGAAACCAGAGAAAAGCCCGCGCTGTCACACTGCCCCACCCCACCAATGCAGCTCCCAAACCGCAGTCCCAACCCAACCACCAACTCCTTACAAACAAAGACACAGATCAACCACAAACCCCAGTACCCCCCTTAGAACACGAAACCATAACCCACATCGTCCGAAAGCGAGAGAAAAAACAAAAACAAACAGAATAACCCGCTACGGCATAAACAATGATACATGAATAGAGTAGAAAAACTCCCACAGCCCCCAATCTTTAGTTCAAGTCCAGCTTTTCAGCCTGAACAAAGGCCCACTCTTCCTCCGGGGACTCACAGTAGTGATGCCGGTCATTGTAGGTGACCCACAGGCGCGCAGGCGGCAACATGCCGAACTTCACCTGCTTTCCATGGAGCACCGCCTTCATTTGGTTAAACCCGGCTCTCCGCTTGGCTACCTCCGCACTCCAGTCCTGGTAGATACGCACTACCGAATTCTCCCACTTACTACTCCTCACCTTCTTGGCCCACCGGAGAACACACTCCCGGTCACTGAACCGATGGAACCGCACCAGCACCGCCCGCGGGGGTTCATTCGCCTTAGGCCGCCTGGCCAGTACCCTGTGGGCCCCCTCCAGCTCCAGGGGCAGATGGAAGGATCCTGCCCCCACCAGCGAGTTCAGCATCACGGCCACATAGGCCGGCAGGCCCGACCCCTCCAGCCCCTCCTCAAGGCCCAGGATCCGCAGGTTCTTCCTCCGTGACCGAAGCTCCATCTCCTCGAACCGATCTTGCCACTTTTTATGAAGTGCCTCGTGTATCTCCACCTTCCCCACGAGGGCCAAAACCTCCTCCTCGCACTCAGAGGCCTGCTGCTGCAACTCAAGTATCGCTGCGCCCTGGGTTGTCTGGGTCTCCAGCAGCTTACTTGTCGTCACATTCAGGGATTCCAACAACTCCCCTTTCAGCTCCGTAAAACAGCGCAGAAGGGCCGCCTGCTGCTCCTCCGCCCACTGCCTCCACTCCTCAGGGGCTCCACCGGCCGCCATTTTGTCCACCTTCCCCCGCTTTTCCAGGGGAGCTACTGCCGTTTTTCTCCTCGCCCCACTCCGAGTCCGCACCATAAATCCCGGGGGGTTTTGCTCCAGACCCCTTTATCCACTGGGAATCATCGAATCAGCGCCGTTTGGGGCCCTTAAAAGAGCCCACAAGTCCTTTTAAAGCGGGAGCTGCCGAACGTGCGGCTTATCTCCGCATAGCCGCAACCGGAAACTACCCCCTATATGGTTGACCCTTATCAATTAAAGAAACTAAGATATTCAATTACCCAGCCTGCGCTGCTCTCTCAGGTGAAGTATTCCAAAAACTCACAATCCTCTGCGAGAGAATAGATCGGTATATCAGCGTTGTAAAAAAGATAGCACTAATTTTGAAACTATATCCCTTAGTTTTAACTCTTCCATCAGGGGAAATAGCCATCTAGCATCCATCTTTTTAATTTCCCGCAGCATTTTACAAGTTTCATTCACATCATCTCTCATTCTTCTAAACCCGACTGGATGTCGGGCCTACCTGTCCAACGTTTCCTCACAACAGAGCTCCCTCATCCGTGGAATCAGTCGCATCTCTGATTGGTTTCTGAGTCTATTTTATCATTCTTTAAATAAACAGACCAAAACTGTTATCAGTACTCCAGATCTGACCAGAGAGGGCCGGATCTCGAATAACGGCAAGTAAGAATACAAGAGGGAGATAGAGAACCTAGTGGAGTGGTGCAGCGACAACAATCTATCCCTCAATGCCAGCAAAATCAAAGAGTTGGTCATTGACTTCAGGAAGCAAAGTACTGTGCACACTCCTGTCAGCATCAACGGGGCTGAGGTGGAGATGGTTAGCAGCTTCAAATTCCGAGGGGTACACATTTCCAAAAATCTGTCCTGGTCCACTCACGTCGACGCTATCACCAAGAAATAACAACAGCGCCTATACTTCCTCAGGAAAATAAAGAATTTCGGCATGTCGGCAGTAACTCTTACCAACTTTCACAGGTGCACCATAGAGAGCATCCTATCGGGCTGCATCACAGCCTGGTATGGCAACTGCTCAGCCCAAGACCGCAAGAAATGTCAGAAAGTCGTGAACACAGCCCAGTCCATCACACAAACCTGCCTCCCATTCATTGACTCCATCTACACATCCTGCTGCCTGGGGAAAGCGGGCAGCATAATTAAAGACCCCTCCCACCCGGCTTACTCACTCTTCCAAATTCTTCCATCGGGCAGGAGATACAAAAGTCTGAGAAGACGCACAAACAGATTCAAAAACAGCTTCTCAGCTTCTTCCCTGCTGTTACCAGACTCCTAAACGACCCTCTTATGGACTGACCTGATTAACACTACACCCTGTAAGCTTCACCCAATGCCGGTGTTATGTAGTTACATTGTGGACCTCGTGTTGCCTTATTATCTATTTTCTTTTCTTTTCATGTACTTAATGATCTGTTGAGCTGCTCGCAGAAAAATACTTTTCACTGTACCTTGGTGCACGTGACAATAAACAAAAGCCAAAAATCCAAATCATGCGATGATGTGCCATCAATTGCACGAGAGACGAGTTGCTTTACAAAAGTTAGGCTTTAATAAACTAGAACTTAGCCCTGCGGTTGTCTACAATAAAATGGACGACTGCTGGGCGTTTGACTATTTATACCTCGGCAAGGAGGCGTGGTTAACTCAGCCTCTCGACCAATCGGTCGAGAGGCACATGACCGACCAGGGCCAATGGTAAGCCGGTGTTCTGCCCCAATGGCAAACAGGTATGCAAATCATATCACCACATGCGATGCTAACAAAACATCCGCACTTGTATTTTCTAATTCCCTTGAAATAAACTCGATCATTCCACCAGCCTTCCTAACCTCTTGCTGAGCCACCATATTAACCTTTTTGTGATTAATGTATTACGACACTCAGACACGTTTTGTTTTCTAATCCTTCACCATTTCTCTCCTACTTTCCTATTGATCCTGCAAGGTCACCTGGCATCAGGAATGGTCCTGATTTGGCTGTAACATTTGAAGGGAGATGGTCAGCACTCTCCCACATTTCAATGTAAAGCAGACAGCAACTTCAGTTGACTGGGCATATGCTTTTCTAAGTGGACTTCCGGAGGTTTCTATCAGTGATACCTGGCTCTTCCATAGGCCACATGGTTGCATTCTTTGTAAAGGAAAGAAATAGCAAATAAAAGAAATGTGAATCTAAGAGCAGAACCAGGTGTTTGAAAGAACAAAAAAGAGCTGAGTGGATGTTTACGTCTCCAAAGGAAAGATAAACAGCTGTTTGTGTGAGTACAGTTGGTTCGGTAGTTACTATTACTTTTAGTTACAATTGTTAAGATATCATCCTGTGATTCATTGTTTGTGAGAAATATATTCTACAATAACAAAGCACGGTGTGTAGAACGACCCTGGTTGATATTGTTTGATATTAAAAGGATTATTTTGGTTTAAGTTGTAAGACCATGCAGGAGAACTCCAAGTCATGGTTTACTCTGAATGTTCCATGTGTGAGGCCAGGAAAGCTTCCAGTTCCCAGGACCAGGATGTGTGCAGGAAGTTTCTCCAGCTGCATTTCCCGAAGCCCAGGCAAAGAGTATCATGGAAATCAGGTGTAGGGAGGCGGTCACAATGCAGGTTCATACTCCACTGGCAGGAAGGGTGATCACCAGGCAGAGCAAGTTGACTAGTCAGGCAGTGCACGAATATTCTGTGTTTAACCTTATTCATGAGGACATTATTAGTGAACGAGTCTGATTTCAATATTGTGGCCCATTGAGATGAAGGAGTACCACTCATGCGGCCCACTCACTCTGCGAGTTTTCCCATTCATCCCAGTTGGAGATCATACGTGAATGCAAGGGTAAAATTCAGAGTGTGGTTACTCAGTGCACAGAACACGAGCTACAGCTGTTTGTGATTTACGGAAATAAACTGAATCAAAAGCAGAACGTAACGTGATCTAATTTACTGATGACACAAGGTAAGAGGCAACATGGATTGACCTGGGGATAAATCTGTCAAAATATGAAGCTGTACAGGATACCGACGAATGACATTTAAACAGTTTGTCAAACGTGCTACAGTATGTCAGAGAAATAACAGCATGAACGCTTCAGGATAGCAGCGATATTGTTTTCCTGATGGGGTCGAGTCTGAAAGAGACTAACGATCTGAATAGACTCTGGCAGACCAGGACCATCTCTGGGAATATACAGGTGAAACAGACAGAGGAATCTCAGAGAAATTTGTGAGGAAAGTATTGTGCATGCAGTTATAATCAGCAAGAGACAACGGAGATAATGCTGATAGCACTGTGGAGAGGAGCCATCAGACTGGCAGTACGGAGGAGTAAATGAGTGTTGATCCTTTTTGTAAAAGTCTCCCTCATGTTTGTATTTCGCATTTAACTGAAATTTACTGGCCAAAGCCTTACGTACATTTTCAGAACTCCATTGCAAGAATAATTGAACTTAGTTCTTTGGCGAAAACAGTCAAAATAACTATTTCTGTAACTGGGTTGATCAAAATTCTTAGTTTCAGCAGGATATAAACTGACATTTCAGTGCGACATAGCACGGTTTGTGTTTTACGATCCTGGTCAAAACAGTGGATAGCGGACTGAACAGAAACCTCAAGTGTTTTTTTTATATAAATTTAGAGCGCCCAATTATTTTTCCAATTAAGGGGCAATTTAGCGTGGCCAATCCACCTATCCTGCACATCCTTTTGGGTTGTGTGGGTGAAACCCACACAGACACAGGGAGAATGTGCAAACTCCACACGGACAGTGACCCAGGGCCGGGTTTCGAACCCGGGTCCTCAGCGCCATCGGCAGCAATGCTGACCACTGTGCCACCATGCTGCCCGAACCTCAAGGTTTTATTTTAACGTTGTAAAACTGTGAGGAAATTTACCTCACTCCAGGAGTGGTTTCATGCTGAAATAGGGATCGGGATAGGATAGGTTAAAACTAACTTTACAACACAGTATTAAAATATCTTTAACGTTACACCAGAAAATAACTTACAATGATCCCTTAATCAATAACATGATTTCAATAATCCTTAACTGCTATCTTTATTCCCACTCAAACAAAAAACAAAAAAAATCTCGGCCGGAATCCTCCGAAATCCTCCAAAGTGATTTTGGCGTAAACACCGGAGTGGTGTAAGCCGGTGTCAACGGGCCTTGTGGCCCAGCAATTCAGCGGTTTTCAGGGAGGCTAGCACAGCGCTGGAGTGCTGCTCGCTGCTCCGGCGCTCAAAGGCAGAACCGGCACAGCGCGTGCACGTGGTTAACATCTCCGTGCCAGCGCATGCGGGTGGTTGCCGTCTCTGCGCTGCTACAGCAGGCCCACCGGGAAGGAGGTAGGCCCCCTCCAGATCGCGGGCGCCCACCGATCAGAAGCCCCTGATCGCGGGCCTGAACCCCGTGGAGGCCTCCCCCCCGGGAGTCGGATCCTCCCCCCCCCCCCCCCCCCCCCCACCAGGAAGCTGTGGGTCCGAGCTCCTGCTGGGTGGTACCAGGTTGGAACCACTCGGGCGAGACTTGGGAGGAGTTTGGCCAGTCACCTGCCCGCTGTCCCTGACCGGCGCCGCGACGACCGCGCGCGCGCAACTGGCGGGTCCATGGAGAATCGCGGAAGCGCCGTCACGCAGGGTTTCCGGTATGACCTGTTATTGTGTGCGCCCACGCCAGGTGCGATTCTGGTGCAGAGGGTCAGAAAATCCCGCCCCTCAGCTCTCAGTTCACTGTTAAAACAATTAGCACTCAGAAATGCCTGCTTTACAGATGTTCTTTGAGAAAGATAAATCTTCTGACACTGCTTAAAGAAAAGATTTGAATCCAGTCAGAACCATGCAGAAACTCTGGCTATATTTCATCATAAGCGTGCCTAACGGGAAGATGAGATGTTGTTCCTACAGTTTGCTTTGAGCTTCACTTGGACATTGCAGCAGGCCAAGAACAGACATGTGGGCATGGGAGCAGGGTCCTTTGTAAAATAGCAAGCAACAGGAAGGTCAGGGTCCTGAATGGGCACAGACCAAAGATGCTCAGCAAAGCAATCACCCAGTCTACGTTTGGTCTCTCCGATATAGAGGAGACCACATTGGGAGCAGCGAATGCAATAGACCAGATTGAAAGAGGTGCAGGTGAAACGCTGCTTAACCTGGGATGAGTGTTTTAGGCCTGGGATGTTAAGCATGGAAGAGGTAAAGAGGCAGGTGTTACACCTTCCGCGATTGCATGGGAAGGTGCCATGGGTGATGGGAGAGGAGCTAGGTATGGAAGGTTACCTGGATGATTTCTACAAGGAGGAAGTCATACCAAATAGCATACGTTCTGCTGAATTGTTCAGTTGTCAGTGACAGGAGGGTGTGACTGTGAGAGAGGTAGATGGCGGAGCGAGAGGGAAAGATTGCAGGAGCCTCAGGCTTTGCTATTGTGCAATAGGTTGAGGTTCTTTCAGAGAATACAGATTTCACAGTGCAGAAGAGGTCCTTTATTTTTTTAGTTGTTTTTCATTATTCATTTACGGGACATGGGGGTCGCTGGTTAGGTCAGCAAATATTGCCCATCCCTAATTGCCCTTCAGAAAGTGGTGGTCAGCTGCCGTCTTGAACCACTGCAGTTAAATACATGAATAGGATGGGAATAGAGGGATACGGACCCAGGAAGCGTAAAAGATTTTAGTTTAGACGGGCAGCGTGGTCGGCGCAGGTTTGGAGGGCCGAAGGGCCCGTTCCTGTGCTGTACTTTTCTTTGTTCTTGAGGTGTAGGTACATCCACTGTGCTGTTGAAGGGGGAGTTCCAGAATTTTGTCCCAGCGACAGCAAAGGAACAGCGATACATTTCCAAGTCAGGGCGGTGAGTGACTTGGAAGGGATCCTCCAGGTGGTGGAGTTCCCAGGAATCTGATGCTCTTGCCCGTCTAGATAATAGAGGTTGCGGGATGGAAAGATGTCGTCTAAGGAACCTCAGTGAGTTCCTGCAGTGCATCTTGTAGATGGTACACACGGCTGCCAATGTGCGTCGGTGGCGGGTAATTTGAATGTTTGTGGAAGGAGGAGCAATCAAGCGGGGCTGCTTTGTCCTGGATGGTGTCGACCTTCTTGTGTGTTGTTGGAGCTGCACTCATCCAGGCAAGTGGAGAGTATTCCATTACACTCCTGACCTGTGCCTTGTAGATGGTGAACAGGCTTTGAGGGGTCAGGAGGGAGTTACTCACTGCAGGATTCCGAGTCTTTGATCTGCCCTGATAAACATAGTATTAATGTCACTAGTCCAGTTCAGTTTCTGATCAATGGTAACTCCCAGGATGCTGATTATGGGGAATTCAGCGATGGTAATGCCATTGAATGTCACAGGGTGGTGGTTAGATCCACTCTTGGAGGAGCTGGTTATTGCCTGGCACTTGTGTGGTGCGAATGTTACTTGACACTTACTACATTTGGGCATGGACTGCTTCAGTATCTGAGGCGTCGCGAATAGTGCTGAACATTGTGCAGTCATCCGCAAACATCCCCACTTCTAACCTTTTAATGGAAGGGAGGTCATTGATGAAGCAGCTGAAAGTGGTTGGACCTGGGACATTACCCTGAGGAACACATGCAATGATGTCCTGGAGCAGAGATGACTGACCTCCAACCACCACAACCCTTTCCTTTGTCCCAGGAATGACTCCAAGCAGCGGAGCGTTTTGCCAGAGCTTGTTGATAACATACTTGGTCAAATGCTGCATTGATGTCAAGGCCCGTCACTCTCACCTCACCTCTGGCATTCAGCTCTTTTGTCCATGTTTGAACCAAGGCTGTAATGACGTCGGGAGCTGAGTGACTCTGGCAGAACCCAAACGGAGCGTCCGTGAGCAGGTTATTGCTGAGTAAGTGCCGCTTGATAGCACTGTTGATGACTCCTTCCATCACTTTGCTGATGATGGAGAGTAGGCTGAGGGCGGTGATTGGCTGGGTTCGATTTGTCCTGTTTCTTATGTACAGGACACACATGGGCAATGTTCCACATTGCCGGATAGATACCAGTGTTGCAGCTCTAATGGAACAGCTTGCCTCGGGTGAGGCAAGTTCTGAAGCACAAGTCTTCAGTACTATTGTTGGGATATTGCCAGGCCCCAAAGCCTTTGCTGTATTGAGTGCCTTCAGCCGTTTCTTAATAGCGCATGGAGTGAATCATATGAACTGAAGTCTGACATTTGTGATGCTGGGGACCTCTGGAGGAGGTAGACATGGACCATCCACTGGCTGAACACTGTTTCAAATGCCTCAGCCTTATTTTGTACATATGTGCTGGGCTCCTCCGTGGGGATATTTAGCCCATTGAGTCTCTACCGACATATGTGGACCATCTGACCGACCTACAGAATCCCATTTGCCATTGTATAGCCTTGTATGTTATGACATGTCAGATGCTCATCCAGGTACTTTTTTAAAGGATGTGAAGCAACCTGCCTCTACCACCCTCCCAGTCAGTGCGTTCCAGACCCTCACCACCCTCCCAGGCAGTGCTTTCCAGACCCTCACCACCCTCCCAGTCAGTGCGTTCCAGACCCTCACCACCCTCCCAGGAAGTGCGTTCCAGACCCTCACCACCCTCCCAGTCAGTGCGTTCCAGACCCTCATCACCTTCCCAGTCAGTGCGTTCCAGACCCTCACCACCCTCTGGACTGAAATGTTTTTCCTCACACCCTGCCTAAATCTTCTGCCCCTCACTTTGACCTTGTGTCCCCTCGTATCTTTCCGTTCAACTAAGGGGAACAGCGGCTCCCTATCCATCCTGTCCATGCTCCTATTAATCTTGCACACGTCGATCATGTCGCCCCTCAGTCTTTTCTTCTCCAGCGGAAACAATTAAAGCCTATCCAACCTCTCTTCATAAGTTAAATGTTCCATCCCCGGCAACATCCTGGTGAATCTGTTCTCCATCCCCTCCACTGCAATCACATCCTTCCTATAATGTGTCAATCAGAATTACACACAGTACCTCGATTGTGGCCTCAACAAAGTTCGATTCAACTCCAACATGACCTCACTGATTTTTTTCAACTATGCCTCGATTGATAGATAAAGCAAAGTGTCCCATATTCCTTTCTCACCACCCTAAAAGTGTACTCTTCCGCTTTCAGAGGTCTATGGACAAACAAGCCAAGGTCACTTTTGTTATATTACCATGACTGGTAATATGTTGTATTCTTTGTCTTTTCCTCCAGAATGACTAAATGTAGTGTTGATAAAGAATATACCAATCAAAAGATTGAAACAAACTAATTTATTATTACACAACTGATGAAATGAAGTTCGCACACTCTACTGAGTTACAGATAATAAACAAATGATTTTGAATTTGTACGACAATATTCAATATTTTATCGAACTACTAACTACACTATGACTACACCTTGTGCTATATATCTCTAACCTATTCTCACTCTGCTCTCTCCATCTTCTCTTCAGCTTCTCCATCAGCTTCTCCCAGAATTCCTAGAGAGGATGTCTTAAATACAGTGAATTAGTAACGCCCTCTAGTGTTTGATTTGCACATAGATGCAATTATTAACCCTTTACTATCCTGACTATAGACATATCATTACACCTTTGTTCCTCAGAACCTCCCAGTGTCAGGTCGTTCATTGAATACTTCCTTGTCAAATGACTCCTTCCAAAGTGTATCAACTCACAGGGGCATCGGCCACTTACCTGCCCATTTGACCATTGTGTCTGTATACTCCCATCAGCCAAGTCACTCACCCTCACTGTTAACTACCTGGCCAATCTTTGTGTCATTCACACAATTACTAATCCTATCTCTCACATTGTCATCTATGTCTTTTATATAAATGATGAATAATAACGGAACAACACAGATACCTGTGGTACGCTGATGGACACCGGCTTCCAGTGATTAAATCAGCCATCAGTTACCACACTCTCTCACCTACAAGTAATCCAATTGTGAATCCACCTTATCAAGTTACCCTGTGACCCATGTGCATTTGCCTTCTTTCTAATCTCCCATATGGGACCATGTCAAAGGCATTGCTAAATTCCATGTCAGCTACATCAACTGCACTACCCTCGCCGACACACCTTTCATCGTGTTTGGATGAGAGTGGGGGCCACAGAGTGAATACTCAAAGCAATCACTGCACCTTGGTGGATTAAACCACCTACCTTACCGGCGGGTTTGGCGGCGCGGGCAGGCGCTGGGGTCCTGGGGGGGGAGGGGGGGGTGAGTGGTGGGCGATCTGACCCTGGGGGGTGCACCCACGGTGGCCTGGCCCGCGATCAGGGCCCACCGATCGGCGGGCGGGCCTGTGCCGTGGGGGCACTCTTTTTCATCCGCTTTCGCCATGGTCTTCACCGTGCCGGAGGCGGAAGAGACCCCCTCCCCTGCGCATGCCGGCCGGGATGACGTCAGCAGCCGCTGATGCCCTGGCGCGTGCACAGACTTACGCCGGCCGGCAAAGTCCTTTCGGCCCCGGCTGGCATGGCGCCAAAGGCCGTTCACGCCAGCCGGCAGAGCGCCAACCACTTCGGCGCGGGCCTAGCCCCTCAATGTGAGGGCTTGGCCCCTAAAGGTGCGGAGACTTCCGCCGGGTAGGGAGAATCCCGGCCCTTATCTCTCTCACTGCCCTGCTGCCTTCAGAAACCTATGGAAATGCACTCCAAGACCTCTCTGGTCCTCTCCCAGTGTCCTATTGTCCATCATGTATTCCATTGCCTTGTTAATCCACGTACTTTCCAGGGCTTAATTCCATTAGCCGCTGTTCTGCCCACCAGACCAGCCCACCTACATTGTTCTGTAATAATGCTTTCCCGCTCGGTAGTTAACCCGCCACCCATGTCTGACCCTGCTGCAAATGCACTGATCATACCATCACATTCACGTCCAGATTATTCATATACACTCCCAGCAGCAAGTAACCCAGCACCAATCCCTGCAGTTCACGGCTGAAAACAGTTTTCATGTCACAAAAATCACCTTTGATCATTAAACTCTGCCTCCTGTTACTAAGCCAATTCGGGATTCAACTTTCCAAATTGTCCTGGATGCCATGGCTCTTCCCTTCTTCATCAGTTTCCCATGTGGCATCTTGTTAAATGTCTTACGGAGGTCCATATCGACTACTTCAACTACTGCATTTGCAATTTCCCTAGCCATCTCTTTTAGCACTCTGGGATGCATTCCATCAGGGCCAGGAGACTTGTCTACCTTTAGCTCTATTTGCTTGCCCATCACTACTTCCTTACTGATAATAATCATCTCAAGGTCCTCAGCTGTCATAGGCTCATTTCCATCAGTCACTGGCATGTTATTTGTGTCTTCCACTGTGAAGACCGACACAAAAAACCTGTTCTGCTCCTCAGCCATTTCCTCATCTCCCATTATTAAATCTCCCTTCTCATCCTCTAAAGAACCAATAATTACCTTAGCCACTCTTTTTTTGTTTTATATATTTGTAGAAATTTTTACTATCTGTTTTTATATTCTGAGCAAGTTTACTCTCATAATCTACCTTACTCTTCTTTATAGCTTTTTTAGTAGCTTTCTGTTGCCCCCTAAATATCTCCCAGTCCTCTAGCCTCCCCACTAATCTTTGCCACTTTGTATGCTTTTTCATTCAATTTGATACTCTCCCTTATTTCCTTAGATATCTACGGTTGATTTTCCCTCTTTCTACCTTCCTTCCTTTTTGTTGGTATAAACCTTTGCTGAGCACTGTGAAAAATCACTTGGAAGGTTCTCCACTGTTCCTCAACTGTTTCACCATAAAATATTTGCTCCCAGTCTACCTTAGCTAGCTCTTCTCTCATCCCATTGTAATCTCCTTTGTTTAAGCACAAAACACTAATGTTTGATTTTACCTTCTCACGCTCCGTCTGTATTTTAGATTCCACCACATTGTGATCGCTCCTTCCGAGAGGATCCCTAACTATGAGATCATTAATCAATCCTGTCTCATTACACAGGACCAGATCTTGGACCACTTGTTCCCTTGTAGGTTCCATTACATACTGTTCTAGGAAACTATCGCGGATACATTCTATAAACTCCTCCTCAAGGCTGGCTTGACCGACATAGTTAAAGCAATCGACATGTAGATTAAAATTCCCCATGATAACTGCTGTACCTTTTCTACATGCATCAGTTATTACTTTGTTTATTGCCTGCCCCACCATAATGTGACTATTTGGTGGCCTATAGACTACTACTATCAGTTACATTTTTGCCTCACTATTCCCGATTTCCACCCAAATGGATTCAACCTTATCCTCTATAACATCAATGTCATCCCTTACTATTGCCCGGATGTCATCCTTAAATAACAGAGCTACACCACCTCCCGTACCATCGACTCTGTCCTTCCGAACAGTTTGATACCCTTGGATATTTAACTCCCAGTCGTGACCATCCTTTAACCATGTTTCAGTAATGGCCACAAAATCATATCATTCACGATGATTTGCGCCATCAACTCATTTACTTTATTCTGACTACTACGAGCATTCAGGTAAAGTACACTTATGTTGGCTTTTATATCTGTTTTGAATCTTAACACCTCGATCAATAACCTCTCCTAAGTTATTTTTCCTCTTCACGTTTTTCCTAATTTTCCTTGTTGTTGATCAATTTCAATTTATGTTTTTACTTCCCTTTTTATTTCTTTTAGTATTACTGGGCCTATTCACTGAGCTCCCCTCAATCACTGTACCTTGTACTGTCACCCTTTTTGATTTTTGACTCTGGCTTCTCTGCCTTACACTTTCACCCTTAATGCCTTTTGTTTCTGCCCCTGTTTTACTGCCTTCCAACTTCCTGCATCGGTTCCCACCCCTCTGCCACATTAGTTTAAACACTCCCCAACCACTCTAGCAAATAGCCCCCTCGGACATCAGTTCCAGTCCTGCCCAGGTGTAACACATTCAGTTTGTACAGGTCCCACCTCCCCCAGAACCGGACCCAATGCCCCAGGAATCTGAAACCCTCCCCCTGACACCATCCCTTCAGCCACATATTCATCCTATATATCCTGTCATTTCTACTCTGACTAGCACGTGGCACCGGTAGTAATCCTGAGATCACTACCTTCAAGGTCCGATTTCTTAACTTCCTTCCTAGCTCCCTGTATTCTGCTTTTAGGACCTCCTCCCTTATTTACGGAGCGAACCAACAACAGGGATTAAATTCCCCGACCGACAGAGGTTAATAAATTTAATCTTTATTATTGTCACAAGTATGCATACATTAACACTGCGATGCGTTACTATGAAAAGCCCCTTGTCGCTACATTCCGGTGTCTGTTCGGGTACACAAAGGGAGAATTCAGGATAACCAATTCACCTAACAGCACGTCTTTGAGGGGCTGGTTTAGCTCACTGGGCTAAATCGCTGGCTTTTCAAGCAGACCAAGCAGGCCAGCAGCACGGTTCAATTCCCGTACCAGCCTCCCCAAACAGGTACCAGAATGTGGCGACTAGGGGCTTTTCACAGTAACTTCAATGAAGCCTACTCGTGACCATAAGCGATTTTCATTTCATTTCGGGACCTGTGGGTGGAAACCGGTGCACCTTGTTGAAACCCATGCAGACACGGGGAGAACGTGTAGACTCCACACAGACAGTGACCCAAGCCGGGAATCAAACTTGTGTCCCTGGTGTTGCAAAGCAACAGTGTTAACCACTGTGCTACCTTGGTTATCCATGAAGGACCCACCTTGCTCTTCCTTGAACTGTGTTGATCCTCGAGTAAATCGCCACCACACAGCTCTCTCTCAAAGGGGAGAGCAGCCTCTGGGACTGTAGTGACATTTACATTTTTACCCTGGGTCCCTGGAACGCGAGTCCAGTAACAACACCGCCAGCCACTGCCTTCCGTTATGTCTCTCCACCAATTGCACAGTTGAGAGAGCAGCACCCATGCGTATTGTATTCATACTGTGATGAACAACAGCTAGAAAGGATCACGCATCTGTTAAACTCCCACGATGGGTTCATTCCAGTCAACCTCACCGCAACCTCAAGCAACTGCTGGCGAATGGTTTACTGCGAAACCCAACTCATATTCGCTGCCAGTTAAATGCAGCTTTGGAAGATTAGAAACATGATCAATGCTCCCAGATGATTCCTGTTGAACCTGCACATTTGACAAAAGGGAACTGAGGTGAACTTACAGCTTCCCAGACCAGGGATCCATATCCTCGCCCAGAAGATGGATCCACACCGATTTCTAATTTAAAACCACAGATTTGGTAGCAGTCTATTATTTTGAAATCATCGTCGCCGTGGATGCGCAGAAAAGAGGCTTTTTGCATCAGTTTCATCACCTTCGTCTCGCACATTTTGCTGGATTCTCCCCGGTTTCTGCTGGATCAATCTCAGAGGCAGCCCTGTGTCTTCACTTGATTCCTTCTGGGTAAAAGAAAATGAGATTTTTCAATCAGAAGGTTTGTAAACGTCATTTTCTCTTTTCAGAACAAGAAGCAGAGTCTGGGAAAAGTTCAGAAACTGGCAAAATGTAGAATTTCGTCTTAACCGTTGAATTAAAATTGTCTGTGTCCAGTTATACCCTCCACCCTCAGCAGTATTGAACCAGAGAGAGATGAATGTCGAGCGGGTCGGGTAACAACTGATGGATTTGATGTCGCTTCTCTTCCACAACTATCCAAGTGACTATGGAAATGAACACTGACTCAGGGAAGAGTAGAGCAGTGAGGTGACACAGTTATAACACTGACAGCTGTGGGAAGTATCACCGTTCCAAAGAAACTTGTACATTTTGGTCTGAACATGACGTCTCGTTTTGTTATAGGTAAATGAAACTGTTGCAAGAAACACCGAAAACATTTATCAATCACGAACAGAAAGTACGTTGAATAATGAACAACTTAATCTTTAGACCTTGCGGTTTGAAACTTCTTCACATTTTGCTGATATTCAACTCAGATCCTGTCAAATCTAAATAACCATCACCGCTAACCAATAGCAGGAAAAGCAAGTCAATTGGACTGATTCATCCAACGAGACCTTTGGACATCTTCCAGTTGCAGCATCCAAATTCTTTCGTAAAAGTCTTCAGGATTATTTTGTCAAATTTATGCCAGACCCGAATCTCCCTCTCAATGCAGTGTCCACATCTCCACACTGACGATACACTTTCTAGTTTGAACTTCTGTTACTGGGTTGATGCCGGCAGTTTCACTACAAGCAATGCTCTGGGTTTGTAAATATCACATGGAAGCCTCAATCTCAGGCTGGAACTTCCACATTCATCCCTTCCATTGAAGATCTGTCTCTGCAGAATCGCCTGCATGGGAATGCCTTTCTTACTTTTCGATGACCAGAATTGGACATGGTACTCCAGATTAAGTGTGCCAATTCACAATGCGATTTGATTATTATTCCCACTTACAGAACACAGAACACAGAACAGTACAGCACAGAACAGGCCCTTCGGCCCTCGATGTTGTGCCGAGCAATGATCACCCTACTCAAACCCACGTATCCACCCTATACCCGTAACCCAACAACCCCCCCCCCCCCCCTCCCCTAACCTTACTTTTTTAGGACACTAAGGGCAATTTAGCATGGCCAATCCACCTAACCCGCACATCTTTGGACTGTGGGAGGAAACCGGAGCACCCGGAGGAAACCCACGCACACACGGGGAGGACGTGCAGACTCCGCACAGACAGTGACCCAGCCGGGAACCGAACCTGGGACCCTGGAGCTGTGAAGCATTTATGCTAACCACCATGCTACCGTGCTGCCCCTTACCGTGCTACCGTGATCCATTTTTTGATCCTGTGGTTCGGAATTATATTGCCTCGTTGGTATCTGCGCGGCATTAGACATATTGAATCCTGGCTCCATTATGACTCCTGGGTCTCCATGTGTCTCATCCAAATTCTTTCTTTTTTTAAAATATTTTTATTCAGGTATTTGAAAATTTTAATAATAGTAACAATAACAATGACATAAACATGGTATAATAAACATTTCCACCCCCATCCCAAGCTTCACACACCCAAACCATGAAACAACAATCCGGCCCTCTCCCCCGCCCCTCCCAATACTGCATCTGCTGACATTTTAATTTTCCCGAGAAACGGTTGCCACCTCCGGGTGAACCCGACCATTGACTCTCTTAAGGTGAACTTTATCTTCTCGAGGCTGAGAAACCCAGCCGTGCAACTAACCCAGGTCTCTACACACGGGGGCCTCGAGTCCCTCCACATTAACAAGATCCGTCTCCGAGCTACCAGGGAGGCAAAGGCCAAGACGTCGGCCTCTTTCGCCCCCTGAACTCCCGGCTCTTCCGACACTCCAAAGATCGTTACCTCCGGACTCGGCACCACATGTGTTTTTGTACCGTGGACATTGCCTTAGGAAAACCCTGCCAAAACCCTCCAAACTTCGGACATGCCCAAAACATGTGGACATGATTTGCTGGGCTTCCCGCGTACCTCGCACACCTATCCTCAACCCCGAAAAAATTGCTCATCCTAGCCGCTGTCATGTGTGCCCTGTGGACTACCTTAAATTGTATTAGGCTAAGCCTGGCACATGATGAGGAGGTATTAACCCTGCTTAGGGCATCCACCCATAGACCCGCCTCTGACTCTCCTAGCTCGTCCTCCCACTTGCCTTAAGCTCCTCCACCGGAGTTTCCTCCACCTCCGAAAGCTCCTGGTAAATATCTGAAACCTTCCCCTCTCCCACCCAGGTACTGGAGACTACTCTATCCTGTATCCCCCGTGGCGACAGCAGCGGAAAGGCCGGCACCTGTTTTCTCAGGAAGTCTCACACCTGCAAATACCTAAACCCATTCCCTGCTGGTAACTCCAATTTGTCCTCCAAGGCTTTCAAGCTGGGAAAGCTCCCGTCTATAAATAGATTCCCCAGCCTTCTAATTCCTGCCCTTTGCCATCTCCAGAACCCACCATCAAGCCTACCCGGTACAAACTGATGATTATTATAAATCGGGCTTCAAACCGATCTCCCTCCACTCCCTTATATCTCCTCCATTAGCCCCAGATTCTCAGAGCCGCCACCACCACCGGATTTGTGGAGTATCGGGCCGGCGAGAACTGAAGAGGTGCCGTTATCAGTGCTCCCAAACTTGTGTCTTTGCATGATGCCGCCTGCCACACCGATCCCTCCCCCAATGCCTACTTCCTCATCATAGCTATATTAGCCACCCAGTAGTAACTGCAGAAGTTCGGCACCGCCAACCCACCCTTCCACCGACTGCGCTCAAGCAACACCTTCTTCACTTGCGGGGTTTTACCCGCCCACACAAAGCCCAAAATCACCTTATTCACCCGCTTGAAAAAGGCCTTCGGGATGAAGATGGGGAGGCACTGAAAGGCAAACAGAAATCTGGGGAGGACCGTCATTTTCACGGTCTGTACCCTCCCCGCCAGTGATAGCGGGAGCATGTCCCATCTCTTAAAGTCCCCTTCCATTTATTCTACCAACCGGGATAGATTTAACTTGTGTAGTGCCTCCCATTCCCGGGCCACCTGGATTCCCAGATACCGAAAGCTCTTTCCTACCACTGTAAGTGACAGCTCTCCGAGTCTTTTTCCGTGTCCTCTTGCCTGGATCGCAAACATCTCGCTTTTCCCCATGTTCAATTTATCCCCCGAAAAATTGCCAAGTTCCACCATCCCCTCCAACGGGTCTGAAATATACAAGAGCAGCTCATCTGCGTAAAGCGAGATCCGGTGCTCCACAACCCCCCCCCCTCCCCCCCCCCCCCCCCCCCCAAGCAGTCCTTTCCAGTCCTAGAAGCTCTTAATGCCATGGCCAATGGCTCTATGGCCAGAGCAAACAGTAACCCTTGCCTCAGTGTAGTCTAAAATACCTCGACCTCAGCCTGTTCATACGCACATTCGCTACTGGTGCCTGATAGAGCAACCGAACCCAGTCAATAAAGCCCTCACCAAACCCAAACCTTCCCAGCGCCTCCAACAGGTAATTCCACTCCACCCGATCAAAAGCCTTCTCCGCAACCATCGCTACCACCACCTCCACCTCCTCTCCTTCTGAGGGCATCAGAATAACATTCAAACGCCTTCAAACATTGGCCTTGAGTCTGCATGGGTTTCACCCCCACAACTCAAAGATGTGCATGTTAGGTGGATTGGCTGCTCTAAATTTATAAAACAAAAATTAATGATTAATTACCAGGACTCTGCTTCAAGCAACCTGGGAGTAAGATCAAGAGGGCAGTAAAAACTAATCAAATGCTTTTAATTTTCTTTGAATGTCATTGATTGTTTATTATTTATGAAATATTGAACATAGAACATAGAAAAATACAGCACAGAACAGGCCCTTTGGCCCACAAGGTTGTGTCGAACCTTTGTCCTAGATTAATCATAGATTATCATAGAATTTACAGTGCAGAAGGAGGCCATTCAGCCCATTGAGTCTGCACCAGCTCTTGGAAAGAGCACCCTACCCAAGGTCAACACCTCCACCCTATCCCCATAACCCAGTAACCCCACCCAACACTAAGGGCAATTTTGGACTCTAAGGGCAATTTATCATGGCCAATCCACCTAACTGCACATCTTTGGACTGTGGGAGGAAACCGGAGCACCCGGAGGAATCCCACGCACACACGGGGAGGATGTGCAGACTCCACACAGACAGTGACCCAAGCCGGAATCGAACCTGGGACTCTGGAGCTGTGAAGCAATTGTGCTATCCACAATGCTACTGTGCTGCCCTTAAGAACAAATTAATCTACACTCCATTATTCTACCCTAATCCATGTACCTATCCAATAGCCGCTTGAAGGTCCCTAATGTTTCCGACTCAACTACTTCCACAGGCAGTGTATTGCATGCTCCCACTACTCATTGGGTAAAGAACCTACCTCTGACATCCTCCCCTATATCTTCCACCATTCACCTTAAATTTATGTCCCCTTGTAATGGTTTGTTCCACCCGGGGAAAAAGTCTCTGACTGTCTACTCTATCTATTCCCCTGATCATCTTATAAACCTCTATCAAGTCGCCCCTCATCCAACTCCGTTCTAATGAGAAAAGGCCTAGCACCCTCAACCTTTCCTCGTAAGACCTACTCTCCATTCCAGGCAACATCCTGGTAAATCTCCTTTGCACCTTTTCCAAAGCTTCCACATCCTTCTTAAAACGAGGCGACCGAACTGCACACAGTACTCCAGTACCGATGAGGAATCTGTTTCCTTCAGTTGATTTAGCAATTGACAAAGCGAGGAAGGAAGTCTATTTGACTGTTTGCGATTCGAATTGATGTGGGATGATGGTGTGTTGTCAAAATGATTGTGTCAGTTGCCCAGGAGTGGGGTGGTGAGAGACAAGAGGTTATAGGAGCCAGAGTAAACTATTTGGCCCCTCTAACCTAATAATAATAATCTTTATTAGTGTCACAAGTAGGCTTACATTAACATTGCAATGAAGTTACTGTGAAAAGGCCCCCGTCGCCACATTTCGGCACCTGTTCGGGTTCACGGAGCGAGAATTTAGGATGTCCAATTCACTGAACAGCAAGTCTTTTGGGTCTTGTGGGAGGAAACTGGAGCACCCGGAGGGAGCCCACCCAGACACAGCATAACGTGCAGACTCCGCAGACACAGTGACCCAGGACGGGAATCGAATCTGGGACCCTGGATCGCTGTGACGCAGTAATGCTAACCCCTGTGCTGTTCCACCATTCAGTATGATTATGACTGATTGACTCAACTGCACATTCCTTCCAGCTCCCCTATAATTACTTG
The DNA here is from genome assembly GCF_902713615.1 of Scyliorhinus canicula. Classification (NCBI taxonomy): domain Eukaryota; kingdom Metazoa; phylum Chordata; class Chondrichthyes; order Carcharhiniformes; family Scyliorhinidae; genus Scyliorhinus; species Scyliorhinus canicula. The sequence continues at coordinate 158,197,425 of NC_052158.1, read as the reverse complement.
ATTTCCAAAGAGGTCAAAAATGTCCAACCAGGGTAAGCAATCCTGCAATAATGGTGAGAAGATTCCAGCTGCGCCATTTCACAGACACTGAGTCTCTTTATCACATGCAATAGATCGGCAGCATTAGATATATCAGTGAGAGAACTCTTTCTTCAGCAGAAAGCCATTGGCAGGCAATACAAGAAGTATTATTATGTGTCTTGATGGTGTAATACAAGGATACAGCACTAGAGGGCAACAAAAGCCTTCAGGAGACAGAATGAGCAGCAAATTCTCACTTTCCATCTCCAGATTACTGAGTGCTGACCATGTACATCACAAAGGAGCCTCAGGAGTCTGTTTACTGATGGTTTTTACATGACAATAGACTGAATTTTAACCAATTACAAATAACCATTTTCGACATGCCTTACTTTACCACATCTGAAAAATGTTTGACAGACCACACATACAATAAATTACTTTGAAGTGGGGGGGGATACATAGAAAGATCCCACACACTATAGTGAGTCACAAAAGTTGACTAATTTGCCTTTGTTGGTGTTGGTTGTTAATTTGTTGTTGGCCATAACGTAGAATCAAAGAATCATAGAATTTACAATGCAGAAGGAGGCCATTTGGTCCATCGAGTCTGCACCGGCCCTTGGAAAGAGCACCCCACCTGAGCCCACCTCATCCCCGTAACCCAGTAACCCCACCAAAACCATTTGGATACTAAGGACAATTTATCCTGGCCAATCCGCCTAACCTGGACGTCTTTGGACTGTGAGAGAAAACCGGAGCACCCGGAGGAAACCCACGCAGACCTGGGGAGGATGTGCAGACTCCGCACAGACAGTGACCCAAGCCGGGAATCGAACCTGGGACCCTGGAGCTGTGAAGCCACAGTGCTAACCACTATGCTACCGTGCTGCCCAGCAGAAACGAGAAATCTCCCTGATCTTCCATGAGCATCAGGGAATCTAGAACATCCACCTGAGGAGCGAGATGGACTCTCAACATCCAGTCTGAAGGACAGACCACCCACACTGAGCGGCCTTCCTCCCTCAGTCCGGCATTTGACATTTCACGAGCCACAGCTGACATTTGACCCCTCCATATTGGCCTTTGTCCTTACGTTTCAGTCAGAAAATTGTGGGTTCAAGTCCCACTCAAGAGGCTTGAGCACAAAATCTAGCTTGGGACCCCCAATGAAGGGAGTGCTGCACTGTCAGAACCACCATCCTTTGGAGGAGAAGTTCAACTGAGGCCCCATCTGCCCTATGAGGTGGATGTAAAAGATGCCCCGGGTGCGGTTTTTTAAAAAAACACGGGGGACTCTCCCCAGTGTCGTGGGCCGATATTTAAAGCTCTACAAAATCATTTAAATAGCATCAGTTCACTGATACGGTGGAATCTTGCTGTGCTCAAATTGGCTGCCGTGTGACCAACATTTCAACCATCCCTTAAAAGTGCTTTGATTCTGCTTGCCTGTAAATATACATGTTAATTTTTGCGTCTTTTTTTTCTAATAATTTGTAATTTGTTGGATATAAAATATGAAAACTCAATAAAAAACATTTCCCAAAAAAAGTACTTTGATTCTAAACTGCTGTGGGACAACCAGAAGGTGTTAAAGTTATCTACGTGCAAGTTAATTCTTTCTTACCGTACAATCAGATTCTGTAGATTACTGGGTATTAAATAAAATCGCAGTGATTCCAGTTAGTGCACTTGCTCCCAATAACTGGAAACAGACATTAGCAGGAAAAAAACACTAAATTTTCCTTTCTCTTTACTGATTGGCTGCCCAATCTCCACTCCCAGATGTTTCTTCCATCTTGATTGGCTTGTAGAGTTTCAGCTGAGAGTTTCTTATAGTTTGGTTTTGGGACTGAGGTTCACTTTCTGTGTGTGTGTGTGTGTGAGCTGCTCAAAGATTTTTGTCCCAACATAGGAAACGGTCAACTCAAGAAGGGGTTTTATCTTGGAAACACGCACAGATTTTATTTTGGGTGCCTTGTGTTTCCTGAAGGCTCTGAGAATCGGTGCCAAGCTCTTTGCGTTTGGGGAAAATATTTCACAGGAGAAGCAGAACCTGTCTGAAATATTTCCACATTTTTTGTGCTGGTGAATCGATCGGTCGGTTGAAGACAGGATGTCGTCTGTGTGTCTGCATTTGCTGGGATTCGTGCTGTGCTCCCTGGGCTGGATTGCTATTCTGATTGCCACTGGCACCAAGGAATGGGTTCAAAGCTGTTCAACAGGAGTGAGCGATTGCCGTCTCTTTGATGAATTGAAACTGCAGGGGCTGTGGACCGAATGTTACCGATCAACTGGCACCTATCATTGCAAGACTCTGTCCGACATCCTGAAAATGCCAGGTAACTTCTACATCACTTTTAGACTAATGTTCCCGTACCGCCTCCCTTTTTAATTTTTTGGTTAATTCCCCAGTGCGTTTTAATTTTTCAGCCTGAATCCATTCATGTTTATTTCTGCATTTAAAATAAACTATTCTCCCACTCTCTGTCTCCATCTCTTTCTACCCTTTCAACTAATCTTCCCGTTTGTCGTTTGAGTCATTCATACTTTGTCGCCTTCCTCCCTCCTTTGGTTTCTCCTTAATTTCGTTCCAACTTTAATTTCATGTTGTGCCCCCAACATCTGTTTTTTTACTTCGACTTTTCACGTGAAGCATTAGATCCATTGGGTGAATGCATGGTTGTGTAGTTATCACTGCTCCTGAGATTTATCTTTACTGACTGTGAAATGATTCCGAAGCACAAACAGATTTGAGTAAAAAATGCAAATTATTGGAATAATCTGAATTAAAGTGGCAACTTGATATTTGGCAATATAAAGGGCATCACCAAATGACGCATTAGTCTCTGTTTCTACTTATCAGGCATTTCTACTTGTTCCAGCTCTCTTGCCCCTTCTTTGAAACTCTTGTTTTTTCTGACCCTAGTTTTTATTCTCAATTAGATATCCATCACATCTTTCTTGCTTCATTCCCTCTACTCAGTGACTCCCCATCCTCAATGATATCCACCTTTGAAACATGCAATTGTAGAATCCTTACAGCACAGATGAATACCATGAGGCCCATCATCTCCATGCTAGCTCTCCGAAGGAGCAATTCACGTATTGCCACTGCCCTGCCCTCTCCCCACATCCCTGCACGTTGCCCCTTTTCAGATATTTAGGGCATTCAGAAAATGTAGAAATGTTTACAGCTTCGAAAGAGGCCACTCTGTCCATTGTGGTTGCGCGCTCTGAAAACCAAATCACCCAGTTTAATCCCATTTGTCAGCATTGGCTCCATATCCCTGGAGGACACAGTGGGGGCGATTCTCCAAAATGGAGACAAAGTGTTCGCGCCGTCATGAATGCCGTCGCGTTTCACGACGGTGCGAACCGGGCGCGGGGATGACCGATTCTGTCCCCCACAGGGGGCCAGCATGGCGCTGGAGCAGCGTGGCTCCAGCTTCCGTTCCCGGTGCCAAATGGACGCCGCGCCAACCCTGCATGCGCTGTTGGGTCGCACCAACCCGCGCATGCGCGGGGGACTTCTTCAGTGCGCCGGCCCCAGTGCAACATGGCGTGGGGGTCCAGGGGCCGGCCGGGGGGGGGGGGGGGGGGGGGAGGCCGGCCTGCCGATTGTTGGACCCTGATCGCGGGCCAGACCCCATTGGAGCCCCCCCCCCCCCCCCCCGTGTAGGAGCACTTTTCCCCGCCCACAGGCTGCCCCCCCGACCCTTGGCGCAGAGTTCCCGCCGGCAGCAACCAGGGGTGAATGGCGACGGCGACGGGACTCTGTCGTATCCGCTCGGCCCATCCGGGCCGGAGAATCGGCGGCCCCGCCGATTCCAGCAGCCCGCGGCCGGCGGCGTGTCAAACACGTCGGCGCAAATGGCGCCGATTCTCCGCACCTCGGAGAATCGCGCGCCGGCGTCGGGGGCATCGTGGCGCGGTGGCTCCGATTCTCCGGCTCGGCGCGGGGCTAGGAGAATGGCGCCCAGCATTTCAGCCGCATAGCCAGACAGGCTTTAATGAGTTGAGGGTTTGTGCTGGTGTCATCCTTTCAGGTGGAAAGTTCCGGGCCCCTCGTGCCCTCTGGGTAAAAAAATAAATCCTCACCTCCTCTTTAATCCTTATACCAATCACTTTAAATCTGTGACAACTAAGCCACTGACCTATCTGCTAAAAGAAACAGGTCCTTCCACCCACTCTACCTAGGCCCCCTCACAATTTTGCACATCTCAATCAAACCTCCCCTCAGCCTCTTCACAATCCCAAGGCAAACACCCCAGCCTGTCCAATCTTTCCTGATTGAAATGTGAAATGAAATATAATCGCTTATTGTCATGAGTAGGCTTCAAATGAAGTTACTGTGAAAAGCCCCTAGTCACCACATTCCGGCGCCTGTTCGGGGAGGCTGGTACGGGAATCAAACCGTGCTGCTGGCTTGCCTTGGTCTGCTTTCAAAGCTAGCGATTAGCCCTGTGAGCTAAACAGCCCCTGTTCCAGTCCTGGCAACATTTTATAAATTTCCTCCCTGTCCTCTCCAGTGCAATTAAATCCTTTCAGTCCTGTGGCGTCCAGAGCTGAGCACGGTGCTCAAGCTGTGGCCTAAGTAATGACAGGTCCACCATAACCTCCCTGCTCTTCTGTTCTATTCCCCGGCCAGGAAAGGAAATGATTCCGTTTGCCTTCTTCACCACTTTATCAACCTGTATTATTGCTGCATTTTGGGAATCTGTGGGCGTTCACTCCGAGGTCCCTCACTTCCTCTACACCTCTCAATGTCCTCTCATTTATTTAGTAATTCTTTGCCTTGTTTGACCTTCCCAAATGCCTCATCTCACACTTCTCTGGGTTGAATTCCATGTGCCACTTTCCTGCCCATCTATCCAGTCCATTGATATTTCCCTGCAGTTCGCAGTGAACCTCCTCACACTCTACCCCATGGCCAATTTTTGTGTCATCTACAAATCTCTTTGTCATTCCCTCGATATTTCCATCCAGATTGTTAATGTATACCACAAAAGGCAGAGGACCTATTACTGAGCCCTGCGGAATCCCACTGGTAACAGCCTTCAAGTCACAAAATGACCAATCAACAATAACTCCTATCTCCTGACACTGAACCAATTTTGTATCCAGATTGTTGCATTGCCCTGGATCCCATGGGCTTTTTTTAAACTAGTTTTGGACCTTGTCAAAAGCCTTGCTAAAATCTATGTGGACCACATCAACTGCACTGCCCTCATCAGTCCTCCTTGTTACCTGTTGAAATGATTTGGATACGACCTTTCCTTAACAAATCCACGCTGACTGTCCATGATTAACCTGGGCCTTTCTAAGTGACAGTTTAGAACATAGAACATAGAACATTACAGTGCAGTACAGGCCATTCGGCCCTCGATGTTGCACTGACCTGTGAAACCACTCTAAAGTCCATCTACACTATTCCCTTAACATCCATATGTTTATCCAATGACCATTTAAATGCCCTTAGTGTTGATGAGACTTCCTCTCTCTCTATGTTTATCACATCCAATACTTCACACTCCTCTTCCTTCACAGAATCCCCTGCATCATCCCCCTCCTGTGTGAAGACAGATCAAAGTACTCATTCAGAACCAGACCCACATTCTCTGCCTCCACACATAGGTCGCCTTTTTGGTCTTTTATGGGCCCAACTCTTACCTGAGTTATGCTCTGACTCTGAACATACTGATAATGCATCTTTGGATTCCCCTTGAATTTGTTTGCCAATATTCTTTCATGCCCTCTCCTTGCTTTACTAATTTCCTTTTTGGATTTTACCCCAGCATTTTCTGTATTGCACTCAGATTTCTGCAGTACAGAGTCCTCAGTGTCTGACATAAGGGGCGGGATTCTCCGACCCCCCCGCCGGGTCGGGGAATCGCCGGGGGCCGGTGTCAATGCAGCCCCCGCCATGTCCCGAATTCTCCGCCACCAGAGATTCGGCAGAGGCGGGAATCGCGCCGCGCCGGTCAGCGGTGCCCCCCCCCCCCGGCGATTCTCCGGCCCGCGATGGGCCGAAGTCCCACCGCTGTCAAGCCTGTCCCGCCGGCGTGGATCAAACCACCTACCTTATCGGCGGGAGCAGGCGGCATGGGCGGGCTCCAGTGTCCTGGGAGACCATCTGGCCCACCGGGTTTGCACCGACCCTTGGAAAGAACACCCTACCCAAGCCCATGCCTGCATCCTATACCCGTCGCCCACCTAAGCTATTTGGACACTAAGAGCAATTTAGCATGGCCAATCCACCTGAGCTGTGCATCTTAGGTCTGTGGGAGGAAACCAGAGCACCCGGAGGAAACCCACGCAGACATGGGGAGAATGTGCAGACTCCCCACAGACAGTGACCCAACCAGGAATCGAACCTGGGACCCTGGCACTGTGAAGCAACTGTGCTAACCTCTGTGCTCCCGTGCTTTATTGATGATTCCCATTATCTACTGTTTTCACCATGATTCCCATTATCTACTGTTTTGCCAGAGCCCCTTGATGCCATACTTGGTCAAGGGCAGTCACAGAATTTACAGTGCAGAAGGAGGCTATTTGGCCCATCGAGTCTTCACCAGCCCTTGGAAATAGCACCCTACCTAAGCCCACACCTCCACCCTATCCCCGTAGACCCACCTCACCCTATTGGACACGAAGGGCAATTTATCATAGCCAATCCACCTAACCCGCACATCTTTGGACTGTGGGAGGAAACCGGAGCACCCGGAGGAAACCCACGCAGACACGGGGAGAGCGTGCAGACTCCGCACAGACAGTGACCCAAGCCGGGAATCGAACCTGGGACGCTGGAGCTGAGAAGCAACAGTGCTAACCACTGTGCTACCATGCCCCCCCAGTCACTCTCACCTCACCTTGCCTGTTAAGTTCAGCTGTTTTGTGCATGCTTAGACCAAAGCTGTAATGGAGTGAATGACCCTGGCAGAATCCAAACTAAGCGTCTGTGGGCAGGTTATTGCTAGGACAACAGTGCTCTCACTTTCCCCCTGTTAATGCCAATCTCCTTAATTCCAGAGTCAGAGAGGTCTACTGCACAGAAAAGGCCCCTTTGCCCATCCTGTCTGCGCTGGTCAGGAACCACCACTTATGTATCCTAATCCCATTTTCCAGTACTTGGCCTATAGCCTTTTCTGCTTTGGCATCGCAAGTACATCTCTAAATACTTCCTCAGTGTTATGAGGGTCTCTGCCTCCACCCCCCTTTCAGGCAGCGAGTTCCAGACTCCCACCACCCTCTGGGTGAAAAGGTTTTTCCTCATATCCCCTCTAAACCTCCTGACCCTTACCTTAAAACTCTTCCCCCTGGGCATTGACCCCCTCCATGAAGGGGAAAGGTTTATTCCTGTCTACTCTACCCGTGCCCCTCATAATATGAAAATGAAATGAAAATGAAAATCGCTTATTGTCACGAGTAGGCTTCAATGAAGTTACTGTGAAAAGCCCCTAGTCGCCACATTCCGGCGCCTGTTTGGGGAGGCTGTTATGTAAATTGAACCGTGCTGCTGGCCTGCTTGGTCTGCTTTCAAAGCCAGCAATTTAGCCCTGAGCTAAACAGCCTATTATCCAGCTCAATGATGTCCCCTCAATCTCCTCTGCTCCAAGGAAAAAATCCCAGTCTACCCCAGTCGTCAGGTAAACATTTCTTTATTTTTGCAGAATAAGATCATTTGAAATGAAATGAAAATCGCTTATTGTCACGAGTAGGCTTCAATGAAGTTACTGTGAAAAGCCCCTAGTCGCCACCTTCCAGTGCCTCTCCGGGGAGGCTGGTACGGGAATCGAACCGTGCCGCTGGCCTGCCTTGGTCTGCTTTCAAAGCCAGCGATTTAGCCCAGTGAGCTAAACCAGGCCCTTGGCCTGTCGAGTCTGCACCGACTCTCCAAAAGAGCACCCTCCCTCGACCCACTCTCCCGCCCTTTCCCTGAAACCTCGTAACCCCACCGAACCTGCACATCTTTGGACTGTGGGCGGAAACCGGAGCACCCGGATGAAACCCACACAGAAAGTGCAAACTCCATACAGTCATCCCAAGGCCAGAATCAAAGCCTGGTCCCTGGCGCTGTGAGGCAGCAGTGCCTACCACTGTGCCGCCGTACCACTCCGTAAATGTTCCGTCCTCGAGTACATGAAACTGCAACTCAGAAGAAATTTATTTTTATCAATTCCAATTTCGAATAAAAGAGTACCTGGTCTTGATGGTTTTACCTTCAAGCAAAAGTACTTGCAATTGGTTTCGAGTCCATTTCCATATGGATCTATCTGTATCTCTGTTGCACGGGGCAATAAATTATCCTCACTGGGTTAAGGTCAATTTTTTCAAATTTTTTTAAGAAAACGTTTGTGAGGGCCACAAAGAATCCAGCACGGGTTTGGAGAGTGAAACAGAAAGGAACTTTATTTACAGCAATATGTACACAGCAATTCACCACTGCATCCTTCACTGGCTCGTACCATGCTCTGTTTATGCAGCTGCAACGACTAGTGATTGTTCCCCACCCCCCCTCATTGGAGGAGCTCATACGCCCCAAGAGTCAGCGGATAACCAATTGTCCCCAGCCAATAGCATTCAGGCAGGTTATAACATCAACCTTTCTCAATTAATAAAACCAATCATCGTTTTGCCTTTTAAAACTTGCCCATTTAATGTAAATTTCAGCCACACTTTATTTAATGATTCTTAAACATGAGCTATGAAGACTCACAAATATTATCAAATTTTTATCCATTGTTATAAATTATAAAAAGTTAAAAGGAACCACGCTCAACTTTTTCAGATTGATATCACACTGCCCAATAACAGTAGCGTTTCTCACTGTCTTTCACATTCAATAAACTGGGTGATTCATTAGCCAATTATTGATGCGAAGGGTCCATGTTTAAAACAAGTGACCTCCATACAATTTACAACCGCAATTTTACTGCGATCACGATATGGGTCTGGTCTCCACAATTCGATATGCTTCTGAACCTCCATAATTCAGACAATGTTTTATTCCTGTCTGCTCAAACACAGTACAGAACAGACAAAATAGAAAAACATAGCACAAGCTGGCGAAAAAAGTAAATTACGTCATCTTTGCTTTACATTCAGACACCTTTCCAATCGATGTAACTGTTAAATGGGTTAGCTTTCACAGTTAAACAAAACCATTCTTACACAAAAGGGAAAGGGGCAGAACTACAACCATAGAACATAGAACAGTGCAGCACAGAACAGGCCCTTCGGCCCTCGATGTTGTGCCGAGCCATGATCACCCGACTCAAACCCACGTATCCACCCTATACCCGTAACCCAACAACCCCCCCCCCCCCCTCTCTTAACCTTACTTTTTAGGACACTACGGGCAATTTAGCATGGCCAATCCACCTAACCCGCACATCTTTGGACTGTGGGAGGAAACCGGAGCACCCGGAGGAAACCCACGCATACACGGGGAGGACGTGCAGACTCCGCACAGACAGTGACCCAGCCGGGAACCGAACCTGGGACCCTGGAGCTGTGAAGCATTTATGCTAACCACCATGCTACCGTGCTGCCATTATGCTACCATGCTGCCCTAGAACCATTAGAACTAAAGTAGTAACACAGCAATCTTGCAACATTACCATAGGAAAAGAGATAGGACCGTTTCTTTGCTCATTTATCCTATTCTAGATCAATTTAAAATCTATTTTCAATTCCTAATGTTTGCTACTGAATCTGATTTGGAAAACGACCAAATCAGACATACTGATTACCTTTCTGAATCTTATGAAATTGGGTCCCGAATCAAACTGCAAATTTCTTCCTATCTAGCCTGTTGGTTCCTCTTAATATCTCAAAGTCTTTGAACACATCACTCATTAACCTTGTAAATTATTCGCAATGCAATCCTAGTTTCTTTAACCATTCCTTGAAGTTTAAACCTTGGGGTGGGATTCTCCCAACGGGAGTCTAAGTGCCGAGGCCGGAGTAAAAACCGGAGTGTTTAACTCTGGCATCAGCGCCCGTTCCCGGACCCCTATTCTCCGCCCTCCGTGGGGCTAGCAGGGGCGTTATGCGATTTACGGGGGCGGTGCCCCGGTGTGGCGTCAGAGACTCGGCACCGCGTAAAAGACGCGCATGTGCAGTTGGGCCAGCGCCAACTAGCGCATGTGCAGTGGCACCGGTGCCCCGGGAACGGAGCCCCCTTCCACCTCCCCACAGGCCGCCCCCCCCCCCCCCCCGCCCCCCCCCCCCAAGCCTTTGCGACGAGTACCCGCCGGCAGCAACCAGGTGTGGACGGTGCCGGAGGGACTAGGCTGTTTACGCACGGCCGCTCAGCCCATCCGGGCCGGAGAATCGCCACTCGCCGCTCGCGGCGATTCTCCGAGCGGCCCGGCGCAATTCACTGGTTTCGAGGGGGTGGGAGAATCTCGTGCGGGGGGCGGGGCGGCATGGCGCGATTCGTGCGGCGACCAGCGATCCCCCCCCCCACCCACAGCGTTTCTTGGGGTTTGGCTAAAATTTCAGTAATTTGTGTGGTAGTCCCTCCAAGAATAATACATCCTTTGTAAGGTGTAGTTCATTGTGCTGTTCACATTTCTCGGGTGCTTCCGTCTTATTCATTCATTCACAAATGCTAGGCCATCATTTACTTCCCATCCCTAACTTTCCTTGAGAAGGTGGTGGTGAGATGCCTTCTTGAACCGCTGCCGTCCACGTGGTGTAGGTACACCCACTGTGCTGTTAGGAAGGGTGTTCTGGGATTTGTACACAGTGACAGTGAAGGAACGGTGATATAGTCCCAAGTCAGGATGGTATGTAGCTTGACTGGTAACTTGCAGTTGGCGATGTCATGTGCTCTAACTAGAGCTTTGTACAGCTGAGGCATGAATTCTACCCCTGTGAGTTTCAGTCCTCTCTCGAAAAAGTGGGCAGCATTCCAATTGCCTTTTTGATTATTTTCTGCAGCTTGTCAGAATAAGGTTCCACGTGGGAGACAGATTGGGAAGGCTAGAGCCCATGGGATCTGAGGAACTTTGGCAAATTAGATCCCGAATTGCCAGAGTAGCGGGAATCAAAGCGTCACGGTCGATGGGCATTTTTCTGACTGGAACCTGTGTCCAGTGAGGTCCCGCAGGGGTCAGTGTTGGGTTGTGATTGTGGTTTATATAAAGGATATGGACTTCAAATATATGAGGGTCGGTCAGAAAGTTTGTGAATGACACGAAAATTGGTGGTGTGGTAAATAGTGAGGAGGAAAGCCATTGATTTCAGGAGCATATAAAGAAGTTTGTCAGACAGGCTGATCATTGGCAGATGGAGTTCAATCCGGGTAAGTGTGAGGTGATGCACTTGGGCAGGGCAAACAAGGCAAAGGGAATACATGATGAATGGCAGGACCATAGGAAGCACCGAGGATCAGAGGGATTTGGGTGTACATGTACAACGGTCCCCTATGGTAACAGGACAAGTGGATCAAGTTGGTGCAGCACGGTAGCACAGTTGCTTCACAGCTCCAGGGTCCCAGGTTCGATTCCTGGCTTGGGTCACTGTCTGTGCGGAGTCTGCATGTTCTCCCCCTGTCTGCGTGGGTTTCCTCCAGGTGCTCCGGTTTCCTCCCACAGTCCAAAGATGTGCAGGTTAGGTGGATTGGCCATGATAAATTGCTTTGGGTGTCCAAAAAGGTTCGGTGGGGTTGCTGGGTTACAGGGATAATTTGAAGTGAGAGTTTAAGTGGGGTGCTCTTTCCAAGAGCCAGTGCACATTCGATAGATGGAATCGTCTCCTTCTGCACTGTAAATTCCATGAAATCTATTCTATGAAAGTGGGTAAGAAGGCATATGGAGCGGGATTCTCCTATTCGGTGGCAGGGTGTCCACGCCGTCGGAAGTGCCATCGCGTTTCACGATGGCGTAAACGGGCCGCTGGGAGGAACGATTCTGGCCCCTACAGGGGGCCAGCGCGGCACTGGAGCAGTTCACGCCGCTCCAACCTCCCATTCCGGCGCAAACTGTGCGCCGAGCCAACCCGCGTATGCGCGGTGGCCTCCATCAACATGCCGGCCCCGCCACAACATGGCACGTAAGAAAATCGGCGAGAGGCTGGCCTGGGCTGGCCTGCCGATTGGTGGGCCCCGATCGCGGGCCAGGCCCCATCGGAGGCACCCCCTGGGGACAGAGCCCCCCTCCTCCACCCACAGGCCACCCCCCGACCCTGCACGTAGAGTTCCAGCCGGCTGTGACCAGGTGTGGACGGCGCCGGCGGGACTCTGCCTTTTCCGAGCGGCCGCTCGGCCCATTGGGGCCGGAGAATCGGCGGACCGGCCGCGTAGAGCGACCCGTAACCGGTGCCGCGCCAAACACGCCGGCGCCAATGGCACCGATTCTCCGCTCTGTGGAGAATCGCGTGCTGGCGTTGGGATGACGTGGCGCGGTTGTGGGGATTCGCTGTGGGGATCCAGCCCGGCGCTGGGCTGGGAGAATCCCGCCCAGGGTATTCTTGCGATTATTAGCAGAGGCATGGGGCGCGATTCTCCGCAAATGCGGAGAATCGTAAAGGCTGCCTTGGGACAGGCCGTGACCCACGGCAGCCTTCACGCCCACTTCCGGGGACGATTCTCCCCCCCTGGGCGGGGCTAGGAGCGCAGTCCCGTGCGTCACAGTGGCACGGCCTTAACGACCGTCGTCAAGGCCGCACATCCAGCATCACGCCGGCTGACGCGGCCGATGACGTCAGCCACGCATGCGCAGTTGCCGTCTTTCTCCTCAGCCGCCCGGCAAGATGTGGCGGCTTGATCTTGCCGGGCGGCGGAGGGGAAAGAGTGCGTCTGTTTTGGACAATGGCCCGACAATCGGTGGGCACCGATCGCGGGCCTGTCCCCTCCCGAGCACAGTTGTGGTGCTCCTGTGCCAATCGGGCGTCTAAATGCCTCAAACGGGCATCTGGCGCCCGTTTCACGACGGCAGCGAGCAGGTGTGTTTGCTGCCATGGTGAAACGGGCGTGAAGGGCCGGCCGCTCGGCCCATCGGCCTTGGAGAATCGGCGCTCGCTGTAAAAAACGGCTAGCGGCGATTCGTGGCGTGGGTCGGGCGTGGTGGGGGGAGAATAGTGGGAGGCCTATTCTCCCACCCGGCATGGGGGACGGAGAATCGCACCCATGGAGTTTGAGAGCATGGAGATTATGCTGAAACTGTACAAAACATTGGATAGGCCACAGCTAGAGTATTGTGTGTCATTGCAGTTCTGGAATCCAAATTATAGGAGAGATGTAATCACTAGAAAGGGTGCAGAGCAGATTTACCAGGGTGTTGCCTGAGCATAGAGAGTTTCAGCTGTGAAGAGAGATTGGATAGACTGGGGTTGTTTTTCTTGGAGCAGAGGAGGGACATGATTGAGATGTATAAAATTATGAGCAGCATAGATGTAAACAGGAAGAAACCTTTCCCCTTGATGGAGGGGTCAATGACCAGGGGGAAGAGATTTTAGGTAAGGGACAGGAGGGGGGAATGTGAGGAAAACCTTTTCACCCAGAGGGTGGTGGGAGTCTGGACCTCGCTGCCTGAATGGATGGTGGAGGCAGAGACACTCACAACATTGAAGAAGTATTTTGCATTTGCAATGCCGAGGCTGTGGCCCCAAGTGCTGGAAAATGAGATTGGAATAGTTAGCTGGTTGTTTTTGACCAGCGCAGACCGGATGGACCAAAGGACCTTTCAATGCTGCAGACCTCGAAGAAAACAAAGGAATTGTAATATTTTTATTTTCATATTATCATTTTCATATTTTTTATGTACTGGAATTCAAGAGGTTTGTCAGTATTATAATTGGAGTAAGCGGCTGGGTAACTGTGGGAATCGAAACAACAGTAAAAAGTGGTTTTGAACAAAGATCTTCAATCAGAATCTTACAAAAGACATAAACATAATCCGTTTTGAATTGGTTTGTGTGGTTGGAAGAGGAATCTATGCATATACTCTAGCTGTGCCCTATCCAATGTCTTGCAAAAGTAAGTAAAATATAGATAGGGGACGTTCTTTCTTTTTAAAGAAATAAATTAATCAATTTTCAGAAGAAAGCATTTCTAAAGAGATTGGCTGAGGCTATGGAAAGATAAAAGGAAAAGGGCACATTTCAGGAAATACTGGGGGCTGGATTCTCCGTCATCGGGTTCCTCCGCTTCACCACCAGCGCACTCACGCCCGTGAATTTCTCAATGGCGTGGGGTTGCCCACAATAGGAAACCCCATTGGGACGGAGGACCCCACTGCTGGCTGGGGGGGGTGGGGGGGGGGGGTGTGGGGGGGGGGGGGGGGGGGGGGGGCACACCAGAAAGCGGGTGCGGTGGGACAAAGGATCCCCCCCTGAAATGTTTATGGGGTGGGCTAGCTGTATAGATCTTTCAGAAGTGACAGGAAGACAGATCAGAACTCCCAGAAGGCTGTGTGACAAAACCAGACTTAAAATCAGACCAACTACTGTCCACCTCAGAGGGAAGAGAAAACAGCGCTGCAGTAAAGAAATGTCCAGGAATTCTATGGATTTAAAAATCCATGAGGAGTTGTGGAATAGAAATGGGGAAAGATTAACTTTGAGGGTGGTTAAGTAAAGGGGCAAGATTCTCCAGTTGGGTGATTCCGCCGGAGCTGGATTTTACCAGTTTTCCAATTCCCTTAAGGTCAGAAATCAGGAAGCAATTCCGTCTTCCTCCCTATGCAAATTTATGCATGGCGTGGAATGTGAGGGATTCCCGAGGGAATCCCGCTATCAGGCCGCCATTTTGGCAGCGGCCCAATAGCGAAATCCTGCGGCCACCGCACCCCGCCCCCATCCCCACACACACCACTCAGCATTCCCCACCCCCACCCCCAACCCCCCACCCCCACACACACCACTCAGCATCCCCCCACCCCCACCCCCCATCCCCACACACCACTCAGCATTCCCCACCCCCACCCCCAACCCCCCACACACACCACTCAGCATTCCCCACACCCACCCCCCATCCCCACACACCACTCAGCATTCCCCACCCCCACCCCCATCCCCACACACCAATCAGCATTCCCCACCCCCGCCCCCCCCAACCCCCCAACCCCCACACACACCACTCAGCATCCCCCACCCCCACCCCCATCCCCACACACCACTCAGCATTCCCTCCCCACCCCCACACACACCACACAGCATCCCCCCACCCCCACCCCCATCCCCACACACACCACTCAGCATTCCCCCCCCACCCCCACACACACCACACAGCATCCCCCCACCCCCACCCCCCATCCCCACACACACCACTCAGCATTCCCCACCCCCACCCCCATCCCCAAACACCACACAGCAATTCCCACCCCCCACACACCACTCAGCATTCCCCACCCCCCACCCCCACCCCCACACACACCACTCAGCATTCCCCTCCCCACCCCCACACACACCACTCAGCATCCCCCACCCCCACCCCCCACCCCCGCACACACCACTCAGCATTCCCCACCCCCCACCCCCACCCCCACACACACCACTCAGCATTCCCCACCCCCACCCCCCCACACACACCACTCAGCATCCCCCCACCCCCACCCCCCCCCACCCCACACACACCACGCAGCATTCCCCTCCCCACCCCCACACACACCACTCAGCATTCCCACCCCCAACCCCCCCACCCCCACCACTCAGCATTCCCCACCCCCACCCCCCATCCCCACACACACCACTCAGCATTCCCACCCCCAACCCCCCCACCCCCACCACTCAGCATTCCCCACCCCCACCCCCCATCCCCACACACACCACTCAGCATTCCCCACCCCCACCCCCACACACACCACTCAGCATCCTCCACCCCCACCCCCCACCCCCCACCCCCACCCCCACCCCCACACACACCACTCAGCATTCCCCACCCCGACACCCCACCCCCACACACCACTCAGCATTCCCCACCCCCACCCCCACCCCCACACACACCACTCAGCATTCCCCACCCCCACCCCCACACACACCACTCAGCATTCCCCACCCCGACCCCCCCACCCCCACACACCACTCAGCATTCCCCACCCCGACCCCCCACCCCCACACACCACTCAGCATTCCCCACCCCCAACCCCCCCACCCCCAGCCCCACACACCACTCAGCATTCCCCACCCCCGACCCCCCACACACACCACTCAGCATCCCCCCCCCCCACACACACCCCACCCCCGACCCCCCACACACACCACTCAGCATCCCCCACCCCCACCGCACGCAAATCTGACCCCAGCCCCAGATTGACTGGGCGCCCCAAGCTTCCCGAAGTAGGGGAGTGAACCCACCCTCCACTCTCCCCAGGGACCCCTGTAATAGGCGGACCACCCCCCCCCCCCACCCCAGGGACTCCTGTAATAGGAAGACCTCCCCCCCCGGACCCCTGTAATAGGGAGACCCCCCAGGGACCCCTGTAATAGGCAGACTCCCTAGGACTCCTGTAATAGAGAGACCCCCCCAGGGACCCCTGTAATAGGGAGACCTCCCCTCCCCAAGAGACCCCTGTAATAGGGAGCCCCCTCCAGGGACCCCTATAATAAGAAGACTGCCCCACAGGGACCCCTGTAATAGGGAGACCTCCCCCCCCCCCAGACCCCTGTAATGAGGAGACTCCCCCCCCTCCCCCCACCCCCCCCCACAGGGACGCCTGTAATAAGTGACACCCCCAGAGACCCATTGACCAAAAGCCTCCCCATAACCCCCCCCCCCCCCCCCCCCCCCCCCCACCAAAGGGACCCATGTAATAGGGGAATGCCCCACAGGGATCCCCTGCACCTCCCCCCCCCCCCCCCCGAAAATACACCATTGCCATGGAAACTAAAGAGCAGCCCAGACAGGGGCAGTGAGAAATTCCAGCTTCAATGCTTACTTTGTAGTTCCACATGTCCATTCCTGCAAAGAGAGCAGTTGTGAGCGTGATCTGTCTCCTGGTCCTTGTCATGGTATGCAGATAATGATATACAGACAGGCAGCTAATGAACACAGGGAACAGGACATGACCAATGAGCAGGCAGGACAGTCAGGGGTGGTATCTCACTATAAAAGGCACGAGGCACTCACACCCCGCCTCTTTCCACTGATGAACATCTACAGAGTGAGTCAGGGTGTATGTACAGTATCACACCTCCCGCACGTGGCTAAGAGCTAGTCTGGTTCAGTCAGACAGAGTAACCACACTGAGGTTAGCAGAGAGTCGGACTCATAGAGAACTGTGCTACTGGTTCAATAAATCAGATTGAACTAACTTCAAGGTCTGGAGTATCTTTTGGTTAAAGCTGCATCCAGTTGCAGCCTGTGTTATCCCAGAGTACATAACATAGCAGCCCTCCTCTCTGAGACTCCTTTTGATGCTGCTATCTGTCTCCTGGTCCTCCTCTCTCTCGCTCTTTTAATGCTGCTGTCTCTCTCTGGGTTCTCCTCCCTTTGTGATGCTGCTGTCTGTCTCTGGGTCCACATCTCTCTCTCCCTCTCTCTCTTTTACATGCTGCTGTCTCACTCTGGATTCTCCTCTCCCTCTCTCTCTCTTTTTGATGTTGCCGTCTCTCTCTGGATTCTCCTCTCTCTCTCTCTTTCTTTTTGATGCTGCTGTCTCTCTCTGGATTCTCCTCTCTTTCTCTTTCTTTTTGATGCTGCTGTCTCTCTCTGGATTCTCCTCTCCCTCTCTCTTTCTTTTACATGCTGCTGTCTCACTCTGGATTCTCCTCTCCCTCTCTCTCTCTTTTTGATGTTGCCGTCTCTCTCTGGATTCTCCTCGCTCTCTCTTTCTTTTTCGCGAACTGCGTGCTGCGGGATGCACGCATGCGCAGTTGTGCTGGTGCCAACGAGGACATGCGCAGTGGCACCGGCGCCAATGCGTGCTTGCGCACTGGCCTCCTTCGATGTGCCGGCCCCGACGCAACATGGCGCAGGACTACAGGGGAGGCCTGAAGGGGAGGGAAAGGAGGCCCCCAGCCACAGAGGCCCGCCCGTCGACCGGTGGGACCCGATTGCGGGCCAGGCCACATCGGAGGCCCCCCCAGCGTCGGACCCACCCCCCTCCCCAAAGGCCACCACCCGGCCCTTACCCTTACACGCCGAGGTCCCACAGGCTCAGAGCAGGTTAGAATGGCGCCTGCAGGACTCGGCTCTTTTCTTACGGACACTCAGCCCATACGGGCTGGAGATTCAGTGGGTCGGCCGCGTAGAGCGGCCCATGACCAGCACCGTGCCAACCACACCGGCGCCAATAGCACCGATTTTACGCTCTGCGGAGAATTGCGTGCTGGCGTCGTGGCGGCATGGTGCGATTCGTGCGGCCCGCCAGCGATTCTTCAACCCTGCGCGGGGTCGGAGAATCCCGCCCCTGATTCCTTGCAGATGATTGCTTGGTCAGCCATGATCCCATTTGGCTTGAGGGGCTGAATGACCTACTCCTGCTCCTTGATTATATGTTTGTATGTCTACGCACCTATTACTGAAGCAACAGAGACCTTTCCCTTCAGGGTACCTGAATAATTCTGCCAAATGGGCCAATACCTGGGGAATGAAATTCAACAGAGCGAAATGTAACATGAGTCAAATCAGCATCAACCGATGTCCATCAGTATCTAACTGCACAGTATAGGATTCTCCCCTTAATGTTACTCAAGAATGCTGTACTTTTGGAGTCCACATCCAAAGTAGAATATTCAAAGTCAATACACATTCCTGATGCTGGGTTGGTGAAACAGAATTTTCATGACTTTTCAACGACAGTGAATCTACAAATGCACCAAACACTTGTCTGATCAGACCTAGAGTACGGTGTAATCGCTTGGGACCCATATACTACAAAGTTCAATGTTGGCAACTTGTTTTGTTGCAAATGACTCACCAGTGTCCCCCAGTTGATGATATCACGAGGCTGGTACAGTCTACAGAACCAAAGAAAGGTGCACAGGTTGACATGCTTTGATAAACGTTTGAATGGATAATTGATTATTCCTGAGCAGGGTGTCATGCCCAATAGCAACTGAGCTCAAAGAGTTCACAACAACTTTACACACTTCAACGTCCTACCTTTACAAACGCCTTCCCCCCCCCCCCCCCCCCCAAGAACAATTAAGGACTTCCGCAAACTTTACTCTCCATGCTCTCTGAGGATATATTTAAGGAAAACGGATGAATATTTTAATAAATGCAGTCACTGAATTCACATCTTGCGCACCTCCTGGGAAACTTTATCAAGATCAAGGTGACCTATACTGAAGCGTTTGCTTCCTTAGCTAGCTAGGCAGCTGACCACAACAGTCCTGAGAGCCCATTTGCAACAAGATATATCGATAACCATTAGTCAGCTGCTGGATTGCCCGCTGTTGTAAGAAATTATTTATAATCCCTTTGAGCTATCTGTTCGATCGCTCAAAGCTGACATCATATTGTGGCAGTTATGATTTATTTCAGCATAAATTGGAACTTAATGCACCCAGCATTTGAACAGAAGTTTACAAAGTACAAATGAGAATTACATTATCCATTGTTGTCCTTTGGGTGGTAGACTTGCCTCTTTACTCTTTTCTTCTTCTTGCAGATGTATTTATATCAGTTCAGATCGCAGCCCCTCCTGCTGCTGTCACACTGAGAATGCCCAAAATTTGCTGGGATCTTCTTGGCATGGCATGGTGGCAGAAGGGCGGCAGGATGGCACAGTGCTTAGCACTGCTGCCTCACAGCTTCAGGGACCTGGTTCAATTCTTTCTTTTTTAATTTAATTTAGAGAACCCAATTCATTTTTTTCCAATTAAGGGGCAATTTAGCATGGCCAATCCACCTACCTGCATATTTTTGGGTTGTTGGGGCGAAACCCACGCAACCATGGGGAGAATGTGGAAACTCCACACGGACAGTGACCCAGACACGGGATCGAACCTGGGACCTCCGGCGCCGTGAGGCAGCAGTGCTAACCACTGTGCCACCGTGCTGACCCGACATGGTTCAATTCTGACATTGGGTGACTCTCTGTGTGGAGTCTGCACGTTCTCCCCGTGTCTGCGTGGTTTCCTCCGGGTGCTCCGGTTTCTTCCCACAGTCCAACGATATGCAGTTTAGGTGGATTGGTCATGATAAATTGCCCCTTAGGGTAGAATTACAGGGACAGAACAAAGAACAAAGAACAAAGAAAATTACCAGCACAGGAACAGGCCCTTCGGCCTTCCCAGCCTGCGCCGATCCAGATCCTTTATCTAAACCTGTCGCCTATTTTCCAAGGATCTACTTCCCTCTGTTCCTCGCCCGTTCATATATCTGTCTAGATGCATGTTAAATGATGCTATTGTGCCCCCCTCTACCACCACCGCTGGCAAAGCATTCAAGGCACCCACCACCCTCTGCGTAAACAACTTTCCACGCACATCTCCCATAAACTTTCCCCCTCTCACCTTGAAATCATGACCCACTCGTAATTGACACCCCCACTCTTGGAAAAAGCTTGTTGCTATCCACCCTGTCCATCCCTCTCATAATTTTGTAGACCTCAATCAGGTACCCCTCAACCTCCGTCTTTCCAATGAAAACAATCCTAATCTACTCAACCTTTCTTCATAGCTCGCACCCTCCATACCAGGCAACATCCTGGTGAACCTCCTCTGCATCCTCTCTAAAGCATCCACATCCTTCTAGTAATATGGCGACCAGAACTGCATGCAGTATTCCAAATGTGGTGAACCAAAGTCCTATACAACTGTAACATGACCTGCCGACTCTTGTACTCAATACCCCGTCCGATGCCACCTTCAGGCTACAATGGACCTGAACTCCAGATCTCTCTGTACATTAATTTTCCCCAGGACTCTTCCATTGACCGTATAGTCCGCTCTTGAATTTGATCTTCCAAAATGCATCACCTCGCATTTGCCTGGATTGAACTCCATCTGCCATTTCTCTGCCTAACTCTCCAATCTATTTATATTTTGCTGTATTCTCTGACAGTCCTCCTCGCTATCGGCAACTCCACCAATCTTAGTATCATCTGCAAACTTGCTAATCAGACCACCTATACCTTCGTCCAGATCATTTATGTATATCACAAACAACAGTGGTCCGAGCACGGATCCCTGTGGAACACCTCTAGTCACCTTTCTCCATTTTGAGATATTCCCTTCCACCACCATTCTCTGTCTCCTGTTGCCCAGCCAGTTCTTTATCCATCTAGCTAGTACACCCTGGACCCCATACGACTTCACTTTTTTCATCAACCTGCCATGGGAAACTTTATCAAACGCCTTACTGAAGTCCATGCATATGACATCTACAGCCCTTCCCTCATCAATTAACTTTGTCACTTCCTCAAAGAATTCTATTATATTTGTAAGACATGACCTTCCCTGCACAAAACCATGCTGCCAATCACTGATAAGTCTATGTTCTTCCAAATGTGAATAGATCCTGTCCCTCAGTATCTTCTCCAACAGTTTGCCTACCACTGACGTCAAGCTCAGAGGTCTATAATTCCCTGGATTATCCCTGCTACCCTTCTTAAACAAAGGGACAACATTAGCAATTCTCAAGTCCTCTGGGACCTCACCCGTGCTCAAGAATGCTGCAAAGATATCTGTTAAGGCCCCAGCTATTTCGTCCCCTGCTTCCCTCAGTAACCTGGGATAGATCCCATCCGGACCTGGGGACTTGTCCACCTTAATGCCTTTTAGAATACCCAAAACCTCCCCCTTCCTTATGCCGACATGACTTAGAGTATTTAAACATCCATCTCTAGCCTCAACATCCATTATGTCCCTCCCCTTGGTGAATACCGATGCAAAGTACTCATTAAGAATCTCACCCATTTCCTCTGACTCCACGCATAAATTCCCTCTTTTGTCTTTGAGTGGGCCAATCCTTTCTCTAGTTACCCTTTTGCTCCTTATATACGAATAAAAGGCTTTGGGATTTTCCTTAACCCTGTTAGCCAAAGATATTTCATGACCCCTTTTAACCCTCTTTATTGCGCGTTTGAGATTTGTCCTACTTTCCCGATATTCCTCCAAAGCTTCATCAGTTTTAAGTCACCTAGATCTTATGTATTCTTCCTTTTTCATCTTAGCTAGTCTCACAATTCCACCCGTCATCCATGGTTCCCTAATCTTGTCATTTCTATCCCTCATTTTCACAGGGACATGTCTGTCCTGCACTCTAATCAACCTTTCCTTAAAAGATTCCCACATTTCAAATGTGGATTTACCCTTAAACAGCTGCTCCTAATCCACATTCCTAAGCTCCTGCCGAAGTTTGTTATACTTGGCCTTTCCCCAATTTAGCACTCTTCCTTTAGGACCACTCTCGTCTTTGTCCATGAGTATTCTAAAACTTACGGAATTGTGATCGCTATTCCCAAAGTAATCACCGACTGAAGCTTCAACCACCTGGCTGGGATCATTCCCCAATACCAGATCCAGTATGGCCCCTTCCCGAGTTGGACTATTTACATACTACTCTAAAAAACTCTCCTGGATGCTCCTTACAAACTCTGCTCCATCTACACCTCGAACACTACACGAGTCCCATTCAATGTTGGGGAAGTTAAAATCTCCCATCATGACCACCCTACTGCTCCTACATTTTTCCATAATCTGTCTACATATTTGTACCTTTAATTCACGCTCGCTTTTGGGAGGCCTATAGTAAAGTCCCAACAATGTTACTGCACCCTTCCTATTTCTCAGCTCCACCCATATTGCCTCAGTGCTCGAATCCTCCATCGTGCCCTCCTTAATCGTAACTGTGATATCATCTCTGACCAGTAATGCAACTCCTCCACCTCTTTTACCTCCCTCTCTATCCTTCCTGAAGCATCTATACCCTGGGATATTTAGTTGCCTGTCTTGCCTTTCTCTCAACCAAGTCTCAGTAATACCAATAACTTCATATTCCCAGGTACTGATCCAAGCCCTAAGTTCATCTGCCTTACCTGCTACACTTGTCGCATTAAAACAAATGCACCTTAGACCATCTGTCCCTTTGCGTTCATCATCTCTTCCCTGTCTACTCTTCCCCTTAGTCACAATGCGTTTATTATCTAGTACCTTACTGGCTTCAGTTGCTGCCTCTTTACTGACCTCTAACTTCCTAATCTGGTTCCCAACCCCCTGCCACATTAGTTTAAAGCCTCCCCAACAGTTTTTTAGCAAAAGCACCCCCTAGGACATTGGTTCCAGTCCTGCCCAGGTGTAGACCATCCGGTTTGTAATGGTCCCACCGCCCCCAGAACCGGTTCCAATATTCCAAAAATCTGAACCCCTCCCTCCTGCACCATCTCTCAAGCCACGTATTCATTCTGACTATTCTTGAATGTCTACTCTGACTGTCCCGTGGCACTGGTAGCAATCCTGAGATTACTACCTTTGAGGTCCTACTTTTTAACTTATCTCCTCACTCCCTAAATTCTGATTGTAGGACCTCATCCCGTTTTTTACCTATATCGTTGGTGCCTATATGCACCACGACAACTGGCTGTTCACCCTCCCCCTTCAGTATGCCCTGCAGCCGATCTGAGAAATCCCTGACCCGTGCACCCGGGAGGCAACATACCATTTGGGAGTCTCGTTTTCGACCACAGAAACACCTGTCTACTCCTCTTACAATTGAATCCCGTATGACTATAGACCTGTCAGTCTTTTTCCCACCCTTCTGTGCAGCAGAGCTAGCCACGGTGCCATGAGCCTGGCTACTACTGCCTTCCCCTGGTGAGTCATCTCCCCCAACAGTATCCAAAATGGTATACCTGTTTTGGAGGGAGATGACCGCAGGGAACACCTGCACTGCCTTCCTGCTCTTTCTCTGCCTTTTGGTCACCCATTCCCTGTCTCCCTCACCAATCCTAAAGATGTGGTGTGACCAACTCACTGAACGTGCTATCCACGATCTCCTCAGCATCACGGATGCTCCAAAGTGAGTCCATCCGCAGCTCCAGAGCCGTCAATCGGTCTAACAGGAGCTGCAGCTGGACACACTTCCCACAGATGAAGGAGTCAGGGGCATCGACCGCGTCCCTGAACTCCCACATTGAGCATGAGGAGCATAACACGGGTGTGGGATCTCCTGCCATATTTACACTTTACCTTAACTGATTACAAATATAATATCAAATAATGAATAAGTGAAGGGAATAAAGATTTTACTTACCAATCACAATACTTACCAACACACGAAGAGTTGAATTTCTCCCAGCTACTGCTAATTGGAGCACTTTCCTTACCAGCCAATCAGGTCACTGCTTTGCTGTGATGTCACTCTTAAAGGTAAGTTTTTGAAGTTTTTAAAGAGGTAAATTTACCTTCCTGACAGACCCCTGACCACCGCCCCCGCCGAAAATCTGAAGATAGGGCGGGGGATCGGGCCCAGGTAATGTAGTCGTTCACAGGGTCAGTGCAGACTCGATGGGTTGAATGGCCTCCGTCTGCACTGTAAGGGTTCTATGATTCAATGATATAGGCAAGGCTGGGATGACAGAAAAATCCACCCAATCATGTACCTTCCACACCCTTACCTGACCCAATTATAAGCTTGGTGAATTCTGTTTCCAAACATGGCTCCTGGACTCCCTCATCAGTTTTCGCAGTTTTCTGTTGTTGGTTTCTGTTGCCATGGTGATGTGCAATCCAGGACCTTGATGACAGCAAGACTCAAACTGAATCAAACCTTAATGCACGAAAATGTTTGAAAATGATTTATAATTAATTCTGTTTCAAAAGTTTACAGAGGCTCTTGTGTATTCCGACGTTCAAAGAGAGTTCCTCTTGTTCCTTCCTGGTGAACAGAAATGTGTTTTCACAACACTGGCGCCACCTCTAACGCACTTCGAACCTTGAGTCAGAAGAAAATCCAAAGCGGTTTTTCTTTCACAAAGAGGCTTTTCAGAGACGATCTTTCTTAACTCTTGCAATCCTCAATCGCAAAAACTTCCTCTGAATCCATGGAAGAGGCTCTTTACAGAGTGGATAGAGCCCAGAAGGGGGCCATTCAGCCTGTCCTGTTTGCACCAGCTCTCCAAGATAGTAATCTCTCACCCATTCCACCCCCACCCTCACCACCACTTCCTACCCACGACCCTGCACATTCTTCCTTTTCAGATAACAATCCAATTGCCCCTTGACAGCCTCAAGTGAACCTGCCTCCACACCATACTCATGCAGGACATTCCAGATCCTAACCACTCGGTGTAAGAAAAATATTTCAGTAACATGGAATCATCGAAAATAGGAACAGGAGGAAGCCATTCAGCCCTTCGAACCACATTCGTTATGATCATGGCTGATCATCCAACTAAATAGCCTGATCCCGCCTTCCCCCTCCCCCATATCCTTTGACCCCCCTTCACCGAACGTGTTATATTTAACTGCTTCTTGAAAACATAAAGGGCTGGATTCTCCATCCCGACGCACCTGTTTTCTGGTGCTGTGCGTCTCTGCCGGCAGTGGGACCCTCCGTTCCGGCAGCCAGCCAATAGAGTTTCCCATTGTGGCCACCCCCACGCCCATCGGGAAATCTGCAGCCATGAGTGCGCTGCCGGCGAAGTGGAGGATCCCACTCACGGAGAATCCCCCCCCCCCCCTCCCCCCCCGCAATGTTTTGGGCTCAACTACTTTCTGCATCGCATAGTTTGCTTCCTCTCCCAATCACCTTAAATCTGCACTCTGTTTCCCTACCCTTCCACCAAACCCATGGTGATTTGGAATACCTCTCTCAAATCTTCTCTCAACCTTCTCTTCTCCAAGGAAAACAGTCCTAACTTCTCCAAACTATGTTTTTTATTCATTTATGGGATGTGGAAGTCATTGTCTGGGCCAGCATTTATTTTCAATCCCCAATTGCCCTTAAACTAAGTGGTTGCTACTGCATTTCAGAGGGGCATTTAAGAGTCACCCACATTGCTGTGCGTCTGGAGCCACATGTAGGCCGGACCAGGTAAGGACGGCAGATTCCCTTCCCTGAAGGACACGAGCGAACCAAGTGGGTTTTTAATGATAATTGACAATGTTCATCATTTGACTTTTAATTCCAGGGGCGCGATTCTCCGCTGCCCACGCCGGTTGGGAGAATAGTGTGAGGGCCTCCCGACATTTTTTGCGCCCTCCCGCAATTCTTCCCCCCCCCTCGCCCGACCCACGTCACGAATCGCCGCTCGCCGTTTTTTACGGCGAGCGGCGATTCTCCGCGGCCGATGGGCCGAGCGGCCGGGCCTTTACACCCGTTTTTTCACGGCAGCAAACACACCTGCTTTTGGGGCATCCAGAGGCCCGTTTGTGGCGGGAGCATCACCGTTGTGCTCGGGAGGGGACAGGTCCAAAAGGGACGCACTATTTCCCCTCTGCCGCCTGACAAGATCAAGCCGCCACATCTTGTCAGGCGGCGGTGGAGATATGCGGAGCCGCGCATGCGTGGTTTCCGTCAATGGCGTGATGACGTCACCCACGCATGCGCGGGTTGGAGCCGGGTCCAACCTGCGCATGCGCGGCTGACGTCATACAGATGCCAGCCGCGTGTCATCTTGGCGCGCGGCCTTAACGACGGTCGTTAAGGCCGCGACGCCGTGATTCCCGGGGTCCCGCTCCTAGCCCCGATGTGGGGGGAGAATCGTGTCCCGGGAACGGGCGTGAAAGTTGTCGTGAAACACGGCCAGTTTCACAGCAGCCTTTATGACTCTCCGCATTTGCGGAGAATCTCGCCCCAGATTTTTAGTGAATTCAAATTTCAGCATCTAACATGGCGGGATTTGAATCCAGGTTGGCAGAGCATTACCCTGGGCCTCTGGATTACTAGTCCAGTGACAATACCACAACGCCACTGCCTCCTCTTTCATAATTGAAGTTCCTCATCGCTGAAACCATTCTCATGAATCTTTTCCAATGTCATCACTTTGTTCTAGAACTGGGTGTAATATTGTATTTGAGGTGAAATCAGCCTTTTATACAAGTTTAGCACAACTTCCTTGCTTTAGCACTCTGTGCTACTAATGAAACCGAGGATTTTGTGTGCTTTATTAACTGCATTCTCCAGCTTTCTTGCCACCTTCAATGATCCACGCACCCACACACACACACACACACACACACACGCGCCCTGGCTCCTGCACCCCCTTTAGAATTGTACCCCTTATTTTATATTGTCTCCGCATTCTTATGCGCAAAATTAATCACTTCACACGTCTCTGCATCAGATTTCACCTATTAGTTGACAGTCCATTCCACTCTTCTCCTCACAATGCTTCCAAGTTTTGTATCGTCTGCAGGTTTTGGAACTGTGCCCTGTGCACCAAGTTTATTAGTATATATCAGGAAGGGCATGGAACCCGATGCCAATTCCTGGGGAATTCCACCGAAAACCTTCCTCCGGCTCAAAAAACATCCATTAGCCACTACTTTCTGTTTCCTGTCACTCGGCCAATTTCACATCCATGTTGCCTCTGACCCTTTTGCTCCACGAGCTATAACATTTCCCACAAGTCTGTTATTCAAATGCCTTGTAGAAATGCACATTCTCCACGCCAACAGTATTGCCTTCATCAATCCTCTCTGTTGCCTGAGCGAAACATTCCAGCAAGTTAGTTGAACATGACTTTCCCGTAACAAATCTGTGTCTGAAAACCAGACATTTTTAGAACGTACCATTCATCGTTTTTTTCCCAAAAATTTGCTTCGCTGTTATTCATTCTTAGGGTGTGGGAATCGCCGGCTCGGCCAGCATTTATTGCCCATCCTAATTGTCCTTGAGAAAATACTGGGGAGCTGCCTTCTTGAATCTCTGCAGTCCATGTGGTGTAGACACACCCACAGTGCTGTTAGGCAGGGAGTTCCAGGATGTTGACTCAATTAAAATTAACTTGCCTACACAATTCAGCTGGGGTTGTTATCTGTTTTCCTCCTTGCACACCAGCTTATCCCCATGCTCCAGGTGAGCCTTGTCCCTACCCATCCCAGATTCTTCCAAACTGCCCCCTGCCCAAAGTGCCAGACCCAAAATGCCTCAAAACCCAAAATCCAACTGCCAGTTTTGACAGAGTGAACCTCGATTAATTTTGCCCTGAATTATCCATCACCAAGGACCTCACTGGCCTGTAATTGTTGGGTTCACCTCTCCATCCTTTGTGAACAAGGGTGTAACATTTGTAATTCTTCCGTCGG
This sequence comes from Scyliorhinus canicula, assembly GCF_902713615.1. Lineage (NCBI taxonomy): Eukaryota > Metazoa > Chordata > Chondrichthyes > Carcharhiniformes > Scyliorhinidae > Scyliorhinus > Scyliorhinus canicula. Next base: position 158,169,255 of record NC_052158.1, on the reverse strand, counting down.
ATTGGCATCACCCCTGAGCCTCGGGATTTCTGGAAGGTTATGGCCAGTGCTCCTGCAATTTCCACTCTCACTTCACTTACTATCTTTGAATTTACTTATTATGGGTCACCCACCCCTCACAGCAAGCACGTATGAGGATGACCTGACCTGCCACCCCTCATCGATACCCCCGCCAAACCCCCTCCATCAGCCAGCCCCATCAGAAAATCCCATCAGTCACTCCCATCATATCATCCCGTCAGACCGCCTCATGGGTTCCCCCTCAGACCCCCATCAGACTCCCCATCAATTCCCCCATCAGTCACTCCCATGATACCATTCCCTCAGACCACCCATCAGACCCCCCCCCCCAAAATCAGGCACTCCCATCAGTTACCCCCATCAGACCCCACCATCAAACTGCCCCATCAGATACCCCTATCAGTCACCCCCATCAGAAGCCCCCATTGTAGACCCCATCAGTCACCCTGCCTAAAAGCTGAAGGGCAGTCCAGGCAGTACAGTGAAAAAATCACTGCATTTTCTTTTACCCTTTCCAAACAACTGTTGCCTCAGACAAAAAGTGTTGACAGCTTTACAAGTATCAGAAGCTTCTTCAAAAGCAAAGTGCACTTGATAAGGCAAATCCCCCGACAGGTGTTGAAATAATAAACTCTCATTCAATTTCACACAGCAATAAATTTCACTAGCCAGTGATTGAGTTTTATTATTCCAGAGGCAGGTGCTTGATGGATTATTTATGTATCTTTCCCTTCACCCTTGAATGCATCTCAAGTATCCAACTTAGATGCAAACCACAATGTTTCTAAACACTCTTTATATGATTGCAAACTCCTCACCACATCAAAAGCAGCTAAGTGCTTTCTGTTGTGAAGAAGATAAAATGAAATCACTTTGCTTTTTTTGATGTGAGGAGCTGTCAATATAGCTCCATTCTCCGCCTGATCAGGAATCCTAATCATGGATAAGGGCAACGGAGAATCCACATTCTCTTTTACTATTTGTGTATTTGGATTCCCCTTTATATTAGCTACAGTTTATTTCCATACTCTCTCTTTGCTCCTCTTTCAAACACTAGAAAAGTCCTGTACCAGACAGTTTAGGGTGATCGGTTTCCTTTCCTGCTATCGGAGGATTTGGCAGAGAACACATCAGCCGCTCCGTGAAATACAAGATCCTGGCACCAGGGAGGCAAAATATCATCCTCGATTCACGTCTGTGGTCATAGAAGCATCTGTCAGTGCCCCTCTCTATTGAATTCTCCATCACTATAGCCCTGTCACTCATTTTTCTCCCACCCATCTGAGCATCAGAGGCACCCACGGAGCTGTGAACTTGGCTGTTGCTGCTTTCCCCTGAGAGACCATCAGTATCCAAAGCGGTGTTTCTGTTTGAGAGCTGGATGACCACAGGGGGCTCCGATATTACCTTTCTCAGTCTTATACTGTTCCTGATGGTCACCTATTCCGTTTTTGCCTCTGCAAACCTCACCCGCGGTGCGACCAGCTCGCTAAATGTTCTATCCACAACTTCCTCAGCATCGCGGATACTCCACAGTGAGTCCACCCTCCGCTCCGGCTCTGAACTCTGAGTAGCTGGAAACCGCATTTGGACAAACCTTCTGCAGACACGGTCACTCGAGACGCTGGAAGCGTCCCTCATTTCCCAAATTGTGCTTTGTGCAGGAGGAGCATATCGCAGGTCCGAGCTCTCCTGCCATGATGTCCCTCTTGATTAAGAAGAACAAAAATTTAAGTTAACCAGGGGCCTTGTTTCTTCTGCCAGGAACCTTTGGTGGGATTCTCTGACCCCCCACCAGGTCGGAGAATCGCCGGGGGGGCGGCGTGAATCCCGCCCAGCTGCTCAGATGCCGGCTGCCGTATTGCCCAGTGCTGGTTTTAGGGCGGCGGCGGGGATCGGGCCTCGCCGGTCGGGGAGCCGTTGGCAGCTTCCCCCCCCCCCGGCAATTCTCCAGGCCCCGATGGGCCGAGCGGCCGCCCGTTTTCAGCCAGTCATGTCGACGTGAAATGGACATGCTCCATCCCAGTGGGACCTGGCTTGTCGGCCGCCTAGCGAGCTCCTCGGGGGAGCGCACGGGTATCCGGCCCCGGAGGAGGCCCCACGGTGGCATGGCCATTGATCGGGGCCCACTGATCTGCAGGCGGGCCTGTGCCGTGGGGGCACTCTTTCCCTCCACGCCGGCCCCTGTAAGGCTCCGTGATGGACGGTGCGGAGAAGAAATCCCCTGTGCATGCGCAGGTAACACGCCAGCGATTCTGCACATGCTCCAGAACACGCTGGCAGTCTTGCGCGTGCGTCAAATTGCGCCGGCCGGCGGCAGCCCTTCGGCGTTGGTTGGCGCAGCGCCAACCCCTCCAGCGCCAGCCGAGCCCCGGGAAGTGCAGAGCATTATAATTATACAGTATCACTCTATACACCTTTTTATTTTATTTTATAGCTCCTACCTTAGTATTAAGCAATTAATTAGTTTCAAAGATTGAAATTACTCAATTGAAAACACTGATCAGGACATACTCACCAATCAGCTGCTATGGTTGGTCCCATGCCATTTTCTGAACTGCCGTCTGTAATTATCCTCCTCCTCTCGCGCTGAAAGTCAGGCCCAGTCTGGTATGCCCTGGATTTGAACACAGGACAGTTCAGAAGCACGTTGACCACACAAGATGCCATGGGGCCACAACTCCAAACCCTGACCAGTTGGAGCCAGCAACCAGCACCAATGCTCCCGCGGGCGAGCCAGAACCGAGGGCATCTCGGAGTTCAGAGGTGGCCCCGTTGATGATCCAGGAGTGAGCTGGTGAAGGGAATGGCCCTGCTGGAGTGGTCAAATCTCAGAGACAATCTGCCAAAGACAACAATGTTGCTGCCTCAGAGTTGGAGGAGATTGTTTGTGGACTAAGAGACCCAGAATATCCCCCACAGATTGACATTGTGATCAACTGTTATGGACTCTCTCCCTTTTGTTTCTCAACCTTCTCATTGTCTACAGTAACTATACATAACCTTTTCTATAAATATGTTATTGAGGGGCTTAAAAGGGGAGGGATGTGGTAGTGTGGCCACTTTGAGGCTCGCGCCCTCGCGGCCTCTCGAACTGGCGTGCAGCCATTCTGACCAATGGGGGAAGGGCACGGGGCCCTGGGAGCAGGGACCCCAGCAGAGTGGACACTGGAGCCAGAGAGTGAAAACCTGTTTGGTGACTCTGTTCCTGCGTATAATTTACCTGTACTGGTGACTAATGGACCCTTGTTCATTATACCGGAGGCCTCACTGGTATTGCCTTGAGCCACCACACTCTTTAAACCACTCACCATCTTGACTTGGAAATACATCGTTGTTCCTTCACTTTCACTGGGTCAAAATCCTGGAATACTGTGGATGTACCTGCACCACGTGGACTGCAACAGTTCAAGAAAGCAGCTCACCACCACCTTCTCAAGGATGATGAAGATTGGACAGCAAATGCTGGCCTACCCAGAGACACCAACTTCGCCCGCATAATTTTTTTAAAATGTGGTCTCACCAACGTCTTGTACAATTGTAGCAAATTTTGCATTTTTTAATATTCCGTTCCGTTTGCAGTAAATAACAACATTCTAAATATTGGGGAACTTCCCTGCTCTTCACTGAAATAGTGACATGGGATTTTCTTTTTACATTCACCTAAAAATAATAATCTTCATCAATGTCACAAGTAGGTTCCCATTAACACTGTAATGAATTTACTGTGAAAATCCCCTAGTCGCCACATTCCGGCACCTGTTCGGGTACACAGAGGGTGAATTCAGAATGTCCAAATTACTGAACAAGCACGTCTTTCGGGACTTGTGGGAGGAAACCGGAGCACCCGGAGGAAACCCACGCAGACACGGGGAGAATGTGCAGACTCTGCACAGACATTGACCCAAGCCGGGAATCGAACCTGGGACACAGGCGCTGTGAAACAACAGTGCTTACCACTGTGCTACCGTGCCTCCCATTAAGTGGCATGTTGGACCTTGGTTTAATATCTCAACTAAAAGGCCTCTGACAGTGCAGCATGTTTTCAATACCATCCTGGGTGTGTCAGTCGGGATCACGGGCGCCAATCACCGGAGTAGGAGTTGAACCCACAGCTCTCCTACTCACTGAACGATGACTCACCAAGTGAATCTCACTCTGTAACCTCTATTTTGTTTGTGGCTGAAAAACACAATGCTGTTCAGGAGACACGTGGGAAGCTCCGTTGCTGCTTCCGACAGTTCCAACCACGAATCCATCTCGCTAAAATAATGACTCACAGTCCTTTGATTTGCTGCAGTTGGCAGTTATTATTCCAAGGGTTATATCTGTGGTTTAAGGTAATGATGGCACCGTGTGAGTGAGCATTGCGGCTGAACTCAATGTTTTTGCAGCTGCCACTGTTTAATGATGAAAGCCTGGTAGCAGCTGGTTGCTGCTCTGCACAAATGCAGGAAATTAGGGCAGCAGAAACAGCTTAAAGGGACAAGCCCTCGACCTTACAAAAGAATGGTTGGCAAGTCTTTTAATTTCTTCCTTGTTTGGTTGCAAGCAAACAATTAAGTCATTCTGACATGTTACTGGCATGAACTGGTGAAAATGCTGGACAATCCTACCCCCAATAGTTTGGCAAACACAATGTCCCTTTAAACAAGGCCATTATAACAGATGTCAGTGCAAACTAGACACAACCAATGTGAAGATCAAGTTTCCTTTATTATTGTCACTGGTTTTTACATTACGCTGTGTGGCCAGAACATCTTCCCCACCCGTCTGCCTGTCAGAGAGAGACTGCCTTTCTCCTCATTTCACTGTCTCTCTGTCTTGTTTCTTTGATCCTCTGTCTCTTTCTTTTTATCTCCCATGATCTCCACATTCGTTTCCCTTTTCTCGCTCCCTCCATCTCTGCTTTTCTGCCTCTCTCTCTCTCACTCTTCCGCTCTCTCTCGCTCTTTGCCAACACTATAGCAAAATCAATTCATTGCCTTTAAAGTGCGTTGGAATGCCCGAGATCATACTGAAAAGCAAGATACAAATGTATCTTCCTTCCTCCTCCCACCATGACCTTCCCAACACAATTCTCAGTTCAGCCATTAAACATAGTGTTCCTTTCACTGAGAGCAGGGGGAAACAGAGGGAGAACTGAAAGGGCAGAGGTGCCCTCCCCCCACAACCGTTGCACAGCCCCTCCCTCCAGCTTTAAGTGCAACACTTTGATGAAGGCGTGTTCCAATTCTTCTTGACACCAATCTTTGCCTCCAACACATGAGGTGAAATTCTCCTAAAAACTGGCTGAGGGCGTGATTTAATGGGTTTGGGGGGTGGAGGAGAGGGGTGTTGGGGGTTGGTGTAGAGGGGGGTTGTGGGGGGTGGTGTAGAGGGGGGCTTGGGGGGTGGAGGAGAAGGGGGGGTGGGGATGGAGGAGAGGGGGGTTGTGGGGGGTGGTGTAGAGGGGGTTGGAGGTGGTGATGGAGAGGGGGGTTGGGGGGGATGGAGGAGAGGGGGGTTGGGGGGGGATGGAGGAGAGGGGGTTAGGGGGTGGAGGAGAGGGGGGTTGGGGGGGGGGGGGGGCGGGTGGAGGAGAGGGGAGTCCCAGAGGTCCGGTTCCTCACATGATGCGTGCCCAGGAAATCCCGGGGTTGACCAAGGAGAGAGCAGTCACTGACAGCAAGGTTGGCCTGTCCCAGAGAGGTGAGCATCCACTGCCCCTTCACACAGATGGTCTCTCTCAAATGAATAGTTCATGTCAGACAAATTGATCCTTCCCTCTCACTGGCCACATGTCCATTGTCTCGCAGGGTCTCCATCTGATGGAGCCGGGCCATCCGGAGTCATTCCTCGCCCTATCCCCCAAGAAAACACCTCGAAGGCGAGCTCCGAGGAGACCACCATCAAGGCATCACAGCTATCACCCCCACCTTCCATCAGTGCAGACACAAAGCTCGGCGGTTAACATTAGTGGGCAGGACTCTGGGACACAACCGGGGACGCAGCGCCACACAATTGCTGATGCACGCCAGGTGGAGGCAGGAAGGTTCAGGGGAGACGGCAGTCCGAGGTCTGGGACTCAGCTGGCTCCCAGTCAGATGCCGAGCTTCTGTATCAGGTTCTCCCAGAGTTGACGCAGATGATAGGACAGAGCCTTGACTTTCAGGAAGGGATGTCGGCAACATTCCAGCAAGTGAATAGCCAATTGGTTGGGTCCCATAGCCTGCAGGCGTAGAAGATGGTGCTGGCAATGCGTAGCGCTGAGGCCAACACTGGTGGGGTGGTGACCACAGTGGGAAGCTGGAGCACGATATCTATGACTGAGTGCTGCCCAATGTATGGCTCAGTCTGTGCCGACCATGGCTAAGGGCCTCAACATCATGTCGCAGTTACTGTCCCAGACGCATGTGGACATTTCCAAAGCATGGACCAGTCACTGAGGACCATTGCTGAGGGTGGGGGCTGAGGGGACAGGGTGGGGTGCGCGGGGAATGGGAGAATGAGGGAAATGGGAGAGGGAGATGAGGAGGGAGCATAGAGGGAATAATAGAAATGGGTGAGAGGGTGGGGAGGGGGAATTGGGGAGGAAGGAGGGAAATGGGGAGATGGGGATGGAGGTGAAGGAAGGAATAGAGGCTTTGGGGAGGGAGGAGGGATTGGGATGGGGAATGGGGAGGATTGAAGGGGGAAGGAAGAATGGAGGGTTGGGAGGAAAATTAGGGGGTGGGGTGAGCGAATGGATACATCCTCATCCTTTGAGAATCTGGTGAAGAAAAGGGCCTCCCTGTTCCTCTGGACGTAACAGAACTGTTGCCTGTCTACAAGCTGTCCGTACACTCATAATAATCTTTATTATAACCTTTATTATTGCCACAAGTGGGCTTACAATAACATTGCAATAAAATTACTGTGAAAATCCCCTAGTTGCCGCATCCAGTGCCTGTTACACAGGGAGAATTCAGAATGTCCAATTCACCTAACAAGCACGTCTTTCAGGACTTGTGGGAGGAAACCAGAGCACCCGGAGGAAACCCACGCAGACACAGGGATCGAAAGACTGACAATGCCTGTGCACCATGGGCCGTTGCTGGCCTCCCACCGTGGGTTCCTCCTCGGCCTGATGGGCAGGCGGATCTTCTGGGTGTGTGGCAGCCCCCTGCACGTGGGATAGGTTGTCGCTGCTGCCTTCTCTGGCAATGGGCCACATGGACTTCCACCAGAAACGCAAGGGCAGCCGCTACGGTACCGACACCACCTTCCATTTTTGTATCAGTAAGGAATGTGAATGGCAGGATCGGCTCCGGGTGTAACGTGGCCAGGAAAACGCGCCCATTGAGTTGGACTGACCGTTGGGGCTGTAACCCCCAGCCTTGTGCTTCCCCTCTTCCTCAGCCTTGTCCATTCAGCTCCAATACCCTGCCCCCCCCCCCCCCCCAATAGAATCCAGCCCATAGTTTAGGCTACAACAATAAGCATTTAATAACAGTGTTACTATCACCTGTGAATAATCAATAATTCTGGATAAACAACACTGGCATTAACAAGCGAGCCTTTCCAGGCAATGAGATTACCAAGTTGATCTGAGAAAGACTGGGGAAGCTGGGACAATTCCACTTAGAACAGAGAGGATTAAGGGGAGCTTTAAAAGAGGTTTACAAAATCATGAAAGGATTTAATAGAGTAACGAGCAGAAATTGTTGCCACTGGAAACATGTTGATAATCGGAGGACACAGATTCAAGGTAATGGAAAATTGAATTGGGGATTGGAGTCGGGGGAAGATGGAAAAGAATTTTATTCACACAGCTCATTGTTTTCAACTATTTGCCACATTATCCCTGAGTGTTAACTGACCATGTGACCCAGTGTCCCAGAGTGTGAAAGGACAGTGTGTGACCCACTGTCCCAGAGTGTGAAAGGACAGTGTGTGACCCACTGTCCCAGAGTGTGAAAGGACAGTGTGTGTCCCACTGTCCCAGAGTGTGAAAGGACAGTGTATGTCCCACTGTCCCAGAGTGTGAAAGGACAGTGTGTAACCCACTGTCCCAGAGTGTGAAAGGACAGTGTGTGACCCACTGTCTCAGAGTGTGAAAGGACAGTGTGTAACCCACTGTCCCAGAGTGTGAAAGGACAGTGTGTGACCCAGTGTCTCAGAGTGTGAAAGGACAGTGTGTGACCCACTGTCCCAGAGTGTGAAAGGACAGTGTGTGACCCAGTGTCTCAGAGTGTGAAAGGATAGCATTTGACACACTGACCAGGTATCCCCCCCCACGCCCCCCCCCCAACACACACACTCGCGCACACACACACACACAGACACACACACCCCCCCCCCCCCCCCCCCCCCCACCTCTGTGGGTTTCCATGGCTCGCTACCCACTTTTTTCTGGTCGTAGAATTGGAAGACAATGGCTCCATCCACGGCCCCACAGGCTGTGACATATAGTGAGACTAATTGAATATCTCTTACAGAAAGTTGATATGAATACAACAGGCCCGATGGTCTCCTTTTGTGCTACAACTATGAATCTATGATTAATTCTCTGGTGGCAAGTTTGACATTCTAATTATGCCTTGCGTAAAAATATTTCTTCTGAATTTCCTGTATAATTTCTTTGTGACTATCTCATACTGAAAGTCCCCAATTCTGTTTTTCTCCATTGTGGAAATTCTCTCTCTCTCTCTCTTTCCTTGTCCTCTCTGATCAGAATGTTGAAGATCTCAGTTAGGTTACCCCTCAGCGTTCTCTTTTCAAGAGAATAATTACCTGTTCACACTTTCTTGATAGGAATAACTTCATAGTTCGGATATTATTTTTGCAAATCATGTTTACAACTTCTCCAATGCCTCTGTATCATTTTCATAATACACAAATCAGAATTACGCTCAGTAATCTGTGTGGCCCAAACAAGTTTCAATGAAAGTTGATCATAACTTCTGCATTTTCAATTCTATCTTCTCCAGATAGCCATGAGTTCTTCATAAATTTTCTTAATGGTCTTATTAACCTGTCTCAAATTGTGAAAGTGCATGTCTGACCCACGAAGCAACACCAATCCATTGATCCAAAGTTCTTTCAACATCTCAGCTTGCCTTTGAAGCTCCTCACTAAATCGCCCCCTCAATATAAATGCCAAGTCCGTGATTATATGCCACACAACCACATGCAGGTTTGAAATTCTGGATCTTCAATTGTCACATCCTGTCCAATGATCTATCGGGAAACATGCTGGCACTGGATGAGTCAGATAATTCCCGGGATTTCCTTTCCTGGCCTTGAATATCTTCCTTCTGCACACGCAGGGCAAGACAGACATTCCCCAAACTCTTCCATCAAATCGAGTTAAACAGAACTCAGTCTCTGGCTGGTGAAATACTTTTCACTCACAAATTCACAGAATCACAGAACTGTAACAGCTGAGAATGTGGCCTTTCGTCCACTGCGCTTGCACCAGCTCTCCGAAGAAGCATTTCACTGAGTGCCATTCTCTTCTCTTCTCCCGTAACACGATAATTTGTTTCGTTTCAGATAACCATCTGGATCACTGCTGAATGCCTGACTTGAGCCTACCTGCACCAGGTTCATCACTGATCATTCTGGCTGGAAGAATCCAGCTGTACAAATGCTCAGTAGTTTGAGAGATGAATTCCACTTTCTCTTGTACTTCGCTCCTCTTTTGCTTTGAAGGAGCTGATTCTTTCTGGAGTCCAGAGCCACAACCGTGGTTTAAACCACCTCCGAAACCCACTCACTGCAGTAGTCGGGTAACCATTATTCTTGTCTGAGCTGGAATTGTCAGACCTTAGCAGATTCGGCTATTTTCTCACGGAGAGGTAAAGCACTCAAATCCAGGATTCTCCCATGGCGGGAGTCTCCGCTTCGCCGGCAGCGCACTCATGCCCACGCATTTCCCAATGGTGTGGGGGTGCCACAATGGGAAACCCCATTGGCTGCCTCCCGGGATGGAGGGGGCCAGTCGGTGGGACAGAGAATCCCGCTCAATATCTTTTCACAACCATGGCAGGGGAGGAATGTCATGGGATGGATGGAGTGGCATGGGTTGAGTATTTAAAGAATTACAATTGTAATAAAGCTATTAATTTCATAGAATTTACAGTGCAGAAGGAGGCCATTCGGCCCATCGAGTCTGCACCGGCTCTTGGAAAGAGCACCCTACCCAAGGTCAACACCTCCACCCTATCCCCATAACCCAGTAACCCCACCCAACACTAAGGGCAATTTTGGACACTAAGGGCAATTTATCATGGCCAATCCACCTAACCTGCACATCTTTGGACTGTGGGAGGAAACCAGAGCACCCGGAGGAAACCCACGCACACACGGGGAGGATGTGCAGGCTCGGCACAGACAGTGACCCAAGCCAGGAATCGAACCTGGGACCCTGGAGCTGTGAAGCAGTTGTGCTGACCACCGTGCTACCGTGCTGCCCTAATTTCACCGCAAATATTTTGTGGCTCTCTGCTATTTTATCATGAAAGCTTTATGAGAAATTATGACCGGATTGCGAGTAAAAACTCGGGATGTGTTGCTCGTTCAAATGCACAAAAGCTTACTACAGCTGTGGGGAGAGAGGCTGTGTGGCGACACCTAACCTCAGCACCAACGTACAGCAGCATCCCCAACCACCAACTACACCCCCCTACCCCACCCAACCCTCCATCTCTGCCATCAACCGCTGAACTTGCCATAACTGTGACCTGCCGTGTTTCGCCACTTTTCTTCACACAACCACTTTTGGCTGTGCCTTCAGCTGACAAGTCCCCATGCTCTGGAGTTTCACCCCGAAATCTTTCTGCTTCTCTACCTCCTTCTCTTGCTGACCTTTCCCATAGCAGATTCTGGACCAAGAAAGAAGCTGTTGTTTAAACCCAACCCACTCAACGTTGTCCCTTTAGGGAAGAACACCGACCATCCTTATCTCAATAACCTATTTGTGACTCCAGCTCATACTAACATAGTGGACTCTTAATTGCTCTCTGAACGCTCAACAAACAAACAGCGATTAATTCAAAATACAGATTTTAAAAGGAAAGTAGATAAATCTTTGACAAAGAAATTACTCTGAGAGTTAAAGGTGTGACAGATTCATGGGAACAGGGCAGCACAGTGGCACAGTGGTTAGCACTGCTGCTTCACAGTGCCTGGGACCCGGGTTCAATTTTGTCCTCAAGTGACTGTCTGCGTGGAGTTTCTACTTTCCCGCATGCCTGAGTGGGTTTCCTCCGGGTGCTCCGGTTTCCTCCCACATTCCAAAGATGTGCAGGTTAGGTGGACTGGCCATGATCAATTGCCCTTAGTGTCCAGACATGTGCAGGTTGAGTGGGGTTACGGGAAAAGGACAAGGGGTGTGGGCCTAGGTAGGGTGCTCTTTCAGAGGGTCAGTGCAACCTCGATGGGTCGGGTGGCCTGCTACTGCACTGTAGGTATATTCTGTGGGACTAATGGAAAAAAAATAGAATCACATAATAATATCGGCACAGAAGGAAAAGTCTGTAAAGGCACCTTGGAAGTACTATCCTATTAGTCACACTCCCCTGCTTTTTCCTAATAATTGAGCAAATTTATTTTTTCAAGAACATAGCTGGTTCCCTTCTAAAGTTACTTGTGTACCTGCTTCCACCACCATGTTCAAGCATTGCGTTCCTGATCATAACAATTTGCTGCATTAACAAAATCTCCTCACTGTCCTGATGAATATTTTGCCAATCACCCATGCATTTTGGGCACCATTCCTCCTATCAGTGGAATCGACTACCCCTATTTTCTATCTTTTTCCTTGACCTTCTCTGCTCCCAGGGGAACAATCCTAGATTCTCTATTCTCTCTGGGGAAAGGCAATGCTATTTCCACTGGAATAATAATCTAGAGACTCAATGTAATGCTCTGGGGATCTGGGTTTCAATCCTACCAGGTCAGATGGTGAAATTTGAACTCAATAATGGTCATGAAAACATTCTCGATTGTTGCAAAAACCCATTTAATGCCCTTGAGAGAAAGCAGTCTGATGCCCTTACCTGGTGACTCCAGACCCACAACAGTGTGGTTGACTCTTAACTGTCCTCTGAAATAGTCCAGCAAGACACTCAGTTCAAGGACATTGAGGGATGGGCAATGAATGCTGGCCAAGCCAGCAAGGCCAACAGCCCATCAATTTTGTTTCAAAGCCCCTTATTTTGGAACCATTCTGGCAAATCTCCTCTGTGCCGTCTCCAAAGCCTAGGCATCCTTCTGAAAGTGTGCAGTCCAGAATTGGCACAATATCCTGCTGAGCCCAAACCACTGATTTATAAAGAGATAATATCATTATTGTTTTGTACTCTATGGCCCTGTTTATAAAGCTGAAAATCCACTTTTAACATCATGTTGCCTTGCAGCTTTTCAGTGAGCTGAAGACGGTCAAATCTTTGGCACTGTAAGTCTCTAATTAAGCCCATTATTATCTCATTCACACTTAAGAATACATTCAACTTCCTCAGCCGCTCTTAAAATCATTAGCGGCCTAAAATAGTCATCTTTGTTATTCTGGAATCACGACTTGTGAAATAGATGGTTCAATAATGGCTCTTTATTTTCCTCACGCAGCCTACCTGCAGACCAGCCGAGCCCTGATGATCACTGCCTCCATCGTGGGCCTTCCAGCAACTCTCCTCATACTGACAGCGTTACCGTGCATGCGCCTCGGAACCGAAGCCAATTCTTCCAAATATAAGCGATGCTTGCTGGGCGCCGTTCTCCACATATTGTTGGGTAAGTGCCAGGATGTGAAGCGTGAGGATACAAATCCTCATTCAGTAGACAGTGCTGGTGTGAAACTTCTCACACACCCCAATCATTAATGATTAAAAGAGGAGACGTTTATGTCCAATGGAGAAAAGCAACTGGAGGGTTGAGTTGCTCTTTGTCGCTAAACATCGTAGTGATGTTTTATTGGAATTTTTGATTGGAAAAGAAGCTCATTGTAAAATGGCTGACTGATTCACTCTGGTCCCAGTGTCAACGGTTGGAAAACAATGTAGCTTTAAGAGATTTGTATTTCTACTGGTAAACATTAGAAATAAGATACAACTTCAGATGGATTTAATTTAACCTTTCTGTGCCTTTTAAGGTAAAAACCTATAGTTAGATTTATGCTGCTTGTATGTGTGGGGGTTGGTGAAGTTCCAAGTGTGTTTCTGTTGTGCTTAGACACGGAAATGGCGTGGAGAATAAATAAACGGCATCAGCATGTGGCCGTTGCTTAGAAGCTGGGGCCTTATAAGGTCGGGAAGCTTTTTAATTTTAATTTTAGTTGAATGTGTGGGCAGTTGGAGACAGGACTTTGTGAACATCTCTTACCTTTGCCAGGGGAAAGACTGGACAGGGCAGGGGCTGCAAAGAGGCAGGCTTCCCAGGGTACCAGTTACAGTCCAGATAACCAGGGAATTGGGACAGAAAGAATGTTTAAGATGACAGGAGTTGAATGAACAAAGACCAAGGTATTGTTCAGGAGAATTCAAGGAAGAGTAAACAAAGTGTTCTAACTTAGAGAAAATTGCAGTAACCAGATTTAAAGTGGGATTTAAAGTGGGACTATAGCCTTCAAAGGTAAAATAAACATCTGATGCCATTTTAACACAGCCTGGGATTTGAAAGTTAAAGGAATTGTGAAACGTTTGCACAGCGATCAAGACAAAAAAATCCTAATGAGATTGTTGGAAAATCCTGGACTGCATTCACTGTTAAAAGTGGAGCGAAAGCTTTGTTTCAAAGAGTAATTTGGAAAACCTGGTCTGGATTTCTGATTGTAAACCGCTGAGCAAAGCATACATATCAGATAAGATTTTAAAGCTTGGGTGGGATTCTCCAGCAATCGGCGGGATGGGCCGTCCCAGCGCCAAAGAGTGGCGTGAACCACTCCAGCGTCGGGCCGCCCGGAAGGTGCAGAATCTTCCGCACTTCCGGGGGCCAGGCCGGTGCTGGAGTGGTTGGCGCCGTGCCAACTGGCACAGAAGGGCCTCCGCCGGCCAGCATGAGTTGGCGCATGCGCAGGTGCACCAGTGGTTCTAGCACATGTGCAGTGCGCAGAAACGCTGCCGTGATTCCTGCGCATGCGCAGAGGGTTTATTTTCTGCGCCAGCCATCATGGAGCCTTACACAGGCTGGCACAGAGGTTAAGAGTGCCCCCATGGCACAGACCCGCCTGCAGATTGGTGGGCACCGATCATGGACCAGGCCACCGTGGGGGGCCACTCCCAGGACCAGATCCCCTCCGCTCACCCCTGAGGACTCCACAAGCCACCCTCAAAGCCAGGTCCCGCCGGTATCGGAGCCTGGAGAATCGCCGGGGGGCCACTGCCAACAGCCCCCAACCGCCGCGGCGCGATCCCCGCCCAAAAACCGGAGCCGGAGAATTCGGTAGCAAGTGTTGGAGCGGCGGGGTGAGATTCACGCCGCACCCCGGCGATTCTCCAACCCGGCGGAGGGCCGGAGAAACTACCCCATATGCTTTGGGAGTTTGGGAGTGGAGTTCGGAAATTCTCACATGTTCATTTGGTTCAGAGTGGAGAGTGTTTTTGCCCACAGTCATCTTGTGTGCTTTAAAGGGACTTTGTATTAATGAGACTATTATAGACTAAGATGCACTTTGTAATCCATATTAATCCTAAAACCTATGTGCAATTGTTAAAGTAAGGGGAGAGTAAAGGAGTATTGTAATATAAGCCAATTTTTCAAGTTTAATCAATGTATTTTCCTTGTTAAAACTAATTAGCGGCCCTGTGACTCTGTTCTTTCATGTTTTGTTAAAATATTATCGACTTTTGAGCCAGAGTTCCATTCTGGGATCTTTCTGCCCAGTTACAGCAGTTCTAACAACTGGGATTGTAAAAGTCAACTGCTGTTAAAGATCTCCCCCCTCCCCCTCCACATCGTATGCCCCATCGCCCAAGATCTCCCTGAGTAAGGGGCTGAGTTTCTGTGTGTGTTAATGGACATGCCCAATTTCTTTTCTGGGATCTGGGTTTGAACCCAGAGCCGAATGAAAAAGTGAAGGTGCAACTTTCTGTAGTTCCCACGTGTAATCGGCAAGTGGCACTCTGACTCCAGTTCCATTTAACTTTCAGTCCAGAACTCATTGACAACCCTCACTCAGAAAGACCGTCAGCAGAAATCGGCATTGACCTTGATTCAGGGAAGAGTGCCCTTATCCCACACTCTAACAAACAGTCTCTCACCGTGTCTTTAATCTGGTGAGTGATGCTACTTCCTCCTCTGTAAATGGCTAGAGCAGTATTTCCCAAATATTTCCCTGGTGGGATCCTATTTTAACGTCTCAAACTTTGTGTGAACCCAGTGTGGGAGTTGTTGAGTAGGGTGGGGGAAGTGGGCTTCAGGTGTTGAGTGGTGGTGTCTGGGTAATAGGGGTAATGTGGGGGGCTTTAGTAACAAAGGCAAGGTGGGTGAGCAGGATTTCAGTGTGGGGTGAGTTGATGAACAGGCATGGCTTTTTACAAAGAAAAATGAACACCTACCTTGTAACAGGTTTTTTTACAGTAGTGATTGAGCCTCAGAGAGTAGTCCATGACACCACACCCACCAACAATGCAACACAAGAACGTAAAGTAGCCTCACAGCTTTCAGATATTAGCTGGAGGTCCGCGCAGCCATTTCCGACTCTGGCCAGAATTTTCCAGCGGTTCAGACTGTTAGAATCATCTGATCCCACATACAGTGCACCCCCGCCATGGGTTCCCCCGGGGGAGAGGGTGCATTCAACGGGAAACTCATCGACAATGGCAGGACCAGAACATTCTGCCACCATGTGGCACATTACGTGGAAAATCCCATCACCTTGGTTTGTTCTCACTGGAACGACAGAGGTTAAGGAGCGACCTGATAGAGGTCTACAAGATTATGAAGGCCGTAGACAGAGCAGATAGTCACAAGCTGGGGTGGAAGAATCAATTACTAGGGAGCACAGTTATAACGTGCAAGGGGCAAAGTTTAAAGGAGATGGACGAGGCAAGGTATTTACACAGAGGATGGTGGGTGCCTGGAACTCGCTGCCGGGGGATGTAGTGGAAACAGATACGATAGTGACTTTTAAGGGGCATCTTGACAAATACGTGAATAGGATGGGAATAGAGGGGTATGATCCCCGGAATGGAAGGGGGTTTAAGTTCAGATGAGCAACATGGTAGGTGATGGCTTGGAGGGCTGAAGGGCCTGTTCCTGTGCTGTAATTTACTTCACAACCCCACTGGGATCTGTGAGGCAGATTTTGGGAAGCCTTGGGTTTCAGGAGCTTTAGGGCATGATTCAGCGACCCCAGTGCGCCCGACATGGAGCTGGGCGCAACAGGTGCATCGCGTGAGAACCAAAATCAGATTCCACACCAGGTGCCAGGCCCGACTCACTCCGCTGTGAAGGTCCAGATCTGCATATTTAAATGAATCTATCTGAGAACAGATTCATCTGACACCCAGGATTCAATGGCCGTGCCTACAAACGTTTGCCAGAGTGCCATTCAGTACTGGTCGACACGCCAAGCTTAACGGCACTGTAAGGGGGCTTCACAGGCCATTGGAGACCCCTGGGTGGCAGGACAGGGCGGGATGGTACCATGGCACTCCCCCTGCACATGGCACTTCCAGCCTGACACCCTGGTAATGCCAGTGTGGCACTGCCAGGGTACCTGTTGGCACTGCGGTGGTTCCAGGGGCAATCCACGGTGCCAGAATGTCAGTGGCAGGTTTGCTCGGTGCCAGTTTGGCACTGCCAGTGCTCGAGCCCGGGCAGGAACCATGCCAATTGAAAAGGGGGTGAAGGATTGTTCCCCCGGGGCCTCAACAAAGTTAGGGGGTTGAATGGGCCACAAAGTCGGGGGTGGGCCAGGGGGTGGGGGAAGGGATCGGGGCTGCATATCTGCCACGAGGATCAGCTCGCCAGCAGCAAATCTCTCTAATGCGCCGTTTCAGTGGAGCGAAACACTCTGAGGCTAAACAAATTGGTAAATTGCCGTTGAACGGCAGGTTGATTTCCCACGCTGCTGCCATCAAGAAACACACTGCCAAGCGCACCCGACAAGTGCGCTGAATCTTCACCTTAGACATTGACGTGAGCCAGGTGTTCCCCTCAGAGAGTGCAAACAATGGGAAACTCCATTGACAGAGGCGGGAACGGAAGATCCGACCATGGACCAATGGCAGGTCTCCTCCAGCATCGCCAAACACACCACAAGGGGGCAGAAAATCCCATGCTGGGTGTCACTTGATGATGTGGAGATGCTGGTGTTGGACTGCGGTGAGCACAGTAAGAAGTCTTCTGACACCAGGTTAAAGTTCAACAGGTGTGTTTCGAATCACCAGCTTTCGGAGCACTGCTCCTTCCTTAGGTGAGTCTGAAGCTGTGCTCTGATAGCTCGTGATTCCAAATAAACCTGTTGGACTTTTACCTGGTGTCAGACTTCTTACTGGTGTCAGCTGTGCAGAGATTGATTTATAAATAACCATCTAAAAGAAGCAGTGAAAGATGCAATGTGAGCGTAATTTCTCTCTTGTGTTTGTATCTTACAGCACTCTGCGCCGCCGTTGCCACAATCTGGTTCCCGGTGGGAGTTCACCAGGAAGCACGCCTCTTCAATTTTGGCTACTCGCTCTTCCTGGGTTGGATTGGCACCATGCTGTGCCTGCTCGGGGGGGCAACAATCACCTGCTGTATCGGTGCTTCATCGCAGCGCCAGGAAAACCGGTATTACTATGCTTCGCAAGGCACCTCCTCCACAATGAGCGAGACACATGCCAAGAGTGCACACGTCTAAGGAGACAGATCTTGCATCAAGGGACTGGTAAAACCCATGGCAAATGTCCACACTCTCTGCTGACTTGAAGGGGAATGCAAATTGAAGTTCTTCTTCGTTTTTGGACAGAAAAAGAAACTCTCATTTGTGATTTTTATTGTTGATCTTCTCATGAATCATGTTAAATTATGAAACTTATCCACTTTTCCTCAGTGAGAAAAATAAATGATAAAATTAAGGTCCAATCAAATCTGCAGGAACGACAGCCAATCTGGATCTGCTACGATGTGTTGGGCTACGAGTTTGAGACTAAACAAAGGTAACTAGTTATTGATTGGTTACTGATTAAAGCAGAGTATATGGCAGAGTCAGTGACTCATGGGTTATGGTGTCTACTGATTGCCATTAAAATCAGGACTAATCTTCAACCCTTAAATTGAAAATCTGAAAATATTCTGATCTTTATGTAGTGTTCGTTCCCTGTGGGTGACATGCCCTGTACTTACGTTCTGTATTGGCTAATTTGCACATAATTTTTAATTACCGTGGAACATCAAAACAGAGCAAAGGAACAATGAGAATTGATGGGAGGAGGAATCAGTGGCTGGAAGCTTCACCCCCAAACTGCTGGAGTGCCCAATTTAAAAGATTGGTGCATATATTCTAGGAAGTTAGGAATAGAAAAGGCAGCCAAATAGAACTAATACAAAGTGTAACTGAGTTCTTTGAAAAAGTTACATGGAGAGGACAATGTCATTTCAAGAATAGTTCTTTAGTTTTTTGCCTCACCACCATTCGCCCCCAGATTTTGCTGCTCTAAACGACTGCCTAGTTTGCCTCATGGTTGCACTGGTCCTGAAAATACTTTGGCTGCAATATATTTTATTTTATTCTTTCATTGGATGTGAGTGCTGCTTGCAAGGCCATTTATTTTCCATCCTTCATTGCACTTGAGAAGGTCGTGATTCGCTGAAGTTTCCCAGAACTTTAAGGGTGAAGCATCCCCATGGTGACAACATTTATGGTTGACCAGGTTTGGGACTTTTTAATAGATATCTTTCCTGTTTAACAGACAGATGAGTCATTTCTTTTCATATCTGGTCCATTTTCACACATATATAAAAGAAAATTGGACATAGCAATCATTGGCTAGGCCTTGGCTGGAATAATGTGTTCAATTCTGAGCCCCAAACTTTAGAAAGGATGTCAAGGCCTAGGAGAGGGCCGGGAGATGTTAGCAGGAGATGAGGGACATCAATTATCTGGAGAGACGGAAGAAGCTGGATTTGTTAGCCACAGACCGAGTGGGTAAAGGGAGATATAATTGAGACATTGAAAACTATAAAGTATTTAAAATAAGGGCCACTGCTTACAGAAGCAGGAAGGTAAGTAACCAGGTGATGTAGACTTAAAATAATTGGCAAAATAAATAACGGAAAAATTAGATTGATTGATTGTTTCTTAACAGTGAATACTGAAGACCTGGAATGCTCTACCTGGTGGAAGCAGATCCAGTTATTAATTTCAAAATAGAATTGGATAAATACTTGAATAAGAAAACAAATGCAGGGTTCTGGGGAAAGAGTAAGAGACTAAGGCTAACTGAATACATTTTCAAAGTCCTATCACAAGCAAGGTGGGCTGAATGGTCTTCTTTCGTGAACAGGGGAATATGGACTATATAGACTACTGCACATCTATATAATTTTCATTAGAAATGTGGACACAGGAATTTTCAATGGGAATAAGTAAATAAAGCTTAAATTCCATTCACATTCCCAGGTACAATTATCCACAGTCCTCTAGCCTCCTACCAGCCTTCTTCCAACACTTTAAAAGAACCATTAGACAAGGTAATCTTTAATCTTGTTTCCAACCAGGTTTTGAAATACTAGGGCGGCACGTGGCACAGTGGTTAGCACCGCTGCCTCGCGGTGGGAGGACCTGGGTTTGATCCCGGCCCTGGGTCACTGTCTGTGTGGAGTTTCCACATTCTCCCCATGCCTGCATGGGTCTCACCCTCACAACCCAAAGATGTGCAGGATTGGCCACGCTAAATTGCCCTTGAATTGAAAAAAAAAAGAATTGGCTACTCTAAATTTTGTTTTGAAAGGTTTTGAAATATCACTTTTCTAAGGAGATTGTTCCAATGGAGGATCAGCTCCACAAATATTCCCATCATCTTCAGTGATGGAGGAGCCCAACACATCCAAAAGACAAGGTTGAAGATGTCATAATATTCTTCAGCCAGAAATGTCAAGCGGATGATCAATCTTGGCTTCCCCCTGAGGTCCCCTGTATCACAAATGTCAGTCTTCAGCATTCAATTCACTCACATTACATCAAAAAATGGTTGAAGTCAGGGGATACTGCAAAGACGATGGGCCCAGACAATATTCCGGCAATAGTCCCGAAGACTTATTCTCCAAAACTTGCCATGCCCCAACCAGCTGTTCCAGTGTAGCTACAACATTGGCATCTACCCAGCAATGTTGAAAGTTGCCCAGCTATGTTCTCTACACAAGTAACAGGAGAAAACCAACCCGGCTAATTACCACCCCATCAGTCAACTCCTGATTAAGAGTAAAGTAATGGAAGTGGTCATCAACAGTGCTACCAGGCTACACTTGCTTCACAATAACCCGCTCACTGATGCTCAATTTAGTTTCTGCCGGGGTCACTCAGTTCCTGGCCTCATTATAGCCTTGGATCAAAATGGGCAAATGAGCTGAATTCCAGAGGTGAGGTGAGAGTGACTACCCTTGACATCAAGGCAATATTTGACTGAGTGTGGCACCAAGGAGCCCCAGCAAAACAGGAGTCAATGGTAAACAGGGGGAAATTCTCCATTAGTTGGAGTTATACCTGGAACAGAGAAAGATGGCTGTGGTGGTTGAAGGTCAATCATTTAAGTTCTAGGACATCACTGCAGGAGTTCTTCAGGGTAGTGTCCTAGGCCAAATTATCTTCAGCTGCTTCAATAATGACCTTCCTCCCATCATCAGGTCAGAAGTGGGGATGTTCGCTGATAACTGCACAATACTCAGCACAATTCACAACTCCTCAGAGACTGAAACAGTGCTAAATGCAGCTAGACCTGTACAATATTCAGGCTCGAGCTGGCAAGTGGCAAGTAACGTTTGCGCCACACTAGTTCCAGGCAATGACCATTTCCAACAGGAGAGAATTTAACCATCACCCCTTAACATTCAATGACATGACCATCACTGAATTCCCCACTATCAACATCCTGGGAGTTACCATTGACCAGAAACTGAACTGAACTAGCTATATAAATACTTTGACTACAAGAGTAGGTCAGAGGAATCCTGTGGTGAGTAACTCATCTCCTGACTGCCCAACCATGTCGACCATTGTCCACAGGGCAACAGTCAGGAGTGTGATGGAATACTCTCCACTTTCCTGGATGAGAGCAGCTCCTATAAGACGGAATAAACTTGGCACCATCCAGGACAAAGCAGCTTGATTTATTGGTACCCCTTCCTCCAACATTCACTCCCCCCAACACCAATGCACAGTAGCAGCCGGGTGTACCATCTACAAGATGCACTGCAGGAACTCACCAAGGTTCTTTAGGCAGCACCTTCCAAACCCATGACCTTTACCATCTAGAAGGACAAGAGCAACACATACCTGGCAACAGGAGTCCACTCCAAGCCACTCACCACACCGACGTGGAAACATATCGCCATTCATCTCTGTCATTGGGTCAACTCCCTCCCGAACAGCACCGTGGGTGTATCTGCACCACACGGACTGCAGTGGTTCAAGAAGGCAGCTCACCACCACCTTCTTGAGGGCAACTTGGGATGGGCAATAAATGCTGGGCCCAGTCAGCAATGTCCACGTCCCGTAAATGCTTTTTAAAAAAACATACCTACTTCACTGGGGGAGAAGAGAGTGGGAGACGAAAAGTGATAACCTCCGGAATTACTGTTGCTGCCAAACGTATTGTACAGAAATGAAAACACAAGATTGACCATGTTGATGACAGATGAATGAGACCTTGTTGTGATAGTTCGAGTGAAAAGAGAGCTTTACTGGTTTGCAGTTTGTTATGACCGTATCAACCAATGCTGAAAGTTGATCAATTGTTTTTTATAGTAGAAATGTAATTGTCTCGAAAGGTGTTCCATAAGGTTTGCATTATGCGACACTGAGATTCTTGGTAAGACTATCTGGTATGAACAGACTGCTTTTAAAGATATCACATTCCATGTGATGTATTGAAAATGTAAAATAGTCAAACCTTCTTTCCACATATAATCTGCTCACTGGATGTATGATTATATAATTAAAAAAATATAAATCAGTTACTTAGCTCTGTGTAATTATGTGGTGGAGAACTGCTCGGAGGTTTTTGTATGAAATAGATGTGGTCACAAAATGGCCAGTGTCCTCGAAACAATCATCTCAGGAATAACATTTGAGAAATGATGAGATGTTGGGTTTGAGGGGTGATATGACATGACCATTTCGTTAACCCTTTTGAGATTGACGTCCCTGCCAAACACAAGGGGCATTTCAGTAGTGGGGGCAATAGAAATGTCATTGGACTGGGCTGGGCATAGTAAGAGGTCTTGCAACACCAGGTTAATGTCCAACAGGTTTGTTTCGAATCAATAGCTTTTGGAGCGCAGCACCTTCCTCAGGTGAGTGTCTATATGCGAGATCTTCTTGGAGACCCTCTCCCTTTGAGTCGGCGGTTTGCGGGGTCGATGGTAGTGATCCCCATGAGGTGAGAATGCCGGCGTTGGACTGGGTTGGGCACAGTAAGAAATCTTACAACACCAGGTGAGCGCAGCTCCTTCATCACCTGGTGAAGAAGCTGCGCTCCGAAAGCTAGTGATTCCAGACAAACCTGTGTGTTGTAAGACTTCTTCCTGTGGCTGAATGTTGTAATCTTCGAATTTTGGAAATCCCAAAGTTCACCAATTAATAATCTTTATTGTCACAAGTAGGCTGACATTAACAGTGCAATGAAGTTACTGTGAAAAGCCCCTAGTCACCACATTCCGGCGCCTGTTCGGGTACACAGAGGGATAATTCAGAATGTCCAAATTACCTAACAAGCACGTCCTTCGGGACTTGTGGGAGGAAACCGGAGCACCCAGAGGAAATCCGCGCAGACACGGGGAGAACGTGCAGACTCCACACAGACCCAAGCCGATAATCGAACCTGGGACCCTGGCGCTATGAAGCAACAGTGCTAACTGCTGTGCACTGTTACAGACTTCCTAGAAACCTTGATGTGGAGATGCCGGCGTTGGACTGGGGTAAGCACAGTAAGAAGTCTTACAACACCAGGTTAAAGTCCAACAGGTTTGTTTCAAACACGAGCTTTCGGAGCGCTGCTCCTTGAGGAAGGAGCAGTGCTCCGAAAGCTCGTGTTTGAAACAAACCTGTTGGACTTTAACCTGGTGTTGTAAGACTTCTTACTGTTCCTAGAAACTTGAAATCCTGCAATGAAAAATGAATAAAAGGAGGTCCAAAACAATGCTTATTCTACATTATCCTGTAAAAAGGATGCGTCTAATGCTTTAAATGACCTTATTTCACTCCATATAAATATGCCGCTGATCACTGGGTAATATACTCACCTCGGGGTCACCCGAGAAAAGAGATGTTGGGTGAAAGATTTACACAGGAATCTAGAATTTAGGACCCAGGCAACTGAACGCCAAAGCTGGAGCAATTAAAATTGGTGTGCTCAGGAAACCAGAATTAGAGGAGTGCAGATATGTTGGAGGATTGTAGGGGCTGGAGGAGGTTACAGAGATAGAGTGGGGACGAAACTATGAAGGGATTTGCAAACAAGGATGAGAATATTACAATTAAGTTGCTGCTAACCCAGGAACCAGTGTAGGTTAGTGAGCACAGCTGCACAGGGTGAATGGATTTGGCATTAGTAAGGTCACAGTCAGCAGTGTTTTGGACAATGCCAAGTTTACATAGGGTATAAAGCAGGATGCCACACTAAATTGTGTTGGCAAAGTCGGCGTCATCACGGTAATGGATAAGGGTTCTTAAGTCTTTCATTACCTTTCCATACTAAGGTCCATTAAATGTCTAATACAGCTTTCAAATAGATAAAAGCAGATTGCCACTCTGTGACTTGTAGTTCTAGTGAGATCTTCAAATGTTCCCCAACTAACTGCATTCAAAAGCAGTGAATGGTCATGCACTTGCTCCATTCCCCATAATCCTTTACTTTGAGCTTGTTAAAACAGCGACGCTAATTAGTTCATTTTCACAACTCAAGATGCTTATTCGATCACTTATAAAGAAGGAAATGTAATTACAACTGCATTCTGCATCTGCTGCTTCTTTCATCACTGATTCCCAGGGGTGCTCTCAAGCTGTGAAATGAATGCCATTATTCAATCCACTCAAGACGATTATGTAGCTGCTAGTGATGCCCAGGGAATGAACACATTGCTCTGAGGAGTGAAGAACTACAAAAACAATGTCATCCGTTCATTCCAAATTGACAAACACAATTTCCAATTAAATTGTAATGTAAAACAGAAATATATAATGTAGAACTTTGGACTATTATGTGCACTAAAACTTACTTATCCCATGTATGGTCCAAGTTCGTGGAGATGGAGACGGGAGCAGATTAGGGTCACTGGACTATGCGATTTTCATTGTAGGTTTTAGAAATGTTAAGCACCTTCATTGATTAAGACTGACATGCTTCAACTTCCAAAATGACAAGAATGTGTTCTTCAGTTAGAATCAGAAAATTGTGCAGCGGGAAATCTGACCATTCAGCCTGTTCTTCATACGTTGGCTGCTTGGAAATGTCACCCACATAGCCCCACTTTACCTGATCTTTCCCCAGGCCCCTGCAAAGTTTCCCCTTTCAAGTATTTATCCTGCTCACTTTTAGAAGTTGGTCATAGGGGCTGGTTTAGCACAGTGGGCTAAACAGCTGACTTGTAATGCAGAACAAGGCCAGCAGCGCGGGTTCAATTCCCGTACCGGCCTCCCTGAACAGGCGCTGGAATGCGGCGACTAGGGGCTTTTCACAGTAACTTCATTGAAGCCTACTTGTGACAATAAGTGATTATTATTATTATTGTATCCACTTCCACTGCTCTTTCAGGCAGCACATTCTAGATCGTAACAGCTGGCTGTATTAATATATTTCTCCTTACCTCCCCTGGGGGAAGCCATTGTTCTTCTCCCAGAGTCTGCTACAGATTATTACACATCAACATTCTTCAACTAGCCACTGCCAATCAGCATTCCACCATTGTCGGCAGAGGCCAGTGTTCAAATAAGTTCAAGAGTTTGCTACGAAACAACTTTTGCTCAATGCAGAAAATATTGATCTGTCATGCCAGAAGGTTGTGAGTTCAATTTCCCTTTGGGAATTTGAGTCCATAATGTCGGCTGACATTCCCAGTCCGATACTGAGGGAGCGCTGCACTGTCAGATTCCCATTTTTCGGAGGAAACAGAAAATTGAGGCCCCGCTTACACACTCGGTTAGATAGCAAAGATCCAATGGCACTATTTCAATAAAAAAGTAAGGACTTTTAACCTGGAGCATAGCCAATACTTGTCCCTTAACCAACAACACATCAGACTATCTGGTCATTCAACTCATTGCTGTTTGCGGGTAATTTCTATGCATAATTTAGCTGTTGTATTCCTAAAGAAACAAGAGCGACTTGAACGGAAAGGCTTTAGTTGTGTCTTAAATACTGAACAGGCGCAGAATAGTGCGAAGGAAAGCAGTTTGTGGAGAAAAGCTGTGGTACAAGGTTCTTAAAGAACAAAAGATTGAACTGCTAACTGCCACCCCATTTCCTTCATGGATGTTTGCTAGAATCTCTCTGGAATTTATTTTGATTATATTGAAAATTATTGTCCATCAGGATGTCCCAAACTTCCGCACGCTCAATAAAGATTTAGAAATGTAGTCCATGTTATTACATTGGCAAATGTGAGAGCAATTTTAATGAGGGAAATGGACCACAAGCAGCCATGAAATAGTTGCAAGTTGGCTGGATTTTGTATTGTTGATTGAGGGATCCATGTTGGTCAGTCCACCATGGAGAACTCCCCTTCTTCAATTAGTGGCCGTGCAAAATTTTGTGTCCACTTCAAAGGTCAGAGCCATGGAATAGCATCCTATCGGGCTGTATCAAAGCCTGGTATGACAATTGCTCGGCCTAGGACCGCAAGAAACTTCAGAGAGTCGTGAACACAGCCCAGTCCATCACACGAACCTGCCTCCCATCCATTGATTCCATCTACACCTCCCACTGCCTGGGGAAAGCGGGCAGCATAATCAAAGACCCCTCCCACCCGGCTTACTCACTCTTCCAACTTCTTCCATCGGGCAGGAGATACTGAAGTCTGAACAGACTCAAAAACAGCTTCTTCCCCACTGTTACCAGACTCCTAAACAACCTTCTTATGGACTGACCTCATTAACACTACACCCCTGTATGCTTCATCCGTTGCCGGTGCTTATGTAGTGACAGCGTGTTGCCCTATTATGTATTTTCTTTTATTCCCTTTTCTTGTCATGTACTTAATGGTCTGTTGAGCTCCTCATAGAAAAATACTTTTCACTGTACTTCAGTACACGTGACAATAAACAAATCCAATGCAAATCCAATTCAATCCAATTATCATTTATGGGAAGTGGGCATCACTGGCATGGTTGGCATTTATTGCCCATCCTTAATTTCTTTGAGAAGATGGTGGTGAGCTGCCTTTTCTAACTGCAGTAAGAAGTCTTACAACACCAGGTTAAAGTCCAAGAGGTTTGTTTCGAATCACTCGCTTTCGGAGCGTGGCTCCTGAATTCTCTAACTGCTGCAGCCTACCTTGTGTAGGTACACCCATATGTTCTGTAATGGGAGGGAGTTCCAAGATATTGCCCAAGAAACAGTCAAGGAACAACCAGGTCATGACAATGTGCGAATTGGAGAGGTGTTTGCGTGTGATGGTATTCCCATGAGCCTGCTGTACTTGTTCCTCTGGGCAGTAGAGATTATGGGCTTGGAAGGGGCTGGCGAAGTAAGCTGCTGTGGTACATCCTGTTGGTGGAACACACTGCGGCCACAGTGTGCCGATGATGGAGTGAGCAAATGTTTAATTGCTTATCTGAAAGATAGCACCTCCACCTGTGTAGCACTCTCTCAGTACTGGCACTAGCAATGTCAACCTGGATTTTGTGTTCAAGTCCCTAAGTGGGCTGGTAGCACAGTGGTTAGCACCGTTGCTTTACAGCGCTAGGGCCCCAGGTTCGATTCTCGGCTTAGGTCACTGTCTGCACGTTCTTCCCGTGTCTGTGTGGGTTTCTCCGGGTGCTTTGGTTTCCTTCCACAAGTCCCGAAAGATGTGCTGTTAAGAAATTTGGACATTCCGAACACGAACAGGCACCGGAATGTAGCAACTGGGGGCTTTTCACAGTAACTTAATTGCAGTGTTATTGTAAGCCTACTTGTGACAATAAAGATTAATATATTATATTATTGAACCCACAGGTTTCTCAATCTGAGGTGAGATTACAACCCACTGGACCAATCTGAGACATTTTTAATGATTTAAAGATACAATACACGATTGTATAAAATCCGACATGGCAACATCATATGATCATATTAGAAAAACACAAATTGATAAGTCTTTCCCCTCTAACAAATGGGAATGAAAGGTATTTTTCCTAAAAGCTGTCTTCAATCAGACAGGATGTCTTCATTATGGTCTCATCATCGCATGCAAGGTTTTTGCTCAATCCTTCACTGGATAGTAATGCCAATCAAGCGACACAGGCCAATAATCCTCAAATCACTGTTGCCCATGGAAGTGTTAATGGAAGCATTATGAGAAAGGACTGGACAGAGCTCAAACATAAATGCAGAAATTGGAAAATTTGAGCAGCATGTCTCTGACATTCCTCCCCCTATTGCTGAATTTATTTTATTTTTTAATTTGTTCTTGGGATGTGGGCGTCGCAGGCAAGGCCCGTCCCTAATCGCCATCAAACTGAGTGGCATTTTTTTAACAGTCAACCACATTGCTGTGGGTCTGGAGTCACATGTCAGCCAGACCAAGTAAGGGCGGCAGATTTCCTTCCCTAAAGGACATTAGTGAACCAGATGGGCTTTTATGACAATCGACAATGGTTTCATGGTCATTATTGGATCTTTAATTCCAGATTTTTTATTGAATTCAAATAAGCACTCACTGCCCGTCGATACATGGGTGATGATGAATGATGAAGGTAACAGAGGGTACATAGGACTGTCCCCCAACACAAGGCAGGGTGGAAATTGAGAGGTCAATTACAGAGAAAATGGTTTTCAAGGAAGAAATCTATTTACCACCATCATTTTCAAACTGAAAAAACTATATGTCTGTGCAACAGAGTGGTTGTTTATTGATTCACACCAAAGGATCACAATGTAATCGGTGCAAACTACCCCACATTAAATTTGCATTTACATTTCTATTCCTTTAATATGCACCTTGTCTTAATGTCACTTTGTTTCAAAGTCAAATACTGTGATGCTGCAACTGTGTAGCATCTTGGTAAATTTTCCTCCATTAAAGGCACTGTATAAACGTAAACTGTTGGTTCTGTAAATTGTTATAATCTCAGTTAATGCTGGCTCCAATCAGGGTAACCTTCAGGCCTACTGGGGCCCAAGAAAAAGCTTGTCAGTCGGTCCCAGATTCCATTATAACCACTACTGGAAACCTGGCAACAGTGCACCGATGCACAATCTGACCCTATAGCCATGAAACATAACTTCTTCAGCAATAATGAAGACATCAGAACAAGACTTTCACCAAGTTGGGTTGACTCAGGAGTCCTCTAAACATGGCGGGTGGGTCCCGATTCCAGGATTCTGAACCACATTCCCGGGCTGTGTGATTTTCGGGAGTGCCTTCAAAAGATGCAGTCTGTTTCCTGTCAGAAACCCACATCCCACATTCCCAACCTGGCCGTCTCCATTATGGAGATAGGTATCCCTACTCCTCTGCAATTCTTTTTGGAATCGAGCCAGGTTTTTGAAGAGTTGTGGTTCATAGCCCCTTAGAGGAGTCATTAAACCTAGTGTGCATGAGGAAACATTTGAAAAGGTAAGTTCAAAAGGTCTCCCTCAAGCCCTCTCTGCCAGTTTATGCCCCTTCTTCACTCCCTCAGGCCATTTATGTGAAGCCTCATTATATAAGCTGCCTGAGAACACAGACAGCTACTTGAATAACAGAACCCCTGCTCCCCAGTGTAACATTGTTTCATTAGTAGCTCAGGCTCTTTGATCTCTACAGTCAATTTTACAATATTTGTTGACATGGGTAAGTGCTCTTGTTTGTGGTTTCTAAAGCTTCGAAGGGCCTGGATGATTGACTTTCACTCCAGACATTTTCTTCCCATTGTGAAATATATCAAATATATATTCCACTTCACACAGTGATGTTCATTAGTCCTTTAAAGTGTGCAGTGGATCAATCAGTATGGAAGTTCCAGAACTTTGCACAGGATGCATGAGGAGCCTGAGGGTGTGCGGTGGCATTGGTGGGGAATGAGGAGTATTTGGAGTGTGAGGGGATGTGAGTGGTGAAGACTGGTGGGCCTTTGTGTTTTTCTGTCATTGGGACAAAGTCCCACAGCAGAGGCTGACCATTTGAACAGCCCACCTCCACACCCAGCCACCCCTGCGGCTGCTTCCGCACTCTTCCCAGAACAACTGGCCCGATTCCAGTTAAAACCTGGTTCTCAACAATGAAGATCTCACCTTGGCAGGCACTTTCTCCCAAGGCGGAGGTGCCAAGCCAAGAATTTTCCTAACTTCCCCAACCCCCCTCAAGGATGAACTCCCAGGCTCAGGTGTTTCATGCACAAAAGGATGTTTATGGTGAGGGATTATGAAGTGCAGTAAATGCTCCAGGCTGCTCCAAGGCATACCCTGGATAAACTTTTCAATTATTGTGCAATAAAATAAAATGAAATCAACAAATAAACAAGTTTTCGCAACTCCAAAAAGGCTAATAGAATGATGGCCAATATCTGTGTGCTGTCTGAGAACACAGACAGCTACTTGAATAACAGAACTCCTGCTCCCCAGTGTAACATTGTTTCATTAATAGCTCAGCTTCACTGATCTCTGCCGTTAATTTTACAACGTTTGTTGACAGAGGTAAGTACTCCTGTTTGTCTGTGTTGGAATTCAAAAGTGAGTAATTGGTGCATTAGTTATCCAGATCCCTAGTCAGACTAAACCTGGAGTAACTGTTCCGTTCTCAGCATTGTGTCTTCGGAAGGATATATTGGCATTGGAAAGAGTCCTAATGCGTCAGAGGTTTAAATCAGAGGTTGGATGATGAGTGAAGTTTCAGCGTGTGTTCCCTCAAATTTAGAAGGTTGAAGCATGATCGTAGCAAAGTATTTGAAATGGTAATGAAATTCAATAGGGTAGATACAAATCTATTCCCACTCACCAGAAAATGAGAAAATAATCGTAAAATTAGAGCTCAGCTAATGCGCAGTAAAATCAGAAAGCACTTCCTCACACAAAAAATAGTGAAAATCTAGAATCCTCTCCCCCAAAAGGCTTGGATCATAGAATCATCGAATTTACAATGCAGAAGGAGGCCATTCAGTCCATCGAGTCTGCACCGGCCCTTGGAAAGAGCACCCCACCCAAGCCCACACCTCCAACCTATCCCCGTAACCCAATAACCCCTCCCAACCTTTTTCTGAACACTAAGGGCAATTTAGCATGGGCAATCCGCCTAACCTGCACATCTTTGGACTGTGGGAGGAAACCGGAGCACCCGGAGGAAACCCACGCACACACGGGGAGAACGTACAGACTCTGCACAGGCAGGGACACAAGCCGGGAATCGAACCTGGGACCCTGGAGCTGTGAAGCAACTGTGTTAACCACATGCTGCCCGTGCATGCTGGATATTGGGATCAATGAAAACTTTCAAGACTGAGATTCTGGCTTTTTGCTGGGTAAGTCTGTTGAGAGATATGTACAAAAAGTGGGTAAATGAAGTTAAGGTACATGTCAGCTGTCATCTAATTGAATGGTGAAATAGACTTGATGGACTTGAGGGGCCTTTTCATGTCCGTGTGATTAACTGCCAGGTTAATATCTATCTCATATATATTATATATGGATAGATATAGATACATATATATAATATAATACAAATATATTTGATATCCAAATATATTAAATGATCCTTTTATAGTATATATATATATATAGACACATGTTTATACGCCCAAGATAATATGAGACCCTTTTGCTTGCAAATCTCAGTATTTATCTTGCAGAGTTCAGCATGAATGTGACCAAAAAAAATCAATAAATGAGTCACTTTGTTGGATGTTTCTGCAATAAAGTTTTTTTTTCTGCATGGTTTTGGTACAAGAGCAGCAAGGAGACAAAACACACCAAAACAAAATCACAGTGTACATACTTGGTAACAAATATACAGCAATTCCATAGCAGAAATTCAAAATATACAGAAAAATAAACCAAACTCATTCCTGGAAAAAAAAAAGCAAAACTCAACAGTACTACACTTCAACTCAGACTACAGAGTTAAAACAAGAGGGCAATTTACAGGATTGAACAGTACATGGATAGGGCTTGTGCTGAAACTATCAACAAGCAGTGAGAAACATTGAGTGAAACTTGATGGTAAATGCAAAGTAACAGAATTTAGCATCCGACCTCTGTCTATTCACAGGCCTATTGTGAACACTCATCCATTGCAATCAGTGAAGAGGTCCCCATACTTTTCTTTGAGAAGTTACAGCACTGTGGAGCTTTGCGCACTACGGCATTACATTCATGCGTGATTCGAGGTTTAATGGAGAATTAAATCCCACCTATTTTAAACAGAAACCTGGAGTCACTGTTTCATGTAGCTGACCCTTGGACTAGATCAAAAAGATATGATGAAAGGTTTACAGGCAGCCACTGTGGAGTACCCACTATCGCTGACATTCCAGGGCATTAGGCTCCGAACCACTCACTCACAAACGACATGGAAACAATACATTGGTCAACATTAACAAACAGCTGACATGCAGTGGAGAAGATTGAGCAAATATTGGAAGAGAAATGGTGTGATTATAACCAATCCTGCTCACGAAGCGTGTTCAGGTACATCAGTTGCAAGTGCATTTCAAGGCTACTATTACTCCTGCCTTTATTTTATGTCAAAGAGGATCCCCTCCCCTCCCCTAGTTTTCCTCAACCTCCTCTCCTCCATTCACCGCCTCCACTCCCAGCCGCGCAAACCCACCATCCTCATCACCTGGGCGATAAGGGCTGCAGGCAGATGAGAACACCAGCACTTCCAATTCTCCAGGTCAATCACAGCAACGTAAAACTTGGAAATATATTAGATTTGCAAACAAAATCCTGGTACTCTACTGCCTTCATCGTACAGACGACAATGGTTTAGGAAGGGGCCTACCATCACCTTCTCAGGGGCAGTTGGACAATAAATGCTGGTGTTGCCAATGATGCCCGTATCCCAAGAACCAATGAAAATAAATGCTGAAAGGGAATGGGCATTGTTTAGCCTCCAGTACCTTGGGGATTTCTCAGACATGAACATGATGCTCACATGGGGAGAGCTTCCTTCTCACACTTGACAGTTTCACACCTTCAATGAGAAGTTGGATAGTGGATTGTTTGCTCTCTCTAATCCGAGAATACTGAAGCACTCTGCCGCGGATCATGGCTAAGATGAGCTGAAGCAGACAAGAGAATGAAACTGAGACCTTTCCGAGTGTGTGCATGGCTCAGCACCACGCTGGATGGTGCACTGACCAACTGAAACATTGGGTGAGCAATGACCAATAAATATCTGATCCCAAAAACTCATCGTAAATCTCAATCCCTGCACTAAAAGTTACATAACCTGGAGGCATACAGCCATTAAAGGTATATTCAAATGTTCTTTTTAATATTCTATCTTCAAAAAGACTATTAGCAGTTGGGAAGTGACCAACTAATATATTTTGACAAGTTTAGCAATATATTGTGTGCTTTTAAACAAAGCACTGTGTCAAAATCTTGGAGCCTGTGACCTACTTACACAATAGGAGCGCCTTCACCGCACACACTGCTGTGGTTCAGAAGGAAGACCCACCAGCACCTTCTCAAATGCAACGAGGGGTGGACAATAAACACTGGCCTCGTCCTTAAGACTAATTTTTAAATAGTTGTTTCATCCAAGCAGTGCATCATTTGGAGAGCCTTTTCCAGCCTCCCCATTCTTCGGTTCTCTGCCCAAAGGCAGGTTTGACACAGAGCGGCATGATCTCCACCAGCACCAAATTCATCCACCCACCCCAGCACTCCCACCCCCCACCACCACCACCACACTCCTCCCACTTCCCAGGAGTCTGACCTGCTGTGGTAACATGAAATTTTACCTGCATATTGCATCCTGGTAGTGATGGTAGAGACTCTAATTTCTTGCCACCACATGGCTGCCCAGAAATCTCTCCCTAATAATAATAATCTTTATCAGTGTCACAAGTAGGCTCACATTAACACTGCAATGAAGTCACTGTGAAAATCCCCGAGTCGTCACACACCGGCGCCTGTTCGGGTACACCGAGGGAGAATTCAGAATGTCCAATTCACCTAAAAAGTGCATCTTTCGGGACTTATGGGAGAAATCCCACGCAGACACGGGGAGAAGGTGCAGACTCCGCACAGTGACTCAAGCCGGGAATCGAACCCGGGTCCCTGGTGCTGTGAAGCAACAGTGCTACCCACTGTGTTACCATGCTACCCTCCCTAGCGTTCCGTTATCGAACCCATAACGCTGTTTTTAAATCTATCATCAAAATAGTCATTAACTATAACTTCACTGCGTTCCAATTAAAAGTCGTTGAAGAATGTTATGCTTAAACACACAATCTTTTCCAGTATCTTTCACAGTAACTTGCAGTGTTAGTGTAAGCCGACTTGCTACATTAATAAAGATTATTATTATTACTTTCCTTATTTCAGTCCTCTATCTGACAACCGACAGGCTCGGGAAACATAATGTAATGTTGCCTATTAGTTATTGTTCAATATCCCTAATCTCCTCACCTACTACAAGTTGCAAGTCAAGATAATCTCATTCCTGTTACAGAATCTGCAGGAATTCACATGAATTTCATCTGGCAAATGTGTCTCGAGGAACGTTCAAATTGGTGTGATATTAGCTGGTTGTTTTTATTCCCAGGCTGTATGGTCACCTCCTGATCCCATCTCTTGTGTCCTTGTGTTCATGTCAAAGAATAACAAAAACAATACAACCTTCAAGTGTATTTTACCCATCACAATAACTCCGAACAAGGGGCTAGCTAGTGCAGTATTCAATTAACAATCTGCAAGTACCGTACGCCAGCAAAACAACATATATCTGATTCTGTCAATATACCACTGTTAATTCATTTTCCTTTCAAGATGAAATAAGGTGCATACAACAGCATCAAAAATCAATGATAGGACGTGGAAACAGTACAAGTAGAATGATAATGATGACCAGACATCACACTCCTCCCTACTTTGCGATACAAATAGAAGAACATATCAGAATAGACAAGATTCCTTCAAAGTACCTGGACACCAGACAGCCTGCCAATTGCATATTTATCTCTGCTCACTAATGAATGAAAAGGTTGACATGAATATAAAATGGATTTCCCTCTTTCGCCCACGTTCTGGTTTTCTTTTTGAAATGAAAAAATGAAAATCGCTTAGTGTCACAAGTAGGCTTCAATAAAGTTACTGCGAAAAGACCCTAGTCACCACATTCCGGCGCCTGTTCGGGGAGGCTGGTACGGGAATTGAACCGTGCTGCTGGCCTGCTTTAAAAGCCAGCGATTTAGCCCAGTGTGCTAAACCAGGCCCTATGTTCATGGACCCACATGTTTTTTGATTTTAGGTGTTAATTTGAACTAGACAATGGAACATATTTTAATTGCAAATGCACATCATGCTGAGCATTTTCTACACATTTCATATCGCTACATCAATTTGGCATACAATATGGTGCTGCATGTTAAAGGTAGATTGAATCAAACCCCTGAAATTGCACATCAGGCGATATAAAGGAATCCCGACTTCCTAGTCTAAAACAAAAGTAAAGGGATGTCATTCAAACATGGTGGCACAGTGCTTAGCACTGTTGCCTCACAGCATCATGGACATGAGTTTGATTCCGACCTCCGGTTTCTGTATGGAGTTTACACGTTCTCCCCGCGTCGGCGTGACTTTCCTCCGGGTGCTCCGGTTTCCGTCCCCAGCCCAGGTTAGGTGGATTGGCCAAGATATATTGCCCCTTAGTGCCCATGATGTGTAGGCTAGGTTATGATGTTGCGGAGCTCAGCCGGGGGAATGGGCCGAGGCAGGATGCTTTATCAGAGGGTCGGTACAGACTAGAAGGGCTGAATGGCCTCCTTCTGCTCTGTCGGGATTCATTGACTGGCATTTTTGATTTCACACAATCTCAGGGCCTGAGTTTTGTTTCCCCCACTGACTGATTTTCAGTTAAAATTATTGGGGATTAATATACCTGGTTTAAGATTTGTGCATTCGCCTGTACTCTAATGTCCTGATTTTCTGTAAAATCAATTCTGATGACTGATGTTGTTAATAAAATGAATCAATATACATCAGCCTTCATATTGGGTGACGTTTTGGGAGATTTCCTCTCATTGTCAGAAACACTGTTAACTTCTTGTGTAACAACTTCCTTTGTCAAGACATCCACATAAATGAAAACTTTGCTCCTTGAAAAATCTGTACCTTGAGACACGAATTAGTGTATCAATGCGCGCAGGGGAACTATACCTTACAAGGAATAATCTTGACAGCAACACTCCACAAGAATGTGACATAAACAATTCAAGATGCTCGACACCAGAGGAGATATAACGTCTCCAATCCCTCAACAGAGAAGAAATATATATTAAAAGCTCTGGACATTGGGCTCAAACAGTTGACATGTCTTTCATTTGCAATCTAGTTTTGGAAAGGGACGTGAAAATAGATTGAATAGTAACTTTGAAAGGGAGAATTTTCAGGGCTATGGGAAAAGGACAAAGGAGTGGAGCTAATTGGACAACTCTTCCAAACTTCTGGCACTGGCCCGATTGGCCGAATGGCCTCCTGCAGTATCATTCTATGATTCAAAGACGTTTTGCAATTGCGGCGAGATCACTTTGAGATGAATTTTTATTTTTACTGCAGGTTAAGCAGGCCCAGGACTAATCTCTCCATGCAGTTCTTCAAAAAACAATGAATTGGACTTCCTGATTTTAAACGTGAGCTATTGTCAGTATCTAGGGTACGGGTGTATGTGTTTCTGAAACGTAGAAGCAACATTGGCAATCTCTGTGGCTAGGCAGACTTGGTGGCACTGACCATCTACTTTTGGCATGGACAGCTGGCAGGAGGCAATGGCATGTGGCCCTGTGGTTCCTGCTGGCAGAGACTTGCAAAGCTGTTTTTTTAATTAAAGGGAAAAATGTTCGCCAAGGACACTGGGGGAAACCATCCTGTTTAAACAGTATCTTGGAATGCTCTACATCTATTCGAAAGGGCAAAAGGGCTTCAGTTTAATGTTACATCTGAAAGACAATGCCCATACTCCCTCCCTTTCACACAACACATTTCAAATCACAACAACTGACCACATGAAAAAGGTTTCCTTAATTGTCTCTGGTTCTTTTGTCAATCACCTTAAATCCGTGCCCTCTGAACCTTCTGCCACTGGAAACAGTTAATCCTGATTTATTCTATCATAACCCTTCATAATTCTGACCACCTTTATTAAATCTCCACTTAATCGATTCTGCTGTAAGGGGAACATCTGCTTCTCCAGTCTCTCAACATAACTGAAGTCTCTCATCCCTCGATCTATTCTAAAGCTCCTCTGTCTCCCTCTATGACCTTGACATTCTTCCTGTAGAAAGATGCCCAAAATTGGGCACTTCAGCAAGTGCCGAAACAGTGTTTTCAAAGGTTTAACATAACTTCCTTTCCAATGTACTCTATTTTTCCTATTCATGAAACCAAGGATCCCATTTGCTTTTTAAGAAGAGTTTCAAACAAGACTGTCCTGCCACCTTCAAACATTCTTTTGCATTCTTATATTCTCTCATTCAAGCATTCTGTTTAAAATGGCATATTTTATTTTAATTTGCTCCTACCAATTTTTCCAACCAAAATTGCGCATCTCTACACTGAACTTTATCCATCACATATCTGCCCATGTCGTTCTGAAATCTGTTACTATCCTTCCCACTACATTTCTGAATTTCCTGTCATGTACGATATATATTCAGGCTATGTAAAATCTCCATAGTCCCAGATGACCACAGGCTGCTTTCCCCTTTGAGGGAGAGAGCTGACTGATGGTGATTTAACCTGACGTTCACCACATCTCAGACATGGGGCAAGTTTGAGATGGCGGGGCCTTGAATTAAACCTGTGCTGTAGACCTCGCATAGGGTCACAAACCAGCTGTCCAGCCGACTGAGCTAAACCAGTCCCCGGTATAGGATATGGTAGTGAAGTTGTTATAACACCAGATTGGTCATCTGAAATTCAGCAGGGTAATTTCATTTCAAAAAATATCTGGGGCGGGATTCACCCCTACCCGGTGGGGCGGGGGGTCCCAGCGGGGCGGAGTGGCGTGAACCACTCCGGCATCAGGCCTCCCCAAATGTGCAGAATCCTCCGCACCTTCAGGGGCAAAGACCACCCCGGGGTGGTTTGCGCCCCGCCGGCCGGCAGGAAAGGGGCTTGGCGCCGTGCCAACCGGCGCCGAAGGGCCTCTGCTGGCCAGCGCATGCGCTGGAGCACCAGTGCGTGCTGGCGTTATCCCCATGCATGTGGAGAGGGATTCGCTTCCGCACCGGGAATGGCGGAAGACCACAGGCTCCGGTGCGGAAGGATTGAGTGCCCCCCATGGCACAGGCCCGCCCTCGGATCGGTGGGCCCCGATCACGGGCCAGGCCACCGTGGGGGCACCTACTGGGGCCAGATCCCCCCGCGCCCCCTCAAGAACCCCGGAGCCCGCCCGCGCCGCCAGGTCCTGCCGGTAAGGGACCTACTCTAATTTACGCCGGCGGGACTGGCAACGAACAGGCGGGACTTTGGTACATCACGGGCCGGAGAATTCGGGCAGCCCCGGGGCCCAGTGAGTCACGCCGGACGCCGCCATGCTCCGAAGCGGGCGGTGCGACTCACGCCGGGGCAATTTTTAGTGGGCGGGAGAATTTGGAGGGCGGCGGGCGCGGGATTCACACCAACCCCCGGCGATTCTCTGACCCAGCGGAGGGTCGGAGAATCCTGCCCCTGATATCAGTAAAAGTGACCATGAAACTGTCCAATTATCGTAAAAGGCCAACTTAGAATCATAGAATTTACAGTGCAGAAAGAGGCTATTCGGCCCATCGAGTCTGCACTGACCCTAGGAAAGAGCACCCTACTTAAGCCCATACCTCCATCCTATTCCCATAACCCAGTAACACCACCTAACCGTTTTGGACACTAAGGGCAATTTATCACAGAATCATAGAATCATAGAATTTACAGTGCTGAAGGAAGCCATTCGGCCCATTGAGTCTGCACCAGCTCTTGGAAGGAGCACCCAAGCCCACTCCTCCACCCTATCGGCCCATCGAGTCTGCACTGACCCTTGGAAAGAGCACCCTACTTAAGCCCATGCCTCCATCCTATCCCCATAACCCAGTAACCCCACCTAAACCTTTTGGACACTAAGGGCAATTTATCATGGGCAATCCACCTAACCTGCAGATCTTTGAACCGTGGGAGGAAACCGGAGCACCCGGAGGAAACCCACCCACACACGGGGAGAACGTGCAGACTACGCACAGTCACCCAAGCCGGGAATCGAACCTGGGACCCTGGAGCTGTGAAGCAATAGTGCTAACCACTATGCTACCGTACTGCCCACTGAAACATCAAAGTGCTCGTCCGGAACCTGTTCACTAATATCCCTTAGGGAAGGAAATCTACCGTCTTTACCTGGTCTGGGCCTGTTTGTAACTGCAGACCCAGACCACCAAGGTTTAGCCTGAACTACCCTCTGAAGTGCATCATGAGAGAGCAACACTGGATGGGCAATAAGTGGCAGCCTTTCCTGTACCCCAAACCTAAAAAAAACACAGAAAGATTCACTGACTGAGGAAAGAGAAAAATCCTCCATCTGCTGCTGCTGAATTGTCCAGAAATGACCCGACCTGAATCCTGGTTCAATCAGCAGTTGCAAAATATGGACAGATAGAACGTGCTGGGAAATGGGGGCCAAAGATTTTCACTTGCTTCAAGCAAACTGAGACACTCCTACTGGCCTTATTTGCTTCCCAATGATGGAAATTCAAAGAACCCTTACAGTGCGGGAGGCGGCCATTCAGCCCATCGAGTCAGCACCGACTCTCCGAAGGAGCACCCTATCCACACCCACTCTCCCGTCCACCTGCCCTCTAACCTGGGGCCTCACGGTAGCATGGTGGTTAGCATCAATGCTTCACAGCTCCAGGGTCCCAGGTTCGATTCCCGGCTGCGTCACTGTCTGTGTGGAGTCTGCACGTCCTCCCCGTGTGTGCGTGGGTTTCCTCCGGGTGCTCCGGTTTCCTCCCACAGTCCAAAGATGTGCGGGTTAGGTGGATTGGCCATGCTAAATTGCCCGTAGTGTAAGGTTAATGGGGGGATTGTTGGGTTACGGGTATACGGGTTACGTGGGTTTAAGTAGGGTGATCATTGCTCGGCACAACATCGAGGGCCGAAGGGCCTGTTCTGTGCTGTACTGTTCTATGTTCTATGCACATCCGTGGACACCAGGGGGCAATTTATCATGGCCAATCTGCCGAGCTTGCACATCGTTGGACTGTGGGAGGAAACCGGAGCACCCAGAGGAACCCCACGCAGACACGGGGGACAACGTGCAGACTCCACTCAGAGAGTCACCCGAGACCGGAATTGAACCCGGGTCCCTCGCGCTGTGAGGCAACAGTGCTAGCCACTATGTCGCCATCCTGCCCAACATAGTTTTAATATTTATTCTTACATCACTCATAGGAGGATGTCATTCCCGGCAAAGTAACGCACGTTTCTTCCACCTTTCCAGAGTTTTTTGCGCACTTTTTCCATAATAAATATGATTCCCTATTTGCTGCTTTGATATATGAATTCTCTTTGGTTCCAGGCAGATTGCTGGGATGGCAAGACTGATGCACGAGGTAAGAGTGAGACAGTCAGGATTGTATTCACTGGGGCTCAGAAGAATGAGGGGGGATCTCATAGAAGCCTATAAAATTGTAACAGGACTGGACAGGGTAGATGCAGGAAGGATGTTCCCGAGGGTGGGTGTGTCCAGAACCAGGGGTCACAGTCTGAGGATACGGGGTAGACCATTTAGGACAGAGATGAGGAGAAGTTTCTTCACCCAGAGAGTGGTGGCCTGTGGATTTCACAACCACAGAAAGCAGTTGAGGCCAAA
Organism: Scyliorhinus canicula; assembly: GCF_902713615.1. Classification (NCBI taxonomy): domain Eukaryota; kingdom Metazoa; phylum Chordata; class Chondrichthyes; order Carcharhiniformes; family Scyliorhinidae; genus Scyliorhinus; species Scyliorhinus canicula. The sequence goes on along the minus strand of NC_052158.1, from coordinate 158,128,890 downwards.
TTATTGTACGTCTTCAAGAAGCAGTTAGATATAGCACTTGTGGCGAATGGGATCAGGCGATATGGGAGGGAGGCAGGCGCAGGCTATTGAGCTGGATGATCAGCCATGACAATAATGAATAGCAGAGTGGGCTGAAAGGGCCAAATGCCCTCCTCCTGATCCTATTTTCTATATTTCTTTGGTTTCTTCTCCCTTTCCCTCTTTTGAAGTTCGAGGTGTTTTCCCCAAGTGTGCTATTTTCTTTCAAATGCAGTCAAAACCAATTAGCATGCAGAGATTCTCAGGCAGTGATGCTGTGGTACTGAAGCTTATTGATGTCCTATTTGGATCACCTGGGGGTTATACACCAGGGCGCTATATTGGCCTTGGAGGGGATGCAGTGCAGATGCACCAGAGTGATACGGAGGTTAAAAGGAACAATAAAGACAGGTTACAGAGAGCCGGCTTGAAATTCCTTGAATTTAGGCTGTTGAGGGCAATCTAACTGAGAAACTAAAATGGGATTTCATGGGGCTGACACAGAGAAATTATCTCCTCTGATGGGAGAGTCCAAAGCGAGGAGCATAACCTTAAAATTAGAAGCAGGAAGTTCAGGGACGGTAATTATAAAACACTTCTCCCACTCCTGGGTTAGTGCGGCCTGAAACGCAGAAGAAAACTTTCAGGTCAACTAAAATTTTCCAGTAAGTTAAACACTGATATTTGTACCAAGAAACATAAATTGTACTTGGAATGAAGAAGAACTAAACAGAGAAAATGTTATGGATTCACTCAGGACACCACCATACCCAACAATCAGAGTGAATCATTCACCCAAAGCACTGTTAAGTTTTGGATGTCTGTCTTATAATGTGGGCCTCTACATTTTGCCAGCTATTTTCAAGAATGCGAAAACATGAGGGCTAAAGGTTCTGGCTATGTTCACTGTTGTGACCTCATAGTCCATTGCAACTACTGATTATATTTAGCAATAACTTGTAATCTCTATCCTTCTCTGCCTGGTCACACAGGGAGAAACAGTGGGTACCCTCCAACAGTGGTCATATTACAAAACTAATAATGCAGAGAATGTGAGTTCAAATCCCACCATGGCAGTTTGAGAATTCGGTTAAAATATAATCTGGAAATTAAATGAAAAAATGAAAATCGCTTATTGTCACAAGTAGGCTTCAATGAAGTTACTGTGAAAAGCCCCTAGTCGCCACATTCCGGCGCCTGTTTGGGGAGGCTGGTACGGGAATTGAACCGTGCTGGTGGCCTGCCTTGGTCTGCTTTAAAAGCCAGCGATTTAGCCAAGTGTGCGAAACCAGTCCTTAACAAGCTGGTGTCAGTAAAAGGTGAGAATGTCGGATTGTTGGATTGCCGGAAAAAACTTGACTGGTTCACTAATGTTCTTTAGGCGAGGAAACCTCCTGTCCTTCCCCAGTCCGGGCTTGTGCGTAACTTCAGAACAGCATTGGATAAACATGAACTGCCCTTGACATGGCCCCTGAAGACACTCGGTTGAACCAAATTTTTATCAACGGTTGAAGAATGCAGACCACAACCACTTTCTCACGGCAACAAGAAGATGGACAATAAATGCTGACATCCAAAAATTGAACAAAAATGCCACATTGACAATATAGAAAGCGGGTGTCTGTTGCTGTTGTCCTTGGTGCCAGACATTGCATGCAGTTAGAACATTACAAAATGTGCACAGATTTTGAAAAAACACAGGGAAATATATACATCCATCACAATAACAAGGAACATATTTCAAATATTTATTGGAAAGACACTGCACAGACATGCATTCTCTTAAGTTGATTTATGAATGGGAGTTCAAACAGCAGGTAATACCTGCTAATGGTTTCAACTCTGCTTAAAGTCAATGCTTTGAGGCCACAATAATGTACATTCAGATGCAAGAAGCAAAAGTGAGCCAGGGGTTCAGACCTGACATGCCCCTTTTAGAAGCATATTTATCCTCACGATACAATATTTTAGCACATGATAGTTTACTCCTGTAGAAAGTCAAGGCAATATGCAAATAGTAAATTAAAACAGAGGTATCTTTTACTAAATTGCTCCACATTCCTAATGAGAGGGGGACACTTGTTTCAATCACTACCCCTTTTCTCACTATATATATTTTAATAACCTGCGATTCATCCCAACGACACCACTCACCACCAATGAACATCATTGAACTATCGTCAATAAGGATTGCCTGCTTTCAGTAGATATTGTCAGCCAATCCGGCTTCAATCTTCAAAGCAAATCTCAGAGCCATATGCTCACATCCCGTTAAGGACACTCGGGGTATCAGTTAACATGCAATCCTGTAATTTCAAACCATAATTTTAAGGATCACTGCTCTTTATCAAAATGAGGGATAGTACAAGCTTGTCCAGTTGAAAGCATTATTTGCTGTCAAACAAGCAACATTCAGCTAAATATCCTTTTGCTGAACTTCATGCTTCTATTCTTTGTCATGCTTAGCACCTGCCACCACCTCAACTGAAGCAATGCCTTTGGAGTTAAAAATACATTTTGCAGTGAGAAGAAGAATGGATCCAAATAATGTCCCCTTTGGGGTTTCAAGCATTGGCATTTTTTAAGTCAAGGATTACAGAATGAACCTTTTTCTTCAGAGCAGCTGAATTGAGGGAACGTCTCTTGTATAACCGAAGTTTGGATACAGCTGTTTGTATGTGAACTTTATTTTGCCAAACAAATTGTGCAATTTAATGGTCTTTGAAAAATTCGCATGATCATTAATTGGATAAAGTATGAAACAGAAAGGAAGTAAAATAATTAAACTTCCTGGGTATGTGTTCTAAGGTATTGTTTTTTTAAAACTAAAGTCTTGAATTGGTCACGTGTAAACTTTATTGGAAAACAGAGATGAAAACAAGCCCCTCATAATGTAAGCTGTGTAACGTTTTCTGACAGTAATAAAGCATCTTTGAAGGGTGTTCCTGTGCAACCATGAGGAACAGCACAGTAAATCTTACTATCGCGAAGATTTGTTTGTTTATGAAATAAACCATAATGTTAGGTTCCAATCAAAAAATCAGTGAAAGATGTGAATTCCAATGTCATTGACCCCTAATCTTTTCATGTACCAAATGTGTCTGCACTTTCTCAATGTTGTGTTTATATTTCTCCTCTCAAGCTGGGCTATGGTTCCATTCGTCCTCTTCTTTCATTCAGTGACTGGCAGAAGGCTATTCAACACTGAAGAGCATCACAACCAAGCCCCTCCATTAAATGCAAGCATAGGAAGGGGTCAATGGGCTAGCCAGCAGGGACCTTATGTATTTATTCATTTGGTCTAATCAGGGGTCTGTTCTATCCTGGGGGTCGTCACACGGGTTACAATTACTTCCCTCAGCACCAACTAAGAATTCAGTCTGGAAAATCCATGACCTAGAAAGCTAGAAAAATCACATGCCTATTATCATGTCTTAATTTGAAACCTTAGCCAACCAAGTCATGAGTGTATAAGAATATCTCTCACACCACTCCCTGTTCACATTGCTCTCGATTATAGCAAAATATAAGTCAACTTGACTTTTACTTCTCTCCTCTCTCATATTAAATTTAGAGTCATCCTAAAATATTCGCAATCACGCCTCATTATAATGTGTCAAATGGCTCTGGAAGAATGGGTTATAATTTGGGCATCCTTACCAAAAGAGAAAGGTGCTTTTGCTCGATTTGCTGATTAAAGGGGCACTGCAATAAATATCTGGCAAATTCTTTCGAACGCTTGCACATACACAAAACACCGTGACTATGTGAGTCACAGGGAATCACCTTATTAACGTGTTTACCTATGACACCATGGTAACTGCATCATGGTCAATTCTGATCCTCCCTGAAGAATAAAAGTTTGCCAAACATTTATTCATGAAAGTGACACCCCTTTAATAAGCCAAGGGACAGAAGTTTGAAAAAACAAACTACATATTGCCTTTTCATGTCACAAGACTGCATTTTTTTTTATATAAAAGAGATCATATCCAAGATTCTAGCCCAAGGGTGTGAGGGTCAGTATCCTTTACTCGGGGGAATAATCTAGCTCATCATTTGCAATCAGTGCCTCGGATTTCCCAACATACTTCCCTTTGCTTCTGGCTTTGCTATTGTAGGTCCTGTGATTGCCCACAATGTCAGGCATTGCCTGCTGGGACTGGTACCCAGTCTGTTCTGCTGGCGGCCACTCCTCCCGGCGTTGGTTGCCCTCTTCCTCGGGGTAGGCACAGCTCTCATCCACTGTGAAGCTATCATCCACATCATAGCGCTGGTACGTGCTCTGGCTCAGGGCTTCCTGCCTTGCGCCAATTTCCAAACTGCTATTCCAAATTCCATATCCAAAATAAATGAGTAAACCTGGTGGTGGGGAAACAAACAGACATGGAAAACCATGAGCAGCCAGAAGCAGATTCAATTATAACATTCAGCAGGGAATTGGATACTTGACACATTAAAATGTTCAGGGCTAAAGAAACATAGAATAGAATTGCTCCAGTGCAGAAGTAGGTCATTTGGCCCATCGAGTCTGCATCGACCCTCTGAAAGAGCATTCTGCCTAGGCTCACTCCCCCACCCCATCCCCATAACCTAATCTGGACACTAAGGAGCAATTTATCATGGCCAATCCACCTAACCCGCACACCTTTGGACTGTGGAAGGAAACCGGAGCACACGGAGGAAACCCACGCACACGGGGAGAGGGTGCAAACTACACACAGTCCCCAAGGCTGGAATTGAATGTGGGTCTCTGGTGCTGTGAGGCAGCAGTGCTAACCACTGTGCCACCAATTGGGAACAAGGTTAATTGAAAAGTTCATCCAAAAAAAAGCAGAATGGGGTGATGGGCTGAATGGCCTGTGCTGCATGATTCTATAAGGAGCATTAGAAGAGGGGCAGCAGTAGGCCATTAAGCTTCTCATGCCTGCTTTTCCATTCAATAAGACGACAGCTGAATTATCATTCTCCAAACATTTCAATTGTCAATATGGAAATGATTGGGTAATCCAGCAGAGGGCAGCAGAGCGGAGCTGCTGATTGGCTGTTGTGGGGAAAATTTGCATTAGTGCATTGCGGTCACTGTATCTAGAAGGTGGTTTGTGGAGCAGCTGTTGTGAAGTGACAGTTAACAGGTAGGTAGAAGTAGAAAGAAGTTGAACCGTGATGTCACAGCCTGCAGGTAAGTGATTGGCCGGTGACTGGTAAATAGTTTTTCTTTTCCCTGAGATGTTCTCGTGTGGGGCGCAGTGGTTGCTGAGTGAGTGCTTGCTGAGAAGGGGAGTACATTTTTTTAAAAGCTTACTGTTGGGCGTTTCCAGCTGAATCCGGTCGGAGTGAGGACAGAGTGACTGCTGGGTAAGTAGTAAAGATTTAAATTGTTTGCACGGGCCCATAACAGCTGATTGCTGTTCTCGTGTGGGACACAGTGGTTGCTGGTTAGGTGTTTTATTTTTACCTGTATTTAAGTTGGGCGGTTCCTAAACCCGAGACACTACACTTGTAGTGTCCCCCACCCTTCCACCTCCTCTAACCTAAGGGGTAGAGTGAATAACAGGTAAGCTCTTTCTTTCTTTTTCTTGTTTTATCTAGAGGGGGTAGCAGGGAAGGCAGTGCAATGTTCCTCCTGCAGAATGTTTGAGGTGAGGGACACCATCAGTGTCCCTGCTGATTTCACCTGTGGGAAGTGCACCCAACTTCGGATCATTCGGGAGGCAGAGGTGGTCATAGATAGTAGCTTCAGGGATGTCGTTACTCCGAAGAATCAAGATAGATGGGTGACGGTGGGAGGGGCTGGGAGGAAGCAGTCAGTGCAGGGATCCTCTGTGGTCGTTCCCCTCAGTAACAAGTAAACGCTTTGGATACTGTTGAGGGGGACGACCTACCAGGGGTAAGCCATGGTGAACGGATCTCCAGCACTGAGTCTGTCCCTGTGGCTCAGAAGGGAAGGAGGGAGAGCAGGAGAGCAATAGTTATTGGGGACTCAATAGTTTGAGGGACAGATAGACGGTTCTGTGGCAACGAATGAGACTTATGGATGGCATGTTGCCTCCCAGGTGCCAGGGTCCGTGATGTCTCGGACCGTGTTTTCAGAACTATTAAGGGGGAGGGGGAACAGTCACAAGTCATGGTACACATCGGTACCAACATCATAGGTAAAAGGGACGGGGATTTAAAACAGGAATTTAGGGAGCTAGGGTGGAAGCTGAGAGTCAGGACAAACCATGTTGTCATCTCTGGTTTGTTGCCGGTGCCATGTGCTAGCGAGGTAAGGAACAGGGAGAGAGTACAGATAAACACGTGGCTGCAGGAATGGTATCGGAGGGAGGGTTTCAGTTACGTGGATAATTGGAGCTCATTCTGGGGAAGGTGGGACCTGTACAGACCGGACGGTTTGTACCTGAACCAGAGGGGCACCAATATCCTGGGAGGGAAATTTGCTACGGCTCTTCGGGGGGGTTTAAACTAATTTGTCAGGGGGATGGGAAAACGAGCTTTAGGCCAGAAGCCAGTGCTGAGAGTAGTGAGGTACTGAGGAGGGTATCAAGGTCGCAGGAGTGTACTGGCAGACAGAAAGGTGCGTTGAAGTGTGTCTACTTCAATGCAAGGAGCATCCGGAATAAGATAGGTGAACTTGGAGTGTGGATTGGTACTTGGGACTATGATGTTGTGGCCATTACGGAGACATGTTTAGAACAGGGACATGAACGGTTGTTGGAAGTTCCGGGGTATAGATGTTTCAGTAACAGTAGGGAAGGTGGTAAAAGAGGTGGAGGAGTAGCATTGTTAATCAAGGATAGTTTAACGGCTGCAGAAAGGCAGTTCGAAGGGGATCTGCCTACTGAGGTAATATGGGCCGAAGTTAGAAATAGGAAAGGAACGGTCACATTGTTTGGAGTTTTCTATAGGCCCCCAAATAGTAATAGAGATATGGAAGAAGAAATTGCAAAACAGATTATGGATAGGTGTGGAGGTCTCAGGGTAGTTGTCATGGGTGACTTTAACTTTCCAAATATTGATTGGAACCTCTATAGATCGAACAGTTCGGATGAGGCAGTTTTTTTACAGTGTGTGCAGGAGGGTTTCCTGACACAATATGTGGATAGGCCGACAAGAGGGGGGGGCAGCACATTGGATTTGATGCTGGGTAATGAACCGGGCCAAGTGTTAGATTTGTTTGTGGGTGAGCACTTTGGAGATAGTGACCACAATTCAGTGCCTTTCACTATTGCAATGGAGGGATAGGGCCATACGGCAGGGCAAGGTTTATAATTGAGGGAGGGGTAATTATGATGTGATTAGGCAAGAATTAAGGAGCATAAGATGGGAGCAGAAACTGTCAGGGAAAGGCACAAATGAAAAGTGGAGCTTGTTCAAGGAACAAATACTGCGTGTCCTTGATAGGTGATGACATCCCTGTCAGGCAGGGAGGAAATGGCCGTGTGAGGGAACCATGGTTCACAAAAGAGGTTGAATGTCTTGTCAAGAGGAAAAAGGAAGCGTATGTAAGGATGAGAAAACAAGGTTCAGTTGGGTCGCTTGAGGGTTTCAAGGTAGCAAAGAATGAGCTAAAAAAAAGGGCTTAGGAGAGCTAGGAGGGGGCATGAGAAGTCCTTGGCAGGTTGGATCAAGGAAAACCCCAAGGCTTTTGACTCTTATGTGAGAAATAAAAGAATGACCAGGGTGAGGTTAGGGCTGGTCAAGGACAGTAGTGGGAACTTGTGTATGGAGTCAGAAGAAATGGGAGAGGCGTTGAATGAGTACTTTTCTTCAGTGTTCACCAAGGAGAGGGGCCTTGTTTTTGAGGATGAGAGTGTGATACAGGCGGGTAGGCTGGAGGCGATTGATGTTCTGAGGAAGGATGTAATAGCAATTTTGAAAAACCTTAGGGTCGACAAGTCCGCTGGGCCAGATGGAACATATCCAAGGATTCTTTGGAAGGCAAGGGATGAGATTGCAGAGCCGTTGGCTTTGATCTTTGGGTCCTCACTGTCCACAGGGATAGTCCCAGAGGACTGTAGAGTGGTAAATGCTGTTCCTCTGTTCAAGAAAGGGAATAGGAATGACCCGGTAATTATAGGCCGGTTAGTCTTACTTTGGTGGTTGGTAAGTTAATGGAAAAGGTCCTGAAGGATGGATTTATGACCATTTGGAAAGATGCAGCTTAATCCGAGATAGTCAACACGGATTTGTGAAGGGTAAGTCTTGCCTCACAAATTTGATTGAATTCTTTGAGGAGGTAACTAAGTATGTAGATAAAGGCAGAGCAGTTGATGTCGTATACATGGATTTTAGTAAGGCGTTTGATCAGGTTCCCCATGGTCGGCTTATGAAGAAAGTAAGGAGGTGTGGGATAGTGGGAAATTTGGCCAATTGGATAAGTAACTGGCTATCACATAGAAGACAGAGGGTGGTGGTGGATGGAAAATTTTCAGACTGCAGACCAGTTACCAGCGGTGTACCACAGGGATCAGTGCTGGGTCCTCTGCTCTTTGTGATTTTTATCAATGACTTGGAGGAGGGGGCTGAAGGGTGGGTCAGTAAATTTGCTGATGACACCAAGATTGGGGGAGTAGTGGATGAGGTGGAGGGCTGTTGTAGGCTGCAAAGAGACATTGATAGGACGCAGAGCTGGGCCGAAAATGGCAGATGGAGTTTAACCCTGATAAGTGCGAGGTGATTCAGTTTGGTAGAAAAAATTTGAATGTGGATTACAGGGTCAACAGAAGGGTTCTGAGGAATGTGGAGGAACAGAGAGATCTTAGGGTTCATGTCCACAGAATCTCTGAAGGTTGCCACTCAAGTGGATAGAGTCGTGAAGAAGGCCTATAGTGTGTTAGTGTTTATTAACAGGGGGCTTGAGTTTAAGAGTTGCGGGGTTATGCTGCAACTATACATGACCCTGGTCAGACCACATTTGGAGTATTGTGTGCAGTTCTGGTCACCTCACTATAGGAAGGATGTGGAAGCATTGGAAAGAGTGCAAAGGAGATTTACCAGGATGCTGCCTGGTTTGCAGGATAGGTCTTATGAGGAAAGGTTGAGGGAGCTAGGGCTTTTCTCTTTGGAGCGGAGGAGGATGAGAGGCGACTTAATAGAGGTTTATAAGATGATGAGGGGGATAGATAGAGTGGATGTTCTGAGACTATTTCCTCGGGTGGATGTAGCTGTTACAGGGGGGCATAACTATAAGGTTCAGGGTGGGAGATATAGGAGGGATGTCCGAGATAGGTTCTTTACTCAGAGAGTGGTTAGGGTGTGGAATGGACTGCCTGCTGTGATAGTGGAATCGGACACTTTAGGAACTTTCAAGCGATTATTGGATAGGCACATGGTGCACACCAGAATGTCAGGGAGTGGGATAGTTTGATCTTTCTTTCGGACAATGCTCGGCACAACATCGAGGGCCGAAGGGTCTATTCTATGCTGTACTGTTCTATGTTCTATGCTTGCCAGCCTTATTGGTGATCTCCCAAGTTTTTTGCTTTGCTAACCAGATCTTGTGGTGAGTCAATGTCTTCCGAGGCTTATGAAGGGATTGTCAGGGCAGCACGGTGGCCTAGTGGTTAGCACAACCGCCTCACGGCGCTGAGGTCTCAGGTTCGATCCCGGCTCTGGGTCACTGTCCGTGTGGAGTTTGCACATTCTCCCCGTGTCTGTGTGGGTTTCGCCCCCACAACCCAAAAATGTGCAGAGTAGGTGGATTGGCCACGCTAAATTGCCCCTTAATTAGAAAAAATAATTGGCTAATCTAAATTTATTTTAAAAAATGAAGGGATTGTCATTGCCACACTTTTCTGCAGCCTTCACTATCTCCACTCTGAAGCCAGCAACACTCGCAGAACCATTGCACCCACATCCAGCCCAGCCAGGATGCACCACCCAATTGGTCCCACTCTTGCTGGGCACAAATTGTTACCTATCCTACATTGCAGCAATAAATACATTTCATAGGTAAATGATTGATGGAAAAGGAATGTCTAGTTGTCACTAAAGGTGCTAAAAAATTGCAAGTTCTTTGTTTCTCTTACGTAAAGGTGCTAAATATGGAAGAAAATAAGGCATTGGTTGTCTGGTAAAAATCTGAATAAAACAGCACGGGGCAGCACGGTAGCATGGTGGTTAGCATAAATGCTTCACAGCTCCAGGGTCCCAGGTTCGATTCCCGGCTGGGTCACTGTCTGTGCGGAGTCTGCACGTCCTCCCCGTGTGTGCGTGGGTTTCCTCCGGGTGCTCCGGTTTCCTCCCACAGTCCAAAGATGTGCGGGTTAGGTGGATTGGCCAGGCTAAATTGCCCTTAATGTCCTAAAAAAATAAGGTTAATGGGGGTTGTTGGGTTACTGGTATAGGTATATGTCGGCTTGAGTAGGGTGATCATTGCTCGGCACAACATCGAGGGCCGAAGGGCCTGTTCTGTGCTGTACTGTTCTAAAAAAAATTGCCAAATGATGAATTGAACAATTTGTGAATTTCAACTCCACATGGATTTAGTCAGTCCAGGAATTAATGACTGTTGTCATGTTCTGAACCCTTTCTTACACCTCTGTTGAGGTTTATGTATGGGACAAGAGAAAGCTTTCCGTGATAACTAATCCTTCTCTTGCCTTTAGGCTTTGACTTGTCCATCTCAATTGCAGTTCTCTATATTTTTCTCTGTTTGATTGATGCCATAATTGCTGCTGCCTTTTTGTACTTTCCTCACTCTCACCTCCAAATATATTGTACCACTTGCTTAAATCTGTGGTGACATCAATTCCAATCTTCTTTCCTTCCATCACCTGTTGACTTCCTCAGCAGTCCTCCTTTCTTCCTACAACCTGTTGATATGTCAAACCCACTTCCGAGAATCAATCCCCAGCAGGGTAGCACAGTGGTTAGCACAGTTGCTTCACAGCGCCAGGGTCCCAGGTTTGATTCCCGGCTTGGGTCACTGTCTGTGCAGAGTCTGCACGTTCTCCCCTTGTCTGCGTGGGTTTCCTCCGGGTGCTCCGGTTTCCTCCCACCGTCCAAAGATGTGCGGGTTAGGTGGATTGGCCATGATAAATTGCCCTCAGTGTCCAAACTGGGTTTCGGCAATAGGGTGGAGGTGTGGGCTTGGGTAGGGTGCTCTTTCCCGTACCAGCCTTCCCGGACAGGCGCCGGAATGTGGCGATTAGGGGCTTTTCACAGTAACTTCATTGAAGCCTACTTGTAACAATAAGCGATTTTCATTTTTTTTCATTTCTTTGCAAGGGCCGGTACTGACTTGATGGGCCAAATGGCCTCCTTCAGCATGGTAAATTCTATGATTCTATGATGCAGAACAGAAGGAGACTGTGCTGGCTCTTTTGTAAGACCTATCCAATGCACCCCACTCCCCTGACACGAACCCTGACCTTAACCCTAACACTAACCCCAAAGTTTTGCCTCCTCAAGTTACTATTTGATCTGCATTTCAGATAAAAGCAACTCATCTTTTTTTTTTCTCTCTCATATTCTCTCTAGTTCTTTTGCAAATTACCTTCGATTTGTGTCACCTGGCTACTGAGCCTCCTACCTCTGGGAATAATACTCTGTATTTACTCCTTCAAAATCACTCCTAATTTTGAAATCCTCTGTGAAATTTCCTCTTAACTTTCTCAGGGTCTAAAGACTTTTCTCTGATCGCTACTTCCTAGTTGTCCTTTTCAGGAATTAAAGTCCCTTGGAATATGGACCTTGAACCTTCAGCGAGTGCAAGCCGGATGGATCTGTTGGAATTGTGAGACACACATGGAACAAACAACATAGCACCCTGTGTTCAAAGATGCAAGGAGAATAATCAACCAAAGTCCGGCCCATCAACAAAACTTTGCATCTGGGGCACCTTTCTGTTGCCTTTAGAGAATAAGATCCATCTTTGATTTCTGCCAACATTGGCCTCCTTTTCAAGTCGGGTGTAAAGAGTTGTGTTGGCATAAAGGAACAAAGTCATCACTTTGCCATTTTTGCCTTCTCGGTGAGAAAGAAGGGCGACAGTAATTTGCATTTATGCAGCGCCTGTGTGTAGTGGACCTTCCCAAAGTGCTTTCTGGTGTGAAAGTTAATGTAGAGCCACATAAGGTGATATTAGGACATGTAGCCCATGGATTGGTCAAAGATGCAAGTTTTGCTGAGTCTCTTGAGGAGGAAAAAGAGGAAGAGAGTTTAGGAAGGTAATTCCAGAGCTTAGAGCTCAGCTGAAGGCGTGGCTGCCAGTGGAGGAGGAATTAAAACTGGGGATGATCAAGAGGCCTGAATTGGAGGAACGCAGAGATCTCAACCGCTTGTCAAGCTGGAGGACATTACATAGATGGTGTGGGGTGAGGCCATGGTGCAATGAGAACACAATGAGGAAAAAAACAATGTGTGAAGGTCTGTTGTAAATTGTGCACGATGCTACATTACTTTATTTTGTATGAGGTTAAAGAGCAGGGAAAGAATCTTGGGCGATTGGGCGAACACTATGGGTGCCAGCTGCCTTGCCATGTTCTCCTGCCATATTTTTAAATAAAGGGCGGGTTCCATGATGTCATGCTGACAGGGAAGGCAGGGCATTGTCAGGGGACTACCTAGGCAAGGACCCTCTTGCCCCTGGGGCCAATGCTTACCTGTGAGTTGCTGGTGCATTCCGTTTACCAGGTCCCTGTTTGTGAAGACGTGCTGTAAGCAGGAGGAATGCCCCACATGAGGGGATGATACAGCTGAGAGGCCAGCTTAGTGGCTGATGGCGTTCCTGGCCTTTCTAATGGCAGGAACTCCATTAATATTAAAATAATCGCTTATTGTCACAAGTAGGCTTCAATGAAGTTACTGTGAGGGTAGGGCAGGGACAATTTCAATGGGAAATCCTGCCGGTGTACAAGCTGTTTTGGGACACCTGTTGAATTCTCCGCCCTCTCTGGGTCTTTTCCCTGCCGTAAACAGGAAATTCCCTCCTGCCCCCCCCCCCCCTCCCCCCCCAATAGCTTTGCACTATGTGACATCACACAAACATAGAACATAGAACGATACAGCGCAGTACAGGCCCTTCGGCCCTCGATGTTGCACCGACATGGAAAAAATCTAAAGGCCATCTAACCTACACTATGCCCTTATCATCCATATGCTTATCCAATAAATTTTTAAATGCCCTCAATGTTGGCATGTTCACTACTGTTGCAGGTAGGGCATTCCACGGCCTCACCACTCTTTGCGTAAAAAACCCACCTCTGACCTCTGTCCTATATCTATTACCCCTCAATTTAAGGCTATGTCCCCTCGTGCTAGCCACCTCCATCCGCGGGAGAAGGCTCTCGCTGTCCACCCTATCTAACCCTCTGATCATTTTGTATGCCTCTATTAAGTCACCTCTTAACCTTCTTCTCTCTAACGAAAACAACCTCAAGTCCATCAGCCTTTCCTCATAAGATTTTCCCTCCATACCAGGCAACATCCTGGTAAATCTCCTCTGCACCCGTTCCAAAGCTTCCACGTCCTTCCTATAATGAGGCGACCAGAACTGTACGCAATACTCCAAATGCGGCCGTACTAGAGTTTTGTACAACTGCAACATGACCTCATGGCTCCGGAACTCAATCCCTCTACCAATAAAGGCCAACACACCATAGGCCTTCTTCACAACCCTATCAACCTGGGTGGCAACTTTCAGGGATCTATGTACATGGACACCGAGATCCCTCTGCTCATCCACACTACCAAGAATTTTACCATTAGCCAAATATTCCGCATTTCTGTTATTCTTTCCAAAGTGAATCACCTCACACTTCTCCACATTAAACTCCATTTGCCACCTCTCAGCCCAGCTCTGCAGCTTATCTATGTCCCTCTGTAACCTGCAACATCCTTCCGCACTGTCTACAACTCCACCGACTTTAGTGTCGTCTGCAAATTTACTCACCCATCCTTCTGCGCCCTCCTCTAGGTCATTTATAAAAATGACAAACAGCAACGGCCCCAGAACAGATCCTTGTGGTACGCCACTCGTAACTGAACTCCATTCTGAACATTTCCCATCAACTACCACTCTCTGTCTTCTTTCAACTAGCCAATTTCTGATCCACATCTCTAAATCACCCTCAATCCCCAGCCTCCGTATTTTCTGCAATAGACGACCGTGGGGAACCTTATCAAACACTTTACTGAAATCCATATACACCACATCAACTGCTCTACCCTCGTCTACCTGTTCAGTCACCTTCTCAAAGAACTCAATAAGGTTTGTGAGGCATGACCTACCCTTCACAAAACCATGCTGACTGTCCCTAATCATATTATTCCTATCTAGATGATTATAAATCGTATCTTTTATAATCCTCTCCAAGACTTTACCCACCACAGACGTTAGGCTCACCGGCCTATAGTTACCGGGGTTATCTCTACTCCCCTTCTTGAACAAAGGGACCACATTTTCTATCCTCCAGTCCTCTGGCACTATTCCTGTAGCCAATGATGACCTAAAAATCAAAGCCAAAGGCTCAGCAATCTCTTCCCTGGCTTCCCAGAGAATCCTAGGATAAATCCCATCCGGCCCCGGGGACTTATCTATTTTCACCTTGTCCAGAATTGCCAACACTTCTTCCCTACGCACCTCAATGCCATCTATTCTAATAGCCTGGGTCTCAGCATTCTCCTCCACAATATTATCTTTTTCTTGAGTGAATACTGACGAAAAGTATTCATTTAGTATCTCGCTTATCTCCTCAGCCTCCACACACAACTTCCCACCACTGTCCTTGACTGGCCCTACTCTTACCCTAGTCATTCTTTTATTCCTGACATACCTATAGAAAGCTTTTGGGTTTTCCTTGATCCTACCTGCCAAAGACTTCTCATGTCCCCTCCTTGCTCGTCTCAGCTCTCTCTTTAGATCCTTCCTCGCTTCCTTGTAAATATCAAGCGCCCCAACTGAAACTTCACGCCTCATCTTCACATAGGCCTCCTTCTTCCTCTTAACAAGAGATTCCACTTCTTTGGTAAACCACGGTTCCCTCGCTCGACCCCTTCCTCCCTGCCTGACTGGTACGTACTTATCAAGAACATGCAATAGCTGTTCCTTGAACAAGCTCCACATATCCAGTGTGCCCAACCCTTGCAGCCTACTTCTCCAACCAACACATCCTAAGTCATGTCTAATGGCATCATAATTGCCCTTCCCCCAGCTATAACTCTTGCCCTGCGGGGTATACGTATCCCTTTCCATCACTAACGTAAAGGTCACCGAATTGTGGTCACTGTTTCCAAAGTGCTCACCTACCTCCAGATCTAACACCTGGCCTGGTTCATTACCCAAAACCAAATCCAATGTGGCCTCGCCTCTTGTTGGCCTGTCAACATATTGTGTCAGGAAACCCTCCTGCACACATTGTACAAAGAATGACCCATCTAATGTACTCGAACTATATCTTTTCCAGTCAATATTTGGAAAGTTAAAGTCTCCCATAACAACTACCCTGTTACTTTCGCTCTTTTCCAGAATCATCTTCGCCATCCTTTCCTCTACATCCCTAGAACTATTAGGTGGCCTATAGAAAACTCCCAACAGGGTGACCTCTCCTTTCCTGTTTCTAACCATCAGCGCAGTTGGGCCAGCGCCAACTAGCGCATGCGCAGTGACCTTCTTCCCCATGGCAATCCTGACACCAAATGGCCCAGGACTACAGGAGCCGCCGCGGAGGAAAGCAGGCCGGCGGGGCAGAGAGGCCGGCCCACCGATCGGTGGGCCCTGATTGTGGGCCAGGCCACTACGGAGGACCCCCCCCCCTCCTCCCCACAGGCCGCCCCTGGACCTTTCAATGCCAAGTTCCCGCCGGCTCAGACGATGTTAGAACGCCGCCGTCAGGACTCGGCCTTTTGTTGACGGCCGCTTGGCCCACCCAGGCCGGAGAATTGGCACGCCGGCCTGTGCTGGCCCGGGCTGGAGGGTAGGCGCATACCCTGACCGGCGCCGTGCCGACCACGCCGGCGCCAATGGCGCCGATTCTTGGCACTCTGGAGAATTGTGTCCCGTCGTCGGGGCGGCGTGGCACGATTCGCGCTGTGCGGCGCCGATTCTCCGACCCGGCGGAGGGGTCAGAGATTTCCGCCCCTGGTTTCTGTATAGGACTGAAAAAAACAGAGACCCTGCTCCAATCCTGAGGACCTGAGCCTGCCCAATTGGGCTCAGACCTCATTAACATTATTTGGGCATGCTGCTCCTCCAGGGTGGGGGTTTACAGGTGGAGTCTAAATAGAGGGGAGTGAATTATCTGGCATTGAGGGGACATTCCTGCTCTTCCTGACTGCATAGCAAAGATGACTGATTGTTTTCTGCTAAACGTACTTTGTTCACTGCAGAATGTGAAGCACAGCAGGACAGTGAATCATCACTGCACAATAGCCCTGACGGGCTTAAATCTGACCTCAGACCCTTTCGTGCCTTGTGGAAGCAGCCCAGTGCATGTTCTAGGCAGCTTCCATGGGCACTTCAAAATGGATAAACCCAATATTGAGTTAAAATGGATACAAAGTTGGTTCCGTAATAGGAATCAAAGAGTAACAGTCATTTTGGCTATTTTCCGGGCTCAAAGGAAGGTTTATAATGGGGTTTCCCGGGGGTCGGTCTGGCTTTTCCCTGATATGGAGGCAATTTTAAAGTTAGTGGAAGATAGGAAACTTGGAAATATTGTAAACTGAGTGGAGGACAACATAGAACTTCAAAAGGACAAGTTGGGGAGTGGGCAGATGGGTGGCAAATGTAGTTCAATGCAGAGAAGTGTGAGGCGATGCATTTTGATTGGAAGAACATGAAGAGACAATATAAAATAAGTAGTACAATTCTTAAGGGGGTGAAGGAGCAAAGGGATCTGGGTGTATTTGTGCATGGATCATTGAAGGTGGCAGGATAGGTGGAGAGAGCAGTTAATAAATTATATAGTATTCTGGGCTTTATTAATAGGAGCACAGAGTGCAAGAAAAAGGAGGTTATGCTGAATTTATACAAAACACTTGAATATTCAGCTGGGATATTGTGTACAGTTCTGGGCACCACACTATTGGAAGGATGTGAGCACATTGGAGAGAGCGCAGAAGAGATTTCACAAGGATGGTTCCAGGGATGAGAAATTCCAGGTGAGGATAGATTGGAGAGGTTGGGACTGTTCTCCTTGGAGAGAAGAAGGCTAAGAGGAGATTTGATAGAGATGTTCAAAATCATGAGGGGACTGGAAAGAATAGACGGGAAGAAACTGCTCCCAATTGTAACAGGATGGAGAATGAGAGGGCAAAGATTTAAAGTGATTTGTAAAAGAAGCAAATGTGATGTGAGATGGTGGTTATGGTCTGGAACGCACGGCTTGCAATGTGCTGGAGGCAGGTTCCACCGAGGCATTCAGATGATGATTTGAATTGAAGCAATGTGCAGGAGTATGGGAAAAAGGCAGGGAAATGGCAATAAGTCATTATGGTCATTCGGAGAGCCGGTGCTGACATGATGGGAAGAGTGGCCTCCTTCCGCACCATAACAATTCTGTGATTCTGTGATATTTTGATAGATCTCTTTAAGCAATGGGATATTAGCCAATGAAAGTATCTCACACTGTGATCATTTTACACCCACTGAACAGCCATAAAAGATTCACATTTTACCAGCCAGTGCTGACATTGGTCACTCCCATGTTAGAGTTTGGGCCAGTTAGCCCTCCCTTCTTCTCATCCCTAAGAAAGTGCAGTAGCTTAAACAGCAGATGACCACTCACTCTGCACCAATGTAGTATTTTGTTTGCCACGCAAACATTCCTTGTGGCCTCTGCAACTGAGAATGGAACATTTATGTCACATTTTGTACATTTTCTTTTGTCAAGAACCAAGGGCTCATTAAACTTTCAGAGCTTATAGAACAGCATGCGACCACTTGGCCCATTGTATCTGCCCCAACTCTTTTCTGTCGCAATCCAAAACCCATCTCGCTGCGGGCTCACCAAGATTTCTGCTTCAAATAATCTAATGATCTTACTTTCTTAACCAAACCGGAAAAAGCCACAATGTAAAGAAATGTCTCCGAACCTCCCTTCTCATTCTTTTCCTGGCCATTCCTCACAAGGGACTGAGCTGAGGGTGACCAATAAATTTTATTTAGGATGTAGCAGAGAGAAACCCATCTGTCTGAGCTAGCAACAGCCAAAGGACCTTGTGGCAACCAGGTTATTAATTGCCCACTGTTCCAGTTACAATTAGAAATATAATTGTTCTTAGCTATCAGTGTAAATTTGTTTCAATTTCTAACAACAAGAACAATGATATTTCTGCTTGGTTGACACAAAATGATTCATAGCCAGCGCTGATGAATTTTATTCAAAGGTTAAAATAGAATATTTAACCCAATTCCAACATCAGTGAAGTACTCCAAAGTATTTAGTCACGCTTACCTACAAAGCACCAGACTGCAAAGCGGATCCAGGTTATACTGGAGAGCTTCAACATGAGGTACATGTTTACCAACATGGCACACGCAGGCACAAATGGGACACAGGGCGCCATGTACGGCAACTTCTTGGGGTTCTCGGGCTGCTGTATGATCACAAAGACCAGAGAGCAGATCAGCAGTGCCATCAGGATTATCAGGAGGATGGCCCACCAGCTCTGATCATAGACGTACTCCTCCCCAAAAATGGCAAAGGAGCAGAAGACAAACATCAAGACAAAGAGCAGCATCACGCAGGTGGTGACCGTGCGTCCAGTGACAGTGGTGGGACGATCCATCTTGCCGGGCAGGCCAAGCCGAATCCTCATGGTGTAGTACCGAGGTCCAATCAGCTTCTTGAGCTTTATTAAGTAGATGTTCTCAGATTCATCTGCCTCTATTCCTGTGCTCATATCCACGGTGCCATAGTTGGGATGGTTCACGCTATAAGTGGACTTATCTGGTTTCCCAATCAGCATCTCATTGTCTCCCAAAGATGGCAGGTTCTTAGCTCCACATGTGTTCTTGCCAAGGCCGGTGTAGTCTTCCCCCTCACTCATAGGGGAACCAGCCTCTTTCTCACATTCAGCCAGTACTCCTTCCTTCTTCTTTGTGCCTTCCTCTGATAAGAACTTGACAAAGCCATCAATGTCACTCTCGGGCTGGTAGCGCAGAAGCAGGACACACACTGACACTAGGGTGTAGGCCAGGAGAGTTCCGATGGACATCATTTCAATAAGATCCCGTAAGCTGACCAGCAAGGCAAGAAGACCAGCCAGGAATCCTGAAACAATGCAGGCCACAACTGGGGTCTCCGTGTAGTTACTGACGTGGGCAAAAAACCTAGACAACCATAATCATAAAAATTACAGTACAGTCATACAATTACATAAAGTTTGCAGTTTTGAAACAGGCTATTCATCCCAATCAGTCTATGCTTGTGTTTATGTTCTATATGGACATTCTTTCACCCTTCTTCATAACCCTTCTCGTTTCCCTTTAAAGGATCATATGTTATTCATCGCCGATACACCATATAATTGTACATCAACATATTACTGGTTATTGTAGTAAAGGCC
Source organism: Scyliorhinus canicula (assembly GCF_902713615.1). Taxonomy (NCBI): domain Eukaryota; kingdom Metazoa; phylum Chordata; class Chondrichthyes; order Carcharhiniformes; family Scyliorhinidae; genus Scyliorhinus; species Scyliorhinus canicula. Next base: position 158,109,357 of record NC_052158.1, on the reverse strand, counting down.
AGAATTCTCCAGCCATCGGGATTCTTTTTTCCCGCTGCCATCACACCCTTGTTCATGGATTTCCCAGCAACGTAGAGTAGTGTCATTGGGAAATCCCATTAACAAGCAGCGGGAAAAGAGAATCCCACCACCAGCGAAAGGCACACCTCCAGGAAACAGGCTGGGGGACCGGAGAATGCAGCCCAAAATGTCTTAAGGTGCTTCACAGGAGCATCATCAAACATTGTTTGACACTGAGTCACGTAGGGAAATATTAAGACCAAAAGCTTGGTCAAAGGGATAAGCATTAAGGAACATCTTAAATGAGGAGTTGGACAGAGAAACACACAACCACTACCTTCTAGAAGGTCAAGAGCAGCAGATACCTGGGAACCCCATCACCTGGAGGTTCCCCTCCAAGTCACTCACCGTCCTGACTTGGGAAATGTATCGCTGTTCCTTCACTGGATCTGGGTCAAAATCCTGAAATCCCTCCCTAACAGTGGGTATACCTACACCATACGGTCTTCAGCGGTTCAAGAAGGCAGCTCACCACCACCTTCTCAAGGGCAGTGATGGATGGGCCATAAATGCTGGCTTAGCCAGCGGAACCCTCGGAAGAGGGTAAATCGACCACGGCTAACCAAGGAAGTGAAGGCAAGCATTAGACTGAAACAAAAAACATATTAAGGTGGAAAGGATTAGTGGCATACCAGAGGATTGGAAAAGTTTTTAAAATCAACAAAATATTACCGAAATAAATAATAGAGAGGGAGAAGATAAACTATGATAGTAAACTGGCAAGTAATATAAAAATGGACAGCAAGAGTTTCTTTAAATATATAAAAAGGAAGTGAGAGCCTATAGAGGTCCCTTAGAGAATGAGACTGGGGAAATAATAATGGGAAACCAGGAAATGGCAGAGGAGTTAAACAAATACTTTGTGTCAGTCTACATGGTGGAAGACATTAATAACATTCTGAAAATAAGTAATAAAGGGGCAGGAAATGGTCAGGAAACAAAGATGAAAACAATCACTGGGGAAAAGTACTTGGAAAACTAATGGGATGAATGGTTAATATGTCCCGGGACCTAATTGGTTGCATCCCAGGATATTAAAGGGAGTAGCTATAGAGATAATGGATGCAGTAGTCATAATCTTCCAAGAATCCTTTAATTCTGGGAAAAGTCCCAGAGGATTGGAAAACTGTCATAGTGTCAATGCAACACCTTTATTTCAAAAAGGAGAGAGACAAAAAACATGTAACTAGAGGTCAATTAGCTTAACTTCTGCATTGGCAAAATGTTAGGCAAAATTGGCAAAATCGGGCCTCACGGTAGCATGGTGGTTAGCATCAATGCTTCACAGCTCCAGGGTCCCAGGTTCGATTCCCGGCTGGTTCACTGTCTGTGTGGAGTCTGCACGTCCTCCCCGTGTGTGCGTGGGTTTCCTCCGGGTGCTCCGGTTTCCTCCCACAGTCCAAAGATGTGCGGGTTAGGTGGATTGGCCATGCTAAATTGCCCGTAGTGTAAGGTTAATGGGGGATTGTTGGGTTACGGGTATACGGGTTACGTGGGTTTAAGTAGGGTGATCATTGCTCGGCACAACATCGAGGGCCGAAGGGCCTGTTCTGTGCTGTACTGTTCTATGTTCTATGTTAGAATCCATTATATAGGATATAATAGCAGAGCATTTAGAAATGCATAATATAATCAATAAGCGTCAGCATGGCTTCACAAAGGAGAAATTATGCTTGCCAAATTCATTCGAATTCTTTGAGGTGGTAACGAGCAGGGTAGATGAAGGGAAACCGGTAGATGTAATATACTTGAATTTCCAAAATGCGTTTGCCCTAATCTCTTCACTCATCTTCTCTACTGAGTAGTACTACACTCCTGTATACTTCACCTGATGCCTGTGTCATTGTGTATTTATGCTTGCCCTACATATTTTTTTCATGTGCGGGTTAGGTGGATTGGCCATGCTAGATTGCCCGTAGTGTCCTAATAAAAGTAAGGTTAAGGGGGGGGTTGTTGGGTTATGGGTATAGGGTGGATACGTGGGTTTGAGTAGGGTGATCATGGCTCGGCGCAACATTGAGGGCCGAAGGGCCTGTTCTGTGCTGTACTGTTCTATGTTCTATGTTCTATGTATGGAATGATTTGTCTAGACAGTTCGCAGAACAATACATTTCACTGTACCTCAGTACACATGACAATAAACAAATCCAAATCCAAGGTACCACACAAAAAGAGAGTTGGGATAAGAGGAGCATTTTCAGGATGGCAGCCTGTAACTAGTGAAGTGCCACAGGGACCCACGCTGGAGCCACTGTTATGTACAATATATATTAATGACTTGGGTAAAGGAAGTGAATGCACCAATGTCAAGTTTGCAGGCGACATAAAAAGTGGTGGGAAGGTAAGAGGTGAGGATGACACAAAGAGAGGATCATAGAATTTACAGTGCAGAAGGAGACCATTCGGCCCATCGAGTCTGCACCGGCTCTTTTGAAAGAGCGCCCGACCCAAGCCCACACCTCCACCCTATCCCCATAACCCAGTAACCCCACCCAACACTAAGGGCAATTTTGGACACTAAGGGCAATTTATCATGGCCAATCCACCTAACCTGCACATCTTTGGACTGTGGGAGGAAACCGGAGCACCCGGAGGAAACCCACGCAGACACGGGGAGAAGGTGCAGACTCCGCACAGACAGTGACCCAAGCCGGGAATCAAACTTGGGACCCTGGAGCTGTGAAGCAATTGTACTAACCACTATGCTACCGTGCTGAGTCACAGAGGAATACAGACAGGTCAGGTGAGTAGGCAAAAACTTGGCAGATGGATTATAGGCCGGAATTCTCTGGCCTTTAGCTGGCAGAGCTGGCAGGGCACCCCCGCCCATGGGTTTCTTGGTGGTGTGGGGTGGCTTCAACGGAAAAGCCCATTGGCAGCTGTGAGTGCAGAGAATCCCGGTATGAGTGGACAGCGCACCGCTTCCCGCCACCGAGAAACAGGTGGCTGGGAGGCCGGAGAATCCCACCCATAATGTAGGAAAATGTGAAGTTATGCACTTTGGTCGAAAGAATAAAGGAGCTAAATAGTGTTTAAATGGAAAATACAGCACCGAGGGATTTGGGAGTCCATGTGCATAAATCACCAAAAGCGAGTATGCAAGTTCAGCAGGTAATTGGGACGGCAAATCGAATGATGCCCTTTATTTCAAAGGGAATGGAGTATGAAAATGGGGAAGACCTGCTGAAACTATACAAGGCAGCAGGGTAGCATGGTGGTTAGCATAAATGCTTCACAGCTCCAGGGTCCCAGGTTCGATTCCCAGCTGGGTCACTGTCTGTGTGGAGTCTGCACGTCCTCCCCCTATGTGCGTGGGTTTCCTCCGGGTGCTCCGGTTTCCTCCCACAGTCCAAAGATGTGCGGGTTAGGTGGATTGGCCGTGCTAAATTGCCCGTAGTGTCCTAATAAAAGTAAGGTTAAGGGGGGTGGGGTTGTTGGGTTACGGGTATAGGGTGGATACGTGGATTGAGAAGGGTGATCATGGCTCGGCACAACATTGAGGGCCGAAGGGCCTGTTCTGTGCTGTACTGTTCTGTGTTCTGTGTAGTCATACCACACCTGGAATACTGTGGACACTTCTGATCCCCAGATATACTGGAGTTGGGCTGAATGGCTTCTTTCTGCACCCTTGCAATCCCACCCTTGCAACTGGTGCAATTTAAACATAAATGAAATGTATAATTGAAAGTTATTCTCAATAATAGTGATCATGAAACTATCATCGATTGTTGTCAAAACTCATCTGGTTCACGAATGCCCTTTAGGGAAGGAAATCTGCCGTCCTTACCCGGTCTGGCCTACACGTGGCTCTGGACCCACAGCAATATGGTTGACTCTTAACTGTCCTCTGAAATGGTCAAGCAAGACATTCAGTTCAGGGGCAATTCAGGATGGACTTGTCAGAGACACCCACACCCCGTCAGAGAAAATTTGAAAAGACAGGACTTATTGCAGATTAGGATGGTGGCAGAAGGGTTTTTGTTGAGTTGAAGTTTACGTTCTCAAAATACAGGCCCAAGATGGAAAGATGTCTGACTTGCCATGTTGTGTTGTATCCATTTTGTTCAATTTGAATTAATGGCTGATTCACTTACTGGAGGTACATTGATCGCACGATTGTAAGATTGCTTACACCTCTCACTGTCATAATGGAATGTTTCGGAATTCTTCCACATTGCCTTCAGTTACTGAGCTGAACTCCAATTTACAGCCAGATCTCAGGTACACATTTACTTGTAGAAGAGTACAGGTATGGAAACATTTAACCCATCAGGCGATTTCCCGATTTGAATTAAATAGACTAATCCCAGTCCCTCTGTTGCACCCGTTCAGAACTATCAAGTTCCTTTTTTAACCTACTTTATGGACTCTGCACCAATGGGCACCTGAGATATTCCCACCATGACATGGCTACCTGCCACACAGTGCGGCAGAGGTTCCAGAAACCTAGACATTGGACCCAATGAGATTTTCCATGGTAATATGAGAGGAATAATAAGAGAGAGCTGGTGTGGCAGAGCGAAGGACAGCCGTTCTCTTCTTATCCGCAACTGTAGCAACTCTTAAATCTTTACTGTTGCAATCCCTTGGACCATAAGAAATGGAGACTGGATTGTGAGGAGAGGCCACCAACCTGAAGAGTAGACCATCATCGGCCATGGCGTAAATCACCCTGGGCATCGGGAAGAGGGAGCCAAGCAGGCTGACCGTCAGCCCCGCCACTGAACCAATAGCGACAATGTACTTGGCTGCGTGGAATCCATGCAGTACAAACATCTCCATCAGCGGAGATTCTGTGTCGATGGCGTAGTAAGGCACCATCAGCGTCAGGATAATACTGACCTGGTAAAGGAAAGACACACATAATCTCAGTATTACATTACGATTAATACTTGCGAACATGCATAGAGTTAGATGTTGCAGCCAGTGCCTGAGCCAGCACAGCCAAGTGATACCTAAAAAGCATCAGAGGCACTCACTTAACAGCTGGCAATGAGGAGATGGGTGTCAGGGGAGCAGCCTGTTTGTGACAGGCCTGTAGTACAGAGAATTACATAGAATGTACAGCACAGCAGTTTACAAACATCGGAACAAAGAGCAGGAGGAGGCCATTCAGCCCCTTGAGCCTGTTCCATCCTTTAATAAGAACATGGCTGATCTGATGGCAACTACAAATCTGTACTCCGCCTACTCCGGGTGACCTTGCTTACGAAGAATCTAATAAATTATCAATAGTGGAAGAACCAGGCTGGTAGACCTATGCTAGCTGTATATCGGTTCGATCACCACCTAATTACCTTCTACCCATATTCCGAAAACACACTTTTTAAAAATTAATTTTGCGGGATTTGTGCATCGCTGGCTAGGCCAAAATTTATTGCCCATCCCTCCATTCCAGAGGGCATCGTCTACCACGTTGCTGTGGGTCTGGAGTCACATGTCGGCCAGACTGCGTAAGGACGGCAAATTTCCTTCCTTAAAGGACATTCGTGAACCAGATGGATTTTTATGACAATCAACAATGATTTTGTGGTCATCGTTAGACTTTTGATTCCAGATTTTATTTTATTGAATTCTAATTCCACCATTTGCAGTGATTTGAACCCAGGTCCCCAGATCTTACCTGGGTTTCTGGATTGCGAATACAGTGACAATATGATTTATCCATCTCCTCCCCATCACCCTCAATGCCACCTCACTGTCTTCTCCCCATATCCCTCAATCCCACCACATACTCTTAAATCCCACCCACAAACCACCTCCCCATATTTCTCAATCCCACCTACCCACCTTCTCCCTATGTCTCGAAATGCTGTTTCTGCAGAAAGACATCAATTTATGTTCCCATATCAACCCTCTGGGGTCTGCTAACATATTATACAACATGAATGAAATGAAATGAAAATCGCTTATTGTCACAAGTAGGCTTCAAATGAAGTTACTGTGAAAAGCCCCTAGTCGCCACATTCCGGCGCCTGTTCGGGGAGGCTGGTATGGGAATTGAACCGTGCTGCTGGCCTACCTTGGTCTTTTATTCAAAGCCAGCGATTTAGCTGTGTGCTAAACCAGCCCCTGTATAGCATATTACATATAGCATATTACACAAACTGACTACCCTTTGGGTGAACACAATCCAATGTACTCTCTTATCCCTCATTTTTAACTTCTCCCCTTAGTCTTAATGCTTGAATAAATGAGTTTGCTTGACTCATTTTAAATTGCTAATTACAATATGTATATTTAATGCAGGTTTAACCCAATCTATTTAATGGTTTGACGTTAGATCTATATTCAGACATCTTTGTTACCATTGTTTGCCTGTTATTCTATCCCATCTGCTTGTATATTGCTAGAGGGACTTTTGGCAACAGTTCAATTAGAGCATATTGCTGTAAAGTGCAGCGTGAATGCTAAAATAATGTAATGGAACATTTAACAGGAACAGTCGGGGAGGCTCCCGGCCAGATATTAGCTGTGTTATTCACTTTTTCTGCCTCGGTTTCTTCCTTCACTAAACATGCTTCAGGTTGGGTCGGGTGTTCAACTACCAAGAGACAATTGTTCCTTTCTGACTCTGAGTCTTGATGCCAACGGAGAATCCCTGGACCTTTACGTCAGAAATATTGGCATCACAACCGGAACCTATTCTGCTACCGGTGAGGGGCTAGCACCGGTGCCACATGGAACACCATCGAAACCCACAAAAAACAGTGCGGGAATCGCTGGGCCCGTGATGGACACTCACAGGGCAGCCTTAAACTATACACCCCACCCCCATACACACACACTGATCAGGGCCGAAAAGATGGGACAGGTTGTGCTGGAGCGCCCATACAGCTGATGGGTCGGCTGGGGCCAGAGGGCATCCAGGGGTGTGCCCTGGGAGGGGTCATCTGTACGGCGCTGCACCAGGTTTAAAGCGGGTTATCAGCGGCATGATTGCCTTGCCAGCTGCGGTAATGGTGTTGTGTACCTGTCCACCCTGATCCCACAGCCCACTTCCTGGCTATCCCCTACTACTCCCCCCAGCCCTGGCAGAAGCCCCCCCCCTGGCTAGCAGAGTACGGCTGTGCTGGACACTGTCCATACGCCCTGTCTCTCTCTCTCAGCAGCCACCACGCCAGGTTTACGATTTGTGAGAGCACACATGGACCGAGCCATTTGGAAACTTGGCCCATTGGAGGTGGAGAGTCGCAGGTGGACCCACTAATGATATGGTGAATAGTGTTGCAACTACACGTGGCATGCGTCGCATTGATGCCGTTTTCGAGGAAGCGGAGCATCACGATTCGGCGTCAGAGCGGCCCCTGCCGTGATTTCGGCGTCGGGAGCTCTTTTCCACCCCTCTCGTGCCCCAATTTTGAAATCAGAATCCTACCCATGGACTATTCTGGGAATGGTGTGGGTAATATCGAAGGCTCAGTGAGTACCACATTGAACAAACGCAACACACAGCCGAGCAAGATCCCAAGTTCAATCCTGGTTCATGTTCGATCGCCTTAGCTGAGAAATGAAATTGGAAAGAAGAAAATCAGTCAGTGATCCCCGTGCCTGATTGCTAATGGATGACAACACTGGCAAAGCGAAAGTCAGGCTAAAGCTTGCAAGTGGCTCCAATACTCGATTAGACTTTGTAAGAAGTCTTACAACACCAGGTTAAAGTCCAACAGGTTTGTTTCAAACACGAGCTTTCGGAGCGCAGCTCCTTCCTCAGGTGAATGGCGAGGTATGTTCACCTGAGGAAGGAGCTGCGCTCCGAAAGCTCGTGTTTGAAACAAACCTGTTGGACTTTAACCTGGTGTTGTAAGACTTCTTACTGTGCTTACCCCAGTCCAACGCCGGCATCTCCACATCATCACTATTAGACTATGCCAGCTGACACATGAAGGCTTGTATGCGAGTATATAAGGCGTGTGAATTTTTGAATGGGCCACTTCAGAGGCAAATTTACAATGAAACGCGCACTGCTGTAGCGTGGGGCCCCGACCAATGGTGGGGGAGGAGGGGGTGGGGGGGGGGGGGGGGGGCGGGGGGGGGCGGCTGTACTGAGATGTGACTGTGCTGTGGGAGCCTGGTCCCTCTGAATTGGCTGATAGGCTCATTCCAATCTTTCGAGCCTATGAGCAGGGAGTACAGAACAACACTGGGCTCTGATTGGTGGACTCCCCGTTAGAGTGGGAAAACAATTTGCCAGCTGTTCAGAGGTGGTGGAGATTGAGAGCTGTTCAGACGAATCTCCTGATCTGGAGTGAAGCTTCCGAACTTTGACTGAATGAAGCAGCAGACAGGTTTCTGCCATTTGGCCCGGCGAGCAGCCTGAGGCAAAAGTGAGGTGCGAGCCTGTGAAGAGGCGAGGAGAAGGAGTTGGTCAACAGGGAGAGTGCCCCCCCCCCCCCCCCACACACAAAAGGAAACTTGTATTCTGTAGCTGTATTCTGTGCAGCCAAAGTAAGGAGCTACCACTCAAGGACATGGGCAGGAATAGGATCGCAGGGTAGATAGATAGATAGAGAAATACAGCACAGAACAGGCCTTTCGGCCCACGATGTTGCGCCGAACTTTTGTCCGAGGTTAATCATAGAATTTTGGACAATTTTTCATGGCCAATCCACCCAACCTGCACATCTTTGGACTGTGGGAGGAAACCGGAGCACCCGGAGGAAACCCATGCAGACACGGGGAGGATGTGCAGACTCCGCACAGACAGTGACCCAAGTCGAAATCGAACTTGGGACCCTGGAGCTGTGAAGCAATTGTGCTATCCACAATGCTACCGTGCTGCCCTTAAGAAGTTAACCTACACTCCATTATTCTACCCTAATCCATGTACCTATCCAATAGCAACTTGAAGGTCCCTAACGTTTCCGACTCAACTACTTCCACAGGCAGTGCATTCCATGCCCCCACTACTCTCTGGGTCTAAGAGGAATTGACGGCAGAGTGAGGCATCGAGCCAGGGCCAGTGATGGACAAAGTGTTAAGAGGACCCACTGCCATCTAACACTTGCTGCCAGAAACCCCTCATAATGATTGCCTGAGGAGGAGGGGTGGAAGGAAGTTGGGCGGAGGGATGCTGGCTCCTGCATCAAGAATGGGAAGGTTATAGAACCGGGTGGGAGGCCGGAGGGGTGTCAGTGCATTTGGTTTCCACTGAGAACCATTAAACAAGTTTACATGAGAGAGAAACTGAATGCAGCGTGTGTGCAGACGCTTTCACCCATTTGCCGAACCTCAACAAGCTCCCTCACCAACAAACAAAAGCACTTCCAAATCATTTGTGCAGTAACAGACTTCGCAATGTTGTGAATACAAAAGCCACGCATATTCAGGTCCACTGCAAGCTGAACACCTCACCTCAGGAAGGATACACTTCCTTAGATGAATCGTCAGACAAGACAGGGAAGGAGATAAAAGAGGAAGGGTTGTCGCAATTTTCATCAGGGAATCAATTACAGCAGTAAGGAGGGATGCCATCTGAGAAGGTTCTTCAAACGAAGCCGAATGGGTAGAACTTAAAAGGAGCAATCACATTGCTGGGAGTGTTCTATAGGCCCCCTAACAGTCCGAGAGAAATAGAAGAGCAGATATGTAGGCAAATTTCAGAGATGTGTAAAAGTAATAGGATAGTGATAGTGGGGATTTCAACTTCCCCCAACATTAACTGGGGTAGTCATAGTGTGAAAGGTTTAGCGGGAGCAGAATTCTCAAAATGCATCCAGGAGATCTTTTTAAGCCCGTGCATAGAAGGTCCTACAAGAGAGGGGGCGATCCTAGACTTAATTTTCCACTTGATGTTCCCAGCAAACATTTGGGTCTCAAATAATTCTTCACCGCAGGACGTTAGCTTTGTGGAGCTCTTTTATCCTCCCGCTTTTTATTCTTCACACCACATCCCCAAGCTTGCTGTTACTTCCTATTTTATCTCATCTCCATTAGTCCATTTAATCGTATCTTGCACCAGAGGCCTGGGCCCAGTTGTCGAGCTACTCAACGACAAAAGGAGTCAACCTTCCTCTCCTGACTCCTCCTGGGCAACAGCATTATGTTATGTTCTTCATGTTTGAGACTTGATGAATTTGGGCAGGTTGTTTGACCATGGACTCGAGTTCCCAAATACTGGAGTTGGTTCGATTCTGGAGGTGTCATCACATGACCTCCCACCTCGAGCCACCCAACCCAGCACTGCAATTGGTCCATTCACGAGGAGCAGTCTTCCCATGGGCAATTGGAAAAGGGACATAATATTAGTTATAAAATCTTGAATTTTATCCAAAAAAAAATGCATTTTCTCCCCATCTCCAACATTTAAAGTGATGTGGAGATGCCGGTGTTGGACTGGGGTGAGCACAGTAAGAAGTCTTACAACACCAGGTTAAAGTCCAACAGGTTTGTTTCAAACACGAGCTTTCGGATCGCAGCTCCTTCCTCAGGTGAATGGCGAGGTGAATACCTCGCCATTCAACTGAGGAAGGAGCTGTGCTCCGAAAGCTCGTGTTTGAAACAAACCTGTTGGACTTTAACCTGGTGTTGTAAGACTTCTTACAATATTTAAAGAACTGCAAATGTTCAAAGAAGATGTAAAAATTCACAGTTGCGTTTAAAGTTCTGATGATATTTTTCCTGGTTGTTACTTGCAGCTGTGCCCTCGAGATTAACCTTCAATTTCTGGAAACCCCTTGGCTATCCTCGCGGGTCAGAAACGATACCACGGAGAGACAATACAGCTGAGCCCAATGTTGCCGCCTGTGCACATTCCCAATGGATCATAGTCAGGGGAAGAGACTGTATCCAGATGTGCCCAGGTCAAACACAGTGCAATATTTGTTACAAGATCAAGTCATTCATTACAGGCCAGAACTTGGACTGACCTTGAATAGATCAGCTCGACTCTACATTTACCAACCGGTAGGAGAGATAGGGATGGAATTTAAAAACGAAAGTGTGTCTCGGTTCATAAACCTCCAGGAACAAAGGGCAAATGAAGATTATGCTGATTTATTTACACAGCTATAACAACAATAACTTGCGTTTATATGGTACCTTAATTCGACAGTGAGTCACACGTGGAGATACTAGGTGAAACCATCAAAGATTTTTTTTATCACTCACAGACACGTATGCAGTCAAGCAGATCACCAGGGAAGCGGTGATAGCGTACGGGATTGAAGTGTTTGGACTCTTTGCTTCCTCTCCTGTTGTGGCGATGATGTCAAAGCCGATGAATGCATAGAAACACGTTGCAGCCCCCTGCAGGACCTGTAATCAGCAGATTGCAAAGTAAAAGGTCAGCAGGGGAAAGGACACATTTTATAAATTCAGGTTCTGAGAAAATCCTGTTTGAACGCATTCATTCAGATTGATTAAATGTGCCGTCTGAGGCTCAGTGGGTAGCACTGTCATCCTGTGCAGTCCTGAGGAGCTGCTGCTCCATTGGAGGAGCCATTCATTGGTTGAGCTATTAGATGAGATCTTTTGGCTGGTCAGGCCAGTGGGATCTACCTGTCCCGCTAATGGCGCACCCCCGTTGCAGGTTTCTGGACGGTGTGGCGCGGATTCAATGGGAAATATCATTGACAGTCACGGGACTCGAAGATCCAGCCATTGACCACTAGCAGCCAACTTCCACCACTGAGAAGCACACCTGGGGGAGGCCCATTAAAACTGTCCGGTGAATGGCATGATTTCAAGAGGAGCAGGGGAGTTCTCATTCATCTCCTGGTCAGTATGCATCTGTCAGCCATTGGGATTGTTAGGAGCTTTGTCTTTATCACATTGCTCTTTGGGGATCTTGCTCTGCCAATATTGGCTGCAATGCTTCCTGCTCGTGAATTACAACTAACCCTTCAAAGTGCTTTATTGGCTGTAAACTGCATTGGGATATTATGAATTCATGCAAGGTATTGTATCAATGAAATACTTACTTTCATAGAATAAAATCATGAAATCTTACAGTGCCAATGGGGTTATACAGAGTCAGCATGGATTTATGAAGGGAAAATCATGCTTGACAAATCTACTGGAATTCTGTGAAGATGTAACTAGTCGAGTTGACCAGGGAGACCCGGTGGATGTGATCTCTTTAGGCTTTCAGAAGACTTTCAACAAGGTCTCACCTAGCAGATTACTCGGTAAAGCTAAAGCGCATGGGGTTGCGAGTGGTGTCTTGAGGTGGATAGAAAACTGGTCAGCAGACAGGAAGCAAAAAATTGGAATAAATGGGTCTTTTTCTGAAGGGTAGATTCAGAAAAAATGTTCCCGATGGTGGGGGGAGTCCAGAACTAGAGGGTCATAGTTTGAGGATAAGGGGTAAACCTTTTAGGGCTGAAGTGCGGAGCAATTTCTTCACCCAGAAAGCGGTGAATCTGTAGAATTCACTACCACAGAAAGTAGTTCAGATGAAAGAATTGTGTAATTTCAAGAAGGAATTAGATACAGCTCTTGGGGCTAAAGGGATCAAGGGATTAGGGGGGGAGGTGGGATCAGGGTATTGAACTCGATGATTAGCCATGATTGTAATCAATGGTGGAGCAGGCTCGAAGGGCCAAATGGCCTCCTCCTGCTTCTATTTTCTATGTATGTTTCTATTCAGCCTCTCATTCCTCTGCTGGCTGTTTGAAAGAGGCCAGCATTAGGCAGCACGGTGGAACAGTGGTTAGCATTGCTGCTTCACGGCACCGAGGTCCCAGGTTCAATCCCGGCTCTGGGTCGCTGTCCGAGTGGAGTTTGCACATTCTCCCCGTGTTTGCGTAGGTTTCGCCCCCACAGCCCAAAGATGTGCAGGGGAGATGGATTGGCCACACTAAATTGCCCCTTAATTGGAAAAATAAATTGGGTTTTCAAAATTTACTTTAAAACAAAGAGGCCAGCATTAGTGCCATAACCCAACTTCATGTTGTCTGTATTTCAGATTTCAGTCTGTAATGTTATGGGCCTGGGTTTAGAAAACTACAAAGTATATCATGGAGTTCACCTGACCCACGACTTTTAATAGATTTTGGTTATGGGGAGCACAAGAGTCCACTCTCCAGGTGTTATGCAATAGAGACCTTAACTTTTTAAAAACAAAACAATGTTTATTCTATGAACCCAGTTAACATTTCATAAACACACAGTAAACATCTTATCAATTAGCAACACATGTAACCCCACAGATATAATTCTCTATAGGTAACCATTAATACCTTTCCTAGCAACATCCATAAGTTAAACCCTTTTAACAAAGACAGCAGGTTTAAATTCTCGCAGAAACAGGTATTACTTTGAAATCATCAAGTGAGCTGAAGGCATTCTTTAGCTTGTAGAGAGAAATATCATTACACATCTCTCCATACAGCTCCACACAGAGTTGGAGAATACAGCTCTCCAACTCTGAAAACAAAACCAAAAACAGAGCCATAAAGCAACTTTTCAGCTCAAAACGAAAGTAAAAAGACAGACAGACAGCCCAGCTCCTCTCACACACTGACATCACTGCAGCTATTTGATAAACACCCATTTCTTAAAGGTACATCCACCTGACAGTAAAAGCACTTTGAAAACCACATCATTAACAGGCCTCATAAATCTAAGACCCATTTGCTTTTTGGTGATGTTGGGACACATCTGGGTCCCTATTGAAATATTCAGGAACATAGCTGGGCCTTTTCAGGGGTAATGGGGCTGTGTTGCATAAAGTGGTGTCAGCCCCCCCCCCCCCCCCCCCCACGCTGCCCCACCGAATGGAAATGGTTGCTCACATTGTCAGCAGGTATTTGCAATAACTAATAGTATGTTTCTTTAAATTGTCCAGTCATTATTATCATCCAACAGAATCCCCATTCGTCAGTACCTGCATGGATCTTTGACCCCCACACCTCCCCTGTTGGCCAGTATTCACATTGGCTCTTGACTCCACACCATCCCATTGGTTGGTATCTGTACTGACTCTTGACCCATTCTTATTGACCAGTAGTTGCACTGACTATTAACCCATACCCATTCCTATTGGCCAGTAACTGCACTGATCCTTAATTATAATATTCTTTATTATTGTCACAAGTAAGCTACCATTAACACTACAATGAAATTACTGTGAAAATACCTGAATCGCCACACACCGGCGCCTGTTCGGGTACACAGAGGGAGAATTCAGAATATCCAATTCACCTAACAGCACGTCTTTCGGGACTTGTGGGAGGAAACCGGAGCACCCGGAGGAAACCCACGCAGACACGGGGAGAACGTGCAGACTCTGCACAGACAGTGACCCAAGCGGGAATCGAATCTGGGACCCTGGCGCTGTGAAGCAACAGTGCTACCCACTAAGTCGTTTCTTGACCGATTCCCAGCCTTTGGGCCTGAGAAGTCCTGAGTATCTATTTACCTGGGGCTCTGTAGGAGCAGATGGAGGTTCCATTCCAAGAAGAACATGATAGAGACTGAGTCCTATGGCCAAAATAATGGGTGAACGAGACCCAAAGTATGGACTGTCAGCAAGGACTGAAGTCTGCAAGAATTGACCATATGCAAAGGACAGGCCACCTTCATAGACATTGCACAAGGCAACTCCTTTCCTCCTGGGGTATGAACAAATGTGATGGACAGGATGGGTGTTCATTTAAACAGCACTAATTTCACCTCTCACCATTCTTCCATTCTTCCATAATCCGAAAGGTGTTTCAATTTGTTGTCTTCTTTGTAAGCGATGCCGTATTTCCAAATCCCGTGTGATCGAGTTTTATGTTAATAACGCCACAGCAAACCCGCGATAGAAAAAAGATGTGTTTGGTTCCATGCACTCAAAACATGGGAGGAGGGGCAGCACGGTGGAGCTACCGCACAGCGCCGAGGTCCCAGGTTCGATCCCGGCTCTGGGTCACTGTCCGTGTGGAGTTTGCACATTCTCCCCGTGTTTGCGTGGGTTTCGCCCCCACAACACAAAGATGTGCAGGGTAGGTGGATCGGCCACGCTAAATTGCCCCTTAATTGGAAAAAATGAATTGGGTACTCTAAATTTATAAAAACGAAATATGGGAGAAGGGTCACAACGTGGCCTCCACACTCCGACAGTAAAGACAGGGATAAATAAATAGTTTTACAATACAGCAAGTGCAGAGAAAATAAATATTGGTTCATGTGTGTTCCAGAGTCTGGAATCAAAGTCCAATGAGGAATCTCGTCACGAATTTCAGCTGCAGATTGTGGTGTTGTGGTAATGTCATGTAACTAGCAATCCTGAGACCCAGGCCAAAGCACTGGGGACATGCGTTCAAATCCCACCATTGCAGCTGGTGGATTTCAAATTCAATCAATTAATCTAGAATTGAAAGCTAATATCATTGATGGTGACCATGAAACTGTTATCAATTGTTGTAAAAATCCATCAGGTTCATTAATGTCCTTTGGGACATGGCCTACATATGGCTCCTGACCCACAGCTATGTTGGTCACCCATAACTGCCCTCTGAAATGGCCTTAGCCAAGGGAAATAGTGATTGGCAACAAATATAAACCTTGCCAGAACACCTACATGAAAGAATAAATTTATAAATGGTTGCAAACTGATGCTGTATAATTCACTATTTCAGTGGTGTTGACTTCACGTGATGACATAGGCATACAGAGATTAATCAGTTTTGGAAGCGATGGTCCAGAATTTCTAGCAGACGGAGTGTAGATGGGGCCAGGTATTCACCCCTGGGCAGAGCTCCTTTTCTGTGAGGATTCTAGTTAGATTGTAAACAGCAGACTGACCTATGCAGTTCAGCAAGACAATATTGTTTGTTCCACAAGCCAGAGGCCCACGTCACATGATCCCCTTCTTCTCCACCTGACATTTGACAAAGTATGTGTATCCATCGTTTGGGATCTGAAGACTGTTAACTGTCTCGGCCAATAGGAATTGATGATGTGGAGATGCCGGCGTTGGACTGCGGTAAGCACAGTAAGAAGTCTTACAACACCAGGTTAAAGTCCAACATGTTTGTTTCGCATCAGTAGCTTTCGAAGTGCTGCTCCTTCCTCAGGTGAATTGAAAGTAAGGTTGTGGAGCCTTTATCTTAGCGGACAATCTATCTCTTCCTGGCCAGCCAGGGTTAGTGAATGCAGATGGCCTTTGTATACTTCTAATTGAAATGGGCTGTGCATGCCCCAGGCGATGGGTCGGAACACCCAAAATATAACAAGGCGTGAGAGTCCCCAAACTGCAAAGTGGCTTCTTTCGTTCTGGGGTCTGAGGCAGACACACCTTTAGCTATTTTAAGATTCTTTGTTCAGATTTTTAAATTTAGGAAACAGCAATGAGGAAAGCTATATATAATTTATAAAAATGTGAGAATTTATTCCCTCAGAAAAAGATTCATGTGATAATTCATGACATTGTTGTTTCGCTAAATGAATTCAATGTGAGATTACAGTTTGAGAGGTACTTGACACATTGGGATGTGAATCTAAAAATTAAACCCAGAGAACAGCTCACAGTTTCCAGATTTACTGATCACTGTTTTAAATCTGACTGGACCCCGTGACATGTTTTACAGCTTCCAGCATTGTCATTGCTTTTAATACTATGGTGTTCCTTTCAGTGAAAACTCTCATTGCAACGCTGGTGCTGACAGTGATCCGGAACGGTCTCAGTGCTGGTCTTCTAAGGTTTTCCAAAGACCTACAATTGCCTGCAATTCAGAATGTGGGGGGGGGGGGGGGGGGGGGGGGGCTGCGGGGGGGTCTGTCTCCAACATCTGATGCAGACACAGGATTACTCACACCTCTCTCCAACACTGCAAAGAGGATAGAGTGCCCATTACCCATATTTTCTTTTCATCCTCCAAACATAGGGCGGGTTTCCCTGGTCTGGTGCCGCTGGCCGGACCCATTGTGAGCAGGAACGGAACATTTGGGACAAGATTGTCCATCCCAGCAGCCGGCCAATGGGGATTCCCATTGTGGGAACCCCCCTCCCCCCCATGCCATTGGGAAATCAGGGGATCACGCCGATGGAGAACCAGCCGCTGGCGTTCCAGTCAAAACTCCCTTCCCTTTCAGTGGCACCGGAAAATCCCAGTTGCGAAGGATGTGGTAAACCACTGTTACACCTTTATTAGGTGATGTATGGTAGGACCTGTACTACAGGTTCGCCGGGAGTCCCTGTCTGCTGGCTCCGCCCAGTAGGCGGAGTATAAATATGTGTGTCCCCCATGCAGCAGCCATTTCACCAGCTGCTGTGGGAGGCCACACATCTTAGAGCAATAAAGCCTGAGTTGCATCCAACTCGAGTCTTTGTTCAATTGACCGTGCATCAAAAGATGACGGGGAATTTTGGCCATAATGGCTTTTGGCTTTTGTTTGCCGGGCTGTTTACAGCAAGGAAACCATTTGGGCCAATCTTTTGCAAGAGGCAACGTTATGCTCTTCCAAATCCTGGGACTCATCAGTCGCTTCGCACAGAACCAAACATCAGCTCAAAGCTGGGAACCGAGTGACGAGGAACAACCAGGGAAGCGGCTGTACTGCAGTCCAAGGTAAGGACCTTTTTTGGAAAAGAGCCAAGCCAATAAGCTAAGTATCCATGTTGTCATAAACAAGTGGGTTCCATTTTAAAAACTCTGATGTAATGTTGCGGACTAAATGACAATGGCTGCTATTGAAACTCTGCCAGAAAACCACTTAAAATAATTCAATTTCGGGTTTATGCAAAGGAACACAACACTGACACAAATCAGTTGACAAGCCTGCCCGAGTATCTGCAGTGGTCTGATGGTGGAACAGAGAAAAATAATAACCCAGATTTTGCAGTTGCTCTAACGTTATTGTCATTAGCCATAAAATATAGGGCAGCTCCTGGAGTTTGCACAATAGAACATGAAAATCCAGAATTTACTGTCAATGATCACCTCTACAGTCACAAGGTGCACTGTCGAGGGCCTCACATATAAAAATGTTAGAAATTGCTTGAATTAATGTGAACTTTCGTTTCTACGATACTATTGTCTCTGTAAAAATCCTTGAAAAAGTTGCACCTTTTTGGATGTACCGTTCCCCCCCCTCAGCTGATGAATCAGTTACTCCTCCATGTTGAACACCACTCGGAGGAAACACTGAGGGTGGCAAAGGGTGCAGAACATTCTCTCGGTGGGAAACTTCAATGTCTACCACCAAGTGTGGCTCAGTAGAACCACCACAGATTGAGCTGGCCGGGTCCTCAAGGACAATAGCTGCTAGACTGGGATTGTGACCGGCGGTGAGGGAACCAAAAATAGGGAAAACCATACTTGACCTCATCCTCACCAACCTTCCTGCTGCAGATGCATCTGCCCATGACAGTATCGGTAAAAGTGACCACCACACAGTCTTTGTGGAGACGAAGTCCTGTCTTCACATTGAGGATACCCTCAGTCATATTGTGCGGCACTACCAATGTGCTAAATGGGATTGATTCAGAACAGATCTCGCAACTCAAGACTGGGCACCCATGAGGAGCTGTGGGCCATCAGCAACAACAGAATTGTACTCAACCACAATCTGCAACCTCATAGCCCAGCATATCCCCCACCCCACCATTAACACCAAGCCAGGGATCAGCCCTGGTTCAATGAAGAGTGCAGGAGAGCATGCCAGGAGCAACACCGGGTATACCAAAACATGAGGTGTCGACCTGGTGAAGCTACAACACAGGACTAAACATCCCACAAACCAATGGATCAGATCTAATCTCTGCAGTCCTGCCACATCCAGCAGTGAATGTTGGTGTCACTGGAGGAGGAAACTCCACAAATGTTCCCATGTTTATTGATGGAGCAGCCCAAAACATCTGTGCAAAAGACAAGACTGAGGCATTCATAAAAATATTCAGCCACAGGTGCCGAGTGGATGATCCATTTTGGTCTCCTCCGGAAGTCCCCAGCATCAAAGATGTCAGTTTTCAGCCAATACGATTCACCCCATGTGATATCAAGAAACGGCTGAAAGAACTGGATACTGTAAAGGATATGATCCCTGATAATATTCTGGTAATGAAGTCTTCTGCTCCAGAATTTGCCGCACCCATAGCCAAGCTGTTCCACACTTACATCTCCTCGGCAATGTGGAAAATTGCTCTGCTATGTCCAGTACACATGAAGCAGGACAATCCAACCCGGCCAATTACAGTCTCAGAAGTCTACTCTCGCTCATCAGCAAAGTGATGGAAGGAGTCATCAACAGTGCGATCAAACGGCACTTACTCAGCAATAACCTTCTCACTGAGTTTGGGTTCCACCAGGGTCACTCAGCTCCTGACGTCACTACAGCCTTGGTTCAAACATGGACAGAAGAGCTGAATGTCAGAGGTGGGTTAGAGTGACTACCTTGACATCAAGGCAGTATTTGACCGAGTGTGGCATCAAGGGATCCCAGCAAAACTGGAGCCAATGGGAATCAGGAGAAAACTCTCCGCTGGTTGGAGTCATACCTGGCACAGAGGAAGATGTCTGTGGTGGTTGGTGATAAATCATCTCAGCTCCAGGACATCACTGCAAGAGTTTCTCAGGATAGTGTCCTAGGCCTAACCATCTTCAGCTGCTTCATCAAGGACCTTCCTTCCATCATAACGTCAGAATTGGGGACATTTGCAGATGACTGCACAATGTTCAGCATAACTTTTGATTCCTCAGAGACTGAAGTAGTTTGTGTTCAAATGTAGGAAGACCTGGACAGTACCCAAGCTTGGGATGACAAGTGGCAAGTTACCAAACAAGTGCCAGGCAATGACCATCTCCAACAAGAGAGGATCTACCATCACTGAATCCCCCACTATCAACACCCTGGGGGATGCCATTTATCAGAAACTGAACTGGACTAGCCATATAAATACTGTGACTACAAGAGCAGGAATCCTGTGGCAAGTAACTCACCTCCTGACTCCCAAAGCCTGTCCACCATCTGCAAGAGTTTTATGGAATGAGTGCAGCTCCAACAGCACTCAGGAAGCTTGACACCATCCAGGACAAAGCAGCCCACTTAATTGCTATCCCTTCCACACACATTCACTCCCTCCACCACTGACAAACAGTGGCAGCCGTGTCTACCATCTGCAAGGTGCACTTTAGGAACTCACCAAGGTCCCTTAGACTAGACAGCACCTTCCAAACCCATGATGACTACCATCTAGAAGGACAAGAGCAGCAGATACCTGGGAACCCCGCCACCTGGAGGTTCCCCTCCCAAGTCACTCACCACCCCGACTTGGAAATATATCGTCGCTCCTTCACTGTTGCTGGTTCAAAATGCTGGAACTCCCTTCCTTACAGAACTGTGGGTGTAGCTGCACCACAGGGACTGCAGCAGTTCAAGAAGGCAGCTCGCCACCATCTTTTGAAGGGTAACTAGGAGTGGGTAATTATGTCTGGCGAAGACAGTGACTCCTGCAACTCGCAAATTAATTTTTAAAAATGAGGTCTGTGTGGGTTTCTTAGGCTGAAGTCAGAACAATTGCTCAACAACCTTTCTTGCCCTGAAAAGGTCACTCTATGGCTGGAATCCTCCACTGCTCTTGGCAGCAGGAAATAAGATTGGTGACTGTAGTTAATTGCAACAAAAGTAGAAAGTGCTGCGAAACCCAGCAGGTCCGGCAGTATCAGTGGAGAGAGAGAAAGAGAATGGGCACTTTGAGTCCAATATGTCTCTTCTTCGAAACCGTTTGTTGGATGAGACGAAGAATGAAATGGAACTGGGATAGGGTGAGTTAGTGCTGCTGGAGGTAAAGGTCCAGTGTGTACATATGGCGGTGCACGATACTGAGTGTATCTCAGAATTTGGGGAGAACAGCAGGCTAAAAAACGCCTTTATGTCTCGGAGATAGCTGTATGGATTCAAAACATTTGAGTGCACTTAATTGTCTTGGAAGCAAAATGTCATCTTCCTGATGGTGAGATGAAATAAGGTTTAGCAGATTGAAGGCAGATTTAGTTTCATGCCAATAACCGGCTAAATGTTTTTTATTGCATTCTCGTGTTTTGCATACTCATTAAAATGCCGTTTTGCCAGATTAAACGGCACCTTTGCAATTAATTCTGCATCAAAGGAGAAACACAAGCTTTCTGATTCACAATTGGTTGAAGGTGGTGTGCTGCAGGCAAGTTGCTTTGCTTCTTTTTTCAAGAGATTGTTGGGCGACGGGAGTTGGGCATTGGTGCATTGAGTGCGGGTTGTGGCAGAGCATTGGGGATCAGGGCATGGTGAGGGAGGGTTGCTTCATGGTGGGCCTGAGAGGGCGCAGGAGAACAGAGGGAGGAGGCTGGACTGCACAGGGAAGTTCAATACCCGACAGGCAGCGGGTAAAATATGATTGGGGGAAGATCCAGGGATCTAGATGGAAGATCTGTTGAGATCCCGAGCGTAGTAAAGGGTAGGTTAAGGGTAATAAAGGGAAGTTTGATAATGACGGATGAAAGATCAAAGGTGATGTGGGAAGGTCCAGAGTGACAGAATGGCAGATTGACAGTGAAGGCAGGGAAAGGGTGATGGAGTTAGGGTAACGGTTGATGGAGGGAAGGTCAAAGGCTGAGGTGCTGTGCATGTCATAATATACACCAGTATATCATGGTGCAGACACACACACTGATGGACATACTCTAGGACCAATCACGTGCACAAACACAGCAGCCAATCACCAGTTAGAACAGACGCACTATAAAGACAGAGGGCATCACTTTTCCAGCTCATTCTGGATGCAGCTTCTCAGAAGCACAAGAGCTCATCAGTTACAGTACAGACTCTCACCACGTGCTGAGTGATTCAACTGGTTCGGACAGGCACAGGTCTCTAGTTAAACTAGCATTGTGTAAACCCACAGTTATAATATGTCTAGCATTTTATAAGAGTTAATAAAATAGTGTTGAACCATCTTCAGTGTTGGTGGCATATGTCTGCTTCACGAATCCACAGTGCCCAACACTTCAGGAAAAGGGTGGTGGAGTTAGGGTAATGGCTGATGGAGGGAAGGTCAAAGGCTGAGGTGCTGTGCAGGCTTAAGGCTTCCAGTTCCAGGTCAATGTGGGATTATCCAGGGACATAGCTGCAAAAACACAAAGAAGTGTCTGGGGTACAGGCCAGAGATAGAGATGTTCACAGTGTGGTGGGTGAACACCAGGGTGTAACTGATGCAAACTATAGGGTTCCCCATCGGTCACAGTTTCTCACGGCAGGAGGGAGGGCCATAAAGACTATTGACTAGATCTGTGTCTGCCTTGAGTCCACAGTTCACCTCAGGTACACAAAGTGGGTCAAATTCACTCTGGTGCATCTGGATGGGAACTGGCAAGCGGTGGATTGGGACCAGGGGAAAAAATGGCCACACTGCCAACAGGGGCACCAGCAGAGAATCAGGCTGTTCAGAGTCATGTCAACCCTGGGCCTGTGAGATGCCGAGCATTCATGTGTAATTGAATGTATTACTCGTGGGGTAACTATCTACAAAAATCAGGAAGCCAATGATGGAGCTGGTTGAGGATGTCAAAGGATCCTGTTTCTCACCTACATCAGCTGTGTCAGAGTAACGGCGTTCCCATGGACCGGGAAGTTCAGTGTGACCGGCGTTCCCATGGACCGGGAAGCTCAGAGTGATCAGCGTTCCCATGGACCGGGAAGTTCAGAGTGACCGGCGTTCCCATGGACCGGGAAGTTCAGAGTGGCCTACATCTGCTCCTATGTCTTATGACACATGATACCCAGAAGAGGAGAGGTAAAAGTCTCAACAAGAGCAACAATGGAACAGACTATTGGACTGCTGAAGATGAGGTTGCGCTGCCATGATCTCTCAGGTGGAGCACTGTAGTATGTGGTCCAGATAGTTTTCAGGATCATGGTGGCCTCCTGTGCCCTACACAACTCCATACAGCTAACAGATGAGGAATTTCCAAACAGGGAGATGGACCTCAAAATGAGGAAGAAGGGAAAGAACCTGATGATGCTGGGGTGTGGCCAGAGCTGTAGATATCAGTGTGATAGAGGAACCCACCAGACCTCCCTGTGACACCCTCATTCAAATCCAGTTCCAACAAGAGTGCAGCCCTGAAAGATCTCTTCATCCTCAATAAACATCACGGTGGAAGCGGCAGCAAATCCAGCACTGTCCTTCCAGACCAACCAACATTCCGGACTCCTGGCTCCGAGAATGGAAAATGGTGCAGGCCCTTGGCATGAGCAAGCCCCTATGTGTGGTTTTATTAAAGCCTCACACACTTCGATTTGGAGGGAAACTGCACATGACTCAGTGACATACGCTCCAAATGCTGGCAATATCGTGCTGATAACTCTGTGCAATCAGCTGAAATAGACTGGCTCAGCTGTAGACGTTATTTAGACAGTCACATCTGATGGATGATAGAGGGATGAACACGACATCCTAGCTTATCACAGCCAGGTCCAAACCTTCAAACTACAAAACAGAAGTCTGCGCACGTCAAGAGACTCGGTGATGATGCTCTGTCCAAGGCCAGAGGTCAGACAACAGATGGAATGGGATTCTAACGACCCCCAACCGTGTGTTCCTCAACATCGCATTGTTCACTGGCGGCGAGATACTCTCTTCCCGATGCTTATCGATGAGATTTCCTATTGAAGATACCCCATAACGGCAGAATCCTGCAGGTGGGGGTTTGCTGCCAGTGGGAATAAATAATCCCAACAACAGAATTCCTACCATTGTGCTTCCATTACCCACTTCACCTGTTATTGATCGTCAGTAAAGTGCCATGCCCTTCAATCCATCCCTCAGTTGGTACAGCTCCCAGCATCACTATGTTTGAACACACCTGAATAAAGTGATCCAAACCGTATATTTACATATGATCTATAATATCCATAGATTGAATAGATTCCTCCCACTTTATTGGCCTGAAAATATCCCAGCACTATGCCTTGCTGCACTATCCCTTGCATCCACAGCTGAGGTGGAGTGCAGGAGGTTTTTGACCCCTTTCCTGCTCTGTAGCAGTTTCGCTTCTTGACTCCAGGACTCCTGATCTCTGCTGTGACCTCTGCTCAGGTACCATGATCACGCTGGAGGACCTCCTGCTACCATCATTGAGAAACAGGGCCTGTTTCTGAATGGCCAGGCGGAGAACTTGCAGGAAGGCACTGCCAAGCTGTGGGTGGGGGAGGGGGGGGGGGGGGGGGGGGTCACACACTTTCTGCTCCGACACACCTTCCCAGAATAACAAGTGTCGCAATGTTATCCTGATGTTAACCAACCATCCCACTTACGAGCAGAAATCCTGCCTACTTCCAATCCTGCCAGTAGGGAACTTGAGGCGACAATAACATTCTAGCCTACATTCCTGGAATGGCAGACTTTTACATTATACCTTTAAAAATTCCATGGGCGGAATTCACCAATAATGGGGCTATGTCCCCACGCCGGCGTGAAAAGCGGCGCCAACCACTCCAGCATCAACAGTCCCCGGTAATGGGGGATTGCTCCCCTTTCTAGGGGGCTAGGTCGGCGTTGGAGTGGTCCCTGCAGCTCCAGCCAGCGCGGAACGGCCCGCGTGATTCCACGCATGCGCGGGGCTCCCTTCCCCGCGCCGGCCCCCGGGCAATATGGCGGAGCCCTACAGGGGCCCAGCGCGGAGGAAGACAGGCCCCCACGGAACCAGCCCGCCCGCCGATTGGTAGGCCCCGATCGTGGGCCAGGCCACTGTGGGGGCCTCACCACGGAGTTGGATGCCCCCGCCACCCCTCCAGGACATCCCCCGCAGACACACCTTCCAGGTCCCGCCGTGTGGGACCTGAGTAACCCACGGCGGAGGAACTCGGCGGCCACTCGGCTTGTCGGGGTCCGGAGAATCGCCGGGGGGGTCTGCTTTCAACAGCGGGAATCTCGCGGGCGCCCAAGAATCAGCGGGGGTGAATCAGGAAGCCACCGTCGCGGCGGCGGCCCATTCTCGCTTCGCCCCAGGATTCTCCAACCCAGCGCGGGGTCGGAGAATCCCGGCCCACATATTTTGAAAATGACCAAACATATTTTGAAAAATGTGTCTGTCCTATAGCTTCTACGTTAACCCGACATATAAGCTCCAACCTTTTTAGAATTGTCGATAAATGTGGAAAGAATGAAGGATAATCAGTGCTTTTTACTTCCTGGCTTGCTGCCTGTGAGAATTCTGCAATGTCATTGGCTGTTTATGCTGCATGACACTGTTGCTGGACACTGGAGATCCCCAGAGGCTGGAATTGAATTAATTTCAGGGAAGGTAAATTGATGCGACAGATTACTAGATTTTTGTGGGCAGATTTTATTGAGGTTTTTGTTGGGCATGATTACTTTGCTGCTGAACACTAAATCTGAGCCAATATAAATACATCCTTGTATAAATAATAGTGATTAAGAAAGGCAACATTTACTCACCAAGCCATCAGTGGGGGTGCTGATTCTAGAAAATGTTTTGGGGATGAAATCAGCCTTTACTGGTCGCAGAACCAGGAGATGGTATATCTTGTTTCACCTTGGACCCAGAGATACTTTCCCGTTGACTTTGATGGAAAGGAAAATGATTGTGGTTCAAATAGGATGGTCAATTCACTCTTAACCATTTCTGCTCCTGGTAAAGACTAATTCCATCCCCATTACGTCCAAATAGGATTGACCATCAGTGAACTCACCCCAGACCATCCGAAAGGTAGAAACCTCCCTTCATCCCAATTGGAGCTGTTGATGAAGAAGAGGCCTGAGAACATGATGAAGACCCAGGCAGCCAAGTTGATGATGTTCAGCACGTTGTTGAACCCCACAGAGTTTTTCACCCCCAGGGACACGATGGCTGTCACAATGACAGCGATGAACAGTGCCAGGAGGTCAGGATAGGACTCTTCCCCTTTCCCTGTACAAATAGAAAGCAAGGCCACTCAGTCGCAAGTGTTACCTTAAAGACCAACAAGCTGCCATTTCAACTGGCCCAAATCAATTTGTCTTTCAGCGAGGCTTGGGGCTCGACAAGGCCAAAACTAATTTCGTAGGAAACACATTCCACTGAAACCGGATGATAGTGCAGTGAATGGTTTACTCGGGGACTAGAGTTCAAATCTATTTCACCCAAATATGTCTCTCCTGCTACAAAACTCCAACGTTAAATGAACAAACTTAGTGCTTGGAGTTCTCCCTAACAGGTATGGGTCCAAATCACTAATAGGAACACTATTCCAATTTAACTCAAACACAGCCAGAGTGAAAATAGTAAAAGGCAATAGGGGCGTTGTTCTCTGATTGGAGGTAACGTATACGGTGGGGCAATGGGGGAAGTGTCAAGGAAATCCGTCCAATATCCAACCTGAGATCTTTAAGGGGGAGCAAAGAGATAGCTATAGCTAATTGGACAAAGTGTTCAACCAAGGTTGTATCTAAACTCTGGGGTGTTTATTAAAAATCCTATAGGACTATTGAAAATAAAGGTGTGGGAGTCTCCATGGATGTCCTGGTCAATATTCATCCCTCAACTAATATCACTAAAGTAAATTACATGATGCTGTTTCTCACTGGCATTTATGAGAACTTTGTGTCTCCAAATTGGCTGCCACATTTCCAACAATACAACGGTAACTGCACTTCAAAAAAATACTTATTTAGTTGTGACAGGCTTTCTGGCATCTGATCAGGAAAGCTGTGATATGAATGAGGTTCTTTGCTCCAGAAAGGTGAACACCAAGGGGTGAGCTGATAGAGGTCTTTAAATTTGGGAAAAGGTTTGAGTGTGTAGACAGAGAGAAGGTATTTCCACATGTTGGGCATTCAAAACTGACAGGCCATCAATAGACAGTCACTAAAAATGAAAATTGAAATGAAAATCGCTTATTGTCACGAGTAGGCTTCAATGAAGTTACTGTGAAAAGCCCCTAGTCGCCACATTCCGGCGCCTGTCCGGGGAGGCTGGTACGGGAATCGAACCATGCTGCTGGCTTGCTTGGTCTGCTTTAAAAGCCAGCGATTTAGCGTGGTGAGCTAAACCAGCCCCGAAGAAATCCAAAAAGGAATTTAGGAGGAAGTTGCTTCCCCAGAGTTTGGTAGGAATGTTACCAGTGGGAGTAGTTCAGGTGAATAGCACAGATACATTCATAGAATAGAATTTACAGTGCAGTAGGAGGGCATTCGGCCCATCGAGTCTGCACTGGCTCTTGGAAAGAGCACCCTGCCCAAGGTCAACACCTCAACCCTATCCCCATAACCCAGTAACCCCACCCAACATTAAGGGCAATTTTGGACACTAAGGGCAATTTATCATAGCCAATCCATCTAACCTGCACATCTTTGGACTGTGGGAGGAAACCGGAGCACCCGGAGGAAACCCACGCACACACAGGGAGGATGTGCAGACTCCGCACAGACAGTGACCCAAGCCGGGAATCGAACCTGGGACCCTGGAGCTGTGAAGCAATTGTGCTATCCACAATGCTACCATGCTGCCCATTGAGGGGGAAGCTGGATAAAGGAATTGAGGAATATGCCAATAAGGTGAGATACTAGATGCCGGTGGAAGCTCAAGTGGAATAAAACTGGACTTGTTAGGTTGACTGACCCTTTTCTGTGTCGTATGTTCATAAAATGATGTGCAAGTTCTTGTAAGCAAACAGTTTAAAATTAAATTCACAGAAAACTAATGCCAAGGATCATAGAACCAGTGCTTCCATCAAAGTCAAGAACAAACACTTTTTATTGCTTACTCCAGCTGTGATTGTACTGACCTACCTAGTCCATTTAAAGTGCCAACATAGTCCACTATCCAGTGGCTGATGGTGTGGTTGGCCAACGAGTCAAACATGCTGCTCAGAGCACTGGCACCAGCTGCTGTGCCAATCAGATACTCCAGAATCAGGTTCCACCCAATGAAAAATGCCACAAACTCCCCCACCGTCACGTAACTGTAGGTGTAGGCCGAGCCGGTAGTTTTCGGCACTCGCACTCCAAACTCAGCATAGCAGACACCTGGAAGAGAAAAGAGCAAATACTTTCATAAAATGGCAGAGTTGTCGACATTTCTGCAACCTTCAAATTAAATGTAAGACTGAAAGAAGAAAGATGCAAAAAGTTGATTCAAAGCTGCTCCATCTATTGACTATGTCCCAACTTCCCTATCCTGAATTCCATAAAGCCATTTAATCCCCTCCTATTGCCTATGTGCACTCGACCCAGCCTCTACCCACCCATTTAATCTGCCGAGATTTCATCCCCACAACTCAAAGGGGCAGCACGGTAGCATGGTGGTTAGCATAAATGCTTCACAGCTCCAGGGTCCCAGGTCCCAGGTTCGATTCCCGGCCGGGTCACTGTCTGTGCGGAGTCTGCACGTCCTCCCTGTGTGTGCGTGGGTTTCCTCCGGGTGCTCCGGTTTCCTCCCACAGTCTAAAGATGTGCGGGTTAGGTGGATTGGCCATGCTAAATTGCCCGTAGTGTCCTAAAAAGTAAGGTTAAGGGGGGGGTTGTTGGGTTACGGGTATAGGGTGGATACGTGGGTTTGAGTAGGGTGATTATTGCTCGGCACAACTTCGAGGGCCGAAGGGCCTGTTCTGTGCTGTACTGTTCTATGTTCTATGTTCTATGTGCAGATTAGGTGGATTGGCCACGCTAAATTGCCCCTTAATTGGAAAAAAATAATTGGGTAATCTAAATCTTTTTTAAAACTCAGCTTTAAAAAGACTAATTGACCCAGCCTCCACTGCTCTCTGGGGTAAAGAATTCCAAAACCCACCAACTCTCTGTGAGAAAAACATTCTCCTCATCTCCATCTGAAATAGGAGACCCTTACTTATAGTCTCTCCCACAGGGAGAATCTTTCTCTCCGCATCCAGCCTGTCACAGTCCCCTCAGGATCTTATATGTTTCAGTAAGATCACCTCTCAATCTTCCAAACTCCAATGGATACAGGCCTCACCTTTCTAATCTTTCCTCGGAAGTTACCCCTTCATCCTGGGCATCACCTGAATGAACCTTCTCTGAACTGCTTTGAATGCTATTGTACCCTTTCTCAAGTAAGGAGATGAAAACTGTACACAGTGATCCAGATGTGGTCTCAAATATTCCATTCCCCTTGCAATAAATTACAATCCTCCATTTGCCTTCCTAACTGCTTGCTGCAGCTGCATACTAATCTCTTGTGATTCACGTACCGGTGGACCCAAATTTCTCTGTCCCTCAGTTCTGCAAGCTTTTTCCATTCAACTGTATTTCTATTTTTCTCTTCTTCCTGCCAAAGTGGACGAGTTCACCCTTTCCCATATTATCCCCCATATGTCAGCTCACTAAATCTATCAAAATCCCTTTGTAAACCTTGGGGCGGAATTCTCCAATTTTGAGAGTGGTGACGGACGGCTCCTTTGGCACCTGTCCCACTGACCAGAATGTCGGCATCCCGCATCAGATTCTGCGCTTGGAGTCTTATTAATTATGTACAGGCGAGTTCCCCTCCGACTAGTCTGGTGGGCCAGCAGCTGATTCGCCTCCTGATCCATTCAAAGGTCCCGCCGCCATACTTCAACACCAGTCATATCACTCTCTTCAGCCCAGCTGCCTTCAACAGACCTTGCTGGATGTCAGCAACCCAGAGGGAAAAGGCTAGCAGCCTCAAGAAGAAATCTGCTCCTTGATTAAGCCGCCTTCCCCTGGAGTCCCAATTTACCTCTACCTATTGCCTCTGGATTCTTCATCTATCCTCTTCCTGTAAACAATGTGGTGTCCCCTTTGACTCCTTCTTTCTGAGCTTTATATATTGGCTTGTCAGGGTCCAGCTTCCCTCCCCTCGGTCTTCCCTCTGCCTTCGATTGTTCGTCTTCTTCATCCACCTCCTTGTTCCTCTGTGGGCCACCATGAACCCACACCCTACACCCCTTCCTCGCACGGCCTTCTGTCCACATTGGTCCCTCCTTTTTGGCAGACCAACCCCACGAAACCCCCTCACCTCGCGCTCCACCCTTGGTCGAACTTCAGAGCGTTGTTGCAGTGGCAGCATGAGTGGCTCAGCACAGTGTTGCCCAGACAGACACTGCTGTGTGACACCAGGGGGGAGGGGGTGGAAACCCCTGCACTCCCCAACCCCAGATGCAGTACTGCTCTGAGACGGCTACACAGGAGGGTGCATGGATTCAGCAGCACGGTGCTGTCCAAGAAGACCAGCTTGGTTTGGAGCTAGAGGGAAGGAACCAGCCTGCCCCAGCAGAGTGGTGGACACTGCATTGGGAACATGCAGCACTATGCCAGGAAGTTGTTGGATTCATCTCATAGTCTCTTGTCAGCTGAAGGCTGCCTGGTGGATGCCGGCCTTTAGCTGATGTGCTTTCCCGCTGACGTGACACAGGATTGAATGTTCCGACAGGAAACCGGCACCGCCAGGTTATAAATTGAAACACAATTAGGTTTATTAATGACAGTAACTATAATTAAATATGCAGCAAATACAACAGATTAAATTTCTCTAAATCCTGACCCCCCCCTCCCACTTAAACTCACCCCACCCTCTGCACACACAAGAAAGACAGGCACAGAGGGGAGAAGAGGGGTGTAGAATAATCATTAAAGTAAAAAGATAAGAGTCTTTGTTGGAGATTGTTGTTTCTAGCAGACCTTCCTTCAATTTAGGCTTTCAGATCGAGATTTCTGATTCCAGCCTGGAACGGTTTTCACTGTAGATTCGTTCAGGTCTCCGCAGTTTCAGAAATACAGCAGCTTCTCTGGAGGGAACACCAGGGAGAGAGAGAGAGAGAGAGAGAGAGAGCAGCTCATTCCTCTGAGTGACTTCCCTGGCTCTCCGACAATCAGCCCACTCAGACAGCACCCAATCACCGCCTGTTACTGGGCAGAATGCGACCTTTCGGCCAATACATTGGGTACCAGCCAACCAATCGAACCGATCTCTCGGGTGCCAATAAAATCTGAGTTCTAATGTTCAAAAGTTAGTAAGTGTTCTGCTTTGTGACGTTTGAGTTTCTTTCTTCCCCGGTCGACGTAAATATATATGTAGATGTCCATAAAGCATCCATGAAACAAAATGATGTAGCCAAAAATAGAAAGGGGAAATAAGGGTATTAGCAGGAAGGGCCCTTACACCCCTTAAGTCTTCCTCTCAGTTAATTTGCTGTGTGCCTTTGTGTCGACAGTAAATTTAGCATCCATAAATTCAGTCCCTTCATCCAATTCTTCTGTATGGATTGTAAATTTGTTGAGCTCCAGGTAATCACCAGGAGCTCTTGTTTTGCATAATACCTTTGATCTTGCACCTTAATGAAGGCCACATCTACAGATTTACCTTTATCCACAATACTTGTTACTTACTCAAATTTATTTATTTATTTAGTGAATGCCTAGTCCCTAAGCCAAGCAGTTTCTTCCAGTCCTGCTTTGTTGGGTTCAGATAGGCTATCCTTGAATCTGGGGGGGGGGGGGGGGCGCACCACGGTGGCACAGTGGTTAGCATTACTGCCTACGGCGCTGAGGACCCGGGTTCGAATCCCGGCCCTGGGTCACTGTCCCTGTGGAGTTTGCATATTCTCCCCGTGTCTGTGTGTGTTTCACCCCCCCCCCCCCCCCCCCCCCCACCCCCCAACCCACAAAGATGTGCAGGGTAGGTGAATTGGCCAGGTTACAAATTGCCCCTTAATTGGAAAAAATAATTGGGTGCTCTAAATTTATAAAAAAATAAAATTAAAATAATAAATTTTAAAAATCCCTGAGCTGTGGATTGGACATTCTTCTGTGATGTGGTGGATAGATTTCTCTCCCACAGGCACATGGACGTTGACACTCATGCTCCATCTGTCAGTGGTCCTGACCGTTCCTGATCTTAAGATCTGCGCTCCAAGGTTTGACTGCAGCTTGTCCTTCCAGTTTGCTTTCTGGAAGCTCCATCATATCTTCTTGGGGCTGGTGACTGCTGGAAGGAGCAGAGGATGATGTTGGCTGTGCTGGGTTATCTAAGAAAAGGCTCAGTTTAGGGCAGGGTGGCATGGAATCATAGAATCATTTAATCCCTACAGTGCATGGTGAAGGAGGCCTTTCGGCCCATCGAGTCTGCACCAGGCCTTGGAAAGAGCACCCTACTTATGCCCACACCTCCACCCTAACCCCATAACCCAGTAACCTTACTGAACCTTTTCGACACCAAGGGGCAATTTATCATGGCCAATCCACCTAACCTGCACATCTTTGGACTATGGGAGGAAACCGGAGCATCCGGAGGACACCCACGCAGACACAGGGAGAACGTGCAGACTCCGCACAGACAGTGACCCCAGCCAGGAATCGAACCTGGGACCCTGGACCTGTGAAGCCACCATTTGGCCACCGTGCCACTGTATTAAGAGAACTGGCCCAACACAGCCTGGGAGAGTAATCCCTACACCATCTGGTTGAATGGTACGTTTCATTGTTTGAGGTCATGCTTAAGTCTCAGGTCAAACAATCTCCTTTATTGTACCTTACCAGGTTCTGCCACCTCATCCAAAATGGTCTGGGGGCTGGGGCAATAGCTGGAGGTCTTTCTCCTCTTTTTAATGTTGGTGGCTTGAATAGGGATTCTATGATTCTCTGACTAGGTAGGCAGCTACACTATAGATCGCTCACAGTCATTGTCAATATGTAATCAATGTAAACTAGATGGAGCTCACAAGCTTGTTGGGGGAGCTTGATCTGGCCTTCCGCTCAGGGGCAATCTCTGGTCATCGCCAGCTACCTTTGCCGCCTGCTCCTCATGGGAGAAGAGCACCCTCAGCTATGGGATACGCCCTCTGCTCTTCTTTACTCTAATAATCTTTATTGCCACAAGTAGGCTGCAATGAAGTTACTGTGAAAATCCCCTAGTCGCCACACTCCGGCACCTGTTCAGGTACACAGAGGGAGAATTCTGAATGTCAAAATTACCCAACAGCACATCTTTTGGCATTTGTGGGAGGAAACCGGAGCACCCGGAGGAAACCCACGCAGACACGGGGAGAACGTGCAGACTCCCCACAGACAGTGATCCGGCTGGGAACTGAACCTGGGACCCTGGAGCTGTGAGGCAACAGTGCTAACCACTGTGCTTCCCTGCCGCCCATGCTCTCTCCCTTCAATTAGAGACAATCTTGTCCTGCATGAAGGCAGATAGATTGTGAACACGACAGATAAAAGAGCAGTTCAGAAGCATGCATGCCAGCTCTCTGTGCTGAGCCCTCCCAGGAAGGGATTAAGATGCCTTTTCTGCGGGATTGTATATGACATGTTATGTGATGTTAAAGTGGCTGGCAGTAACATCATTGCACTGTTAATGTAAGCCTACTTGTGACACTAAAAAAGGTTATTATAATTGTTATTACATTCAGTGCTGATGTCCCATCTGTTGCTAGTGTGTGCTCCAACCCTCAAACTGTCTGATGCTTGTTTGAGAGGGTGAGTTTGAAATTAGGAGAAGGTTCACTTACCCTGGCAGAGTGTATCAGATCATTCATTCACTTCCAGGCAGGATGCTCTTTTATTGTTGCCCATGGGCACTCACCTCCTGACGTCCTCCTCCTGGGCCAGAGTAGCCAGGTAGGGGGACCTCTTGCCCACATCCCAAGGGAAGAGGGCCGCCCACCTTTGCTGAACTGCCTGGAGGAGAATCCCCAGTGAGGCCTCGCTGAACCGTGGAACAGAGGGTGTTGCACGTTTGGTCAGCACGTTAATATAGACGTTCAGCTCACTCCTGGCCTGCAGCGAGTGCGGCGTTTTAATGTGGGGCAGGATCATGACATGGCCGGTGAATCCCTGCACACCCCATCACGAGGTTCAATGAGCTCCTTGCTGGTATATAATTAAGGAGCGGGAAAGCAGAAAATCAGAGGCTCAAACCCACCACGCCACCCAGCAGGAATCACGCAGACTTTCCCACCTGCCACCTAACTTAGTCTCCAGAATGAAAAATACCACCTGAAGTCTTTTGTAGTGAAAACCAGGACGGAGGCATAAATATGCAATGTGATTGTTCATTCAGCAAGATAACAATTATTCACCGTGTAACTGTATGGCATCACTATTTATTTCAGCAGGGCAAGGATTACTTGATTACTATGAAGTTGCAGTTTGCTCAGTAGGGTGAAGATTACTGACTGCATAGGAAATTGATATTTAGTGCCTGGAACCTGGCTAATTACTGTGTAACTGTACGGTTGTTTAATGCATCAGATCTTATTATGCATTATGTAACCATATCGAATTCCTGTTTATTCAGAAGGGTAAGGATAATTCCCTGTCCAAATGCTCTTGGACCTGTTCCGAAAAAATCTTCAGTTCAAGAGAGTAAGCAAATAGTAAAATCCTTCAGAAGGAGAAATTAGACTCCAGGCCGGTGAAGCTGACTGCATGGCGCTATTTAGTTTCATTTAATTAGGCAGAATGGTCAATAAAAAGGCTTTGTGCAAATCAAGCGAATTCCACCAAGACGGGTAATGGGGCTTGTCTTTCTCTTTCTGTGTTTCTATTTGGAACAGGATGGGATAGGTGGATGGTTTTAATCTCTGAAGATTGCGTCACTGATGTTTGGGCAGATGAACTCTTTTACTCTGAGCTATATTGGGCATCAACATTTAGTCCCGAGGGTGTTGTAGCAACAGAACTGTGTCAGCCACAGCCACACGTGTGTGTGGAATTAGATGCACTCAGGGGGAAGCACTGATTCCGTACTTTGGATTCAGTGTCAGAAACTAAAATCTGTATTTTAAGACATTCAGGAGGCAGTGTAGATGCATTATCAAACCCCCTCGATATTGGAGAAAGCCCGCTCACCTGTTGAGGAAAGCCACATGACTGAACGAGGTTAGCTGTTAACCTAATTTTGACTGACACCCCCTTTTTGTCAGATGTGGTGAGTTCAGGTCGGGGCCTTCATGTATGCCTGTAGAAACACCTTCACCACATGGGATTGAAGCAGTTCAAGAGCCTATCACCGGCACGGTAACACAGTGGTTAGCACTGTAGCTTCACAGCTCCAGGGTCCCAGGTTCGATTCCTGGCTTGGGTCACTGTCTGCGCGGCGTCTGCATGTTCTCCCCGTGTCTGCGTGGGTTTCCTCCGGGTACTCTGGTTTCCTCCCGCAATCCAAAGACGTGCAGGTTAGGTGGATTGGTCATGATAAATTACCCTTAGTGTCCAAAAAAGGTAGGTGGGGTTACTGGGTAACGGGGATAGGGTGGAGGCATGGGTTTAAGCTTAAGTGTGATGCTCTTTCCAGCGGCCGGTGCAGACCCAATGGGCCGAATGGCCTCCTTCTGCACTGTAAATTCTATGATTTTCAAGGGGCAACTGGGGACGGGCAATGAAAGCCAACTTTGCCAATGTCACTCACATCGTGAAGAGTGATAAAGAAGAATGAAATTGCGGGGTCCGCCTCCCTCAATCTCCTCATCCTAAACTGGGCAAAACTCTTCCCCCAATACTTTGTAATTGTCTTGAGTTTGTAAAGACTTGCGAATAGTTTTAGGATGCATAACCCAATCCTAAAATATTACCCGCAACTATCTCTGCTCACCATAAATAGTGAACACATCTGGAGCAGGTTCGAAAGGGATGTTAGTACTCATCAAAATTTTGGAAAGGAGGGTAAACCCGATGGGGCGATACTAGCACTATCCTCCAGTGTGAAACAAAACTTGGTCAATGCCAGGGTGGCATCTGCGAGGATCTTCCTGTTACCTCAGACAAGTAACCGGTGGTCATTCCTTCTCAGGGTCTGAGTCTCATCAAATGAGTGTTCCATGACTGCTGCCATGATGCAACTTGTTTGCTTTAAATGCTTGTTTTGACACTCAGTTCATTGAAGTGAATACTAAATGAATACTTTTTGTCAGTATTCACTCAGGAAAAAGATAATATTGTGGAGGAGAATGCTGAGACCCAGGCTATTAGAATAGATGGCATTGAGGTGAGTAGGGAAGAAGTGTTGGCAATTCT
Source organism: Scyliorhinus canicula (assembly GCF_902713615.1). Classification (NCBI taxonomy): domain Eukaryota; kingdom Metazoa; phylum Chordata; class Chondrichthyes; order Carcharhiniformes; family Scyliorhinidae; genus Scyliorhinus; species Scyliorhinus canicula. Next base: position 158,073,398 of record NC_052158.1, on the reverse strand, counting down.
GGACAAGGTGAAAATAGATAAGTCCCCGGGGCCTGATGGGATTTATCCTAGGATTCTCTGGGAAGCCAGGGAAGAGATTGCTGAGCCTTTGGCTTTGATTTTTAGGTCATCATTGGCTACAGGAATAGTGCCAGAGGACTGGAGGATAGCAAATGTGGTCCCTTTGTTCAAGAAGGGGAGTAGAGATAACCCCGGTAACTATAGGCCGGTGAGCCTAACATCTGTGGTGGGTAAAGTCTTGGAGAGGATTATAAAAGATACGATTTATAATCATCTAGATAGGAATAATATGATTAGGGATAGTCAGCATGGTTTTGTGAAGGGTAGGTCATGCCTCACAAATCTTATCGAGTTCTTTGAGAAGGTGACTGAACAGGTGGACGAGGGTAAAGCAGTTGATGTGGTGTATATGGATTTCAGTAAAGCGTTTGATAAGGTTCCCCACGGTCGGCTATTGCAGAAAATACGGAGGCTGGGGATTGAGGGTGATTTAGAGATGTGGATCAGAAATTGGCTAGTTGAAAGAAGACAGAGAGTGGTGGTTGATGGGAAATGTTCAGAATGGAGTTCAGTTACGAGTGGCGTACCACAAGGATCTGTTCTGGGGCCGTTGCTGTTTGTCATTTTTATAAATGACCTAGAGGAGGGAGCAGAAGGATGGGTAAGTAAATTTGCAGACGACACTAAAGTCGGTGGAGTTGTAGACAGTGCGGAAGGATGTTGCAGGTTACAGAGGGACATAGATAAGCTGCAGAGCTGGGCTGAGAGGTGGCAAATGGAGTTTAATGTGGAGAAGTGTGAGGTGATTCACTTTGGAAAGAATAACAGGAATGCGGAATATTTGGCTAATGGTAAAATTCTTGGTAGTGTGGATGAGCAGAGGGATCTCGGTGTCCATGTACATAGATCCCTGAAAGTTGCCACCCAGGTTGATAGGGTTGTGAAGAAGGCCTATGGTGTGATGGCCTTTATTGGTAGAGGGATTGAGTTCCGGAGCCATGAGGTCATGTTGCAGTTGTACAAAACTCTAGTACGGCCGCATTTGGAGTATTGCGTACAGTTCTGGTCGCCCCATTATAGGAAGGACGTAGAAGCTTTGGAACGGGTGCAGAGGAGATTTACCAGGATGTTGCCTGGTATGGAGGGAAAATCTTATGAGGAAAGGCTGATGGACTTGAGGTTGTTTTCGTTAGAGAGAAGAAGGTTAAGAGGTGACCTAATAGAGGCATACAAAATGATCAGAGGGTTAGATAGGGTGGACAGCGAGAGCCTTCTCCCGCGGATGGAGGTGGATATCACGAGGGGACATAGCCTTAAATTGAAGGGTAATAGATATAGGACAGAGGTCAGAGGTGGGTTTTTTACGCAAAGAGTGGTGAGGCCGTGGAATGCCCTACCTGCAACAGTAGTGAACTCGCCAACATTGAGGGCATTTAAAAGTTTATTGGATAAGCATATGGATGATAAGGGCATAGTGTAGGTTAGATGGCCTTTAGTTTTTTTTTCCATGTCGGTGCAACATTGAGGGCCGAAGGGCCTGTACTGCGCTGTATCGTTCTATGTTCTATGTTCTAAGTGAATCCATATGTTATTGATACCGGAGTTTTTATGTTATGTTTCAAGCTGCAGGTGCCAATAGAATAAACCCACTGGATTGTTGAGTGAGCGTCAGACTGGAATGCAGCAGGTACTAGTGACAACCTGAACCCCAGCCCTCTGCTATCCCATTTTACAAAGAATTACAGAGAATTCACAAGAACAGACCAATTGACCCAACCGGTTTATGCCAGTCCTTCTGCTCGATAAGAACCTCCTCTCACCTCTTTCCATCCCACCTCAGCAGCATATTCTTCTATCCATTGCTCCTTCATATTCTTATCCCATTTCCCTCTAAATGTATCTACACGTGGTCATGATATGCAGACCTGCAGATAATGATATACAGACAGGCAGCTAAGGAACACAGAGAACAGGACACAACCAATGAGCAGGCAGGACATTCAGGGGTGGTATCTCACTATAAAAGGCACGAGGCTCTCACACTCCGCCTCTTTCCACTGATGAACATCTACAGAGTGAGTCAGGGTGTATGTACAGTATCACACCTCCAGCACGTGGGTAAGAGCTAGTCTGGTTCAGTCAGACAGAGTAACCACACTTAGTTAAACCCGGCCCTCTGCCTCGCCACCTCCGCACTCCAGTCCTGGAAGATCCGCACCTCCGTGTTCTCCCACTTGCTGCTCCGCTCCTTCTTGGCCCACCGGAGCACACACTCACGACCCATGAATCGATGAAACCTCACCAACACCGCCCGCGGCGGCTCGTTCGGCTTGGGCCTCCTAGCCAGAATTCTGTGGGCCCCCTCTAACTCCAGGGGCCCCTGGAAGGACCCAGCCCCCATCAGCGAGTTTAACATAATCACCACATAGGCCGCTAGATCCGACCCCTCCAGCCCCTCCGTGAGGCCCAGGATCCGTAAATTCTTCCTCCTCGACCGGTTGTCCAGCTCCTCGAACCGCTCCTGCCATCTTTTATGGAGCGCCTCGTGCATCTCCACCTTCCCCGCCACGGCCACGACCTCATCCTCCCTTTCGGAGGCCTGCTGCTGCAGCTCCCGGATCGCAGCCCCCTGGGCTGTCTGGGTCTCCATCAGTTCCCTGTTGGTTACCTTCAGGGACTCCAGCAGCTCCAACTTCAGCTCCTGGAAGCAGCGCAGCAGAATCGCCTGCTGCTCCTGCGCCCACTGCCTCAGCTCCTCGAGGCCTTCGCCGGCCGCCATTTTATCTTCCTGCCCCCGTTTTTTCAGAGGTGCTTTCCTCGGTTTTTTCTCTGCCCCACTCCTGGTCCGGACCATGGGACCGTTGGGGTCGACCCCTGTCCTCTTCCCCCGTTGGGATTTGCCATTACAGCTCTGTTGGGGGCCCTGAAAAGAGCCCCAAAGTCCGTTCTCCGCGGGAGCCACCGAATGTGCGGCTTAACTGCTCATTGCCGCCACCGGAAGTGAGTACCACACTTAGGTTAGCAGAGAGTCGAACTCCTAGAGAACTGTGCTAACTGTGCTACTGGTTCAATAAATAAGATTGAACTAACTTCAAGGTCTGGAGTATCTTTTGGTTAAAGCTGCATCCAGTTGCAGCCTGTGTTATCCCAGAGTACATAGAACATAAAACATAGAACATAGAAAAATACAGCACAGAACAGGCCCTTTGGCCCACGATGTTGTGCCGACCTTTTGTCCTAGATTAAGAACAAATTAATCTACACCCCATCATTCTACCGTAATCCATGCCAATGATACCGTAGTCTATCCAATAGCCGCTTCAAGGTCCCTAATGTTTCTGGCTCAACTACTTCCACAGGCAGTGCATTCCATGCCCCCACTACTCTCTGGGTAAAGAACTTACCTTTGAAATCCCCCCTATATCTTCCACCATGCACCTTAAATTTATATCCCCTTGTGATGGTTTGTTCCACCCGGGGAAAAAGTCTCTGTCTATCTATTCCTCTGATCATCTTATAAACCTCTTATCAAGTCGCCCTCATCCTTCTCTGTTTTAATGAGAAAAGGCCTAGCACCCTCAACTTTTTCCTCGTAAGGCCTACTCTCCATTCCAGGCAACATCCTGGTAAATCTCCTTTGAGTACATAACACAACACACTATTCACCTCCCTGTGATTGTGAGTTCCACATTCTCACTACTCTCTGGTTAGAGGTGTTTTTTTTTCTGAAATCCCTGTTAGATTCATTTGTCTGTGTCTTATATTTATGACAACTAGTTTTGGTTTCTCCCACATCTTCTCTGTGTCTACCCAACTGAACCCCTTCATAATTCTGCCTCTCAGTCTTCTCTTTTCTAGTGAAAAGAGCCCCATTTGAACGGTTGGATATCAAATGACTGTCGAGTCACTCCCTTAGCTCTAACAGGCACGATACATAATGAAGGAGTGCTTGCTAGCGGCAAATCACTCCATCATGCAGCGCTGTCATGCATCATCCACAGAGCACAGAAATTCTTCCAAAAGCAAGAAGGTGTTAGGCACCTGCCTTGAGCTTTTGGCAAGCAGAAAGCTTGCTGTCGTTCATTTGAAATACAAGTTACCCTGCAGAACATTCAGCGAAAGGGGAAGTCAGTCAATTTTGCCACTTGACTCCATAAAACAGCATGTGACATGTCAATTTTTTGGAAGTTTCAAAAGTGAAATTGTCGGTATCGTGGCGGTAAACTCTGTGACAGACATTGGAAAAATTGTCGAAGAAAATTTAATGTGTGGCGCAATCTTGGATTTAGCAGAAGAAAAACACAGAAACTAAAACAAAAAAGTCAGGAACATGACCAAATGGGGGAGGGTAAAAGTAATTTGAGTTGGAGGAATAATCTGCCGCTGCACTGCACATTTGATGCAATTCCATTCTGTTGTGTTTGCCAACTCCTTGTTCTCATTCACTCCCAACAGGGGTGGCATGGTGGCACAGTGGTTAGCACTGCTGCCTCACAGCGCCAGGGACCCGAGTAGAATTCTGACCTCGGGCGACTGTCTAAGTGGGGTTTTAACTTTCTCTCCCGTGTCTGCGTGGGTTTCCTCCGGGTGCTCCGGTTTCCTCCCACAGTCCAAAGATGTGCAGGATTGGCCATGCTAATATTGCCCAAAAGGATAGGTGGGGTTAACGGGGTGGGGCAAGGGATTGGGCATAGGCAGGGTGCTCTATCGGAGCAAGGCCTGGTGCAGACTCGATGGACCGAATGGCCTCCTTCTACACTGCAGAGATTCTATGATATCCCAATTATTGATCTAGTTTATCTAATCTACTGTTTTTGACTGAGGTCTCTACCCTCCAACTAACTTTCCCATAAATAAAAAATCACAAATTAATCTCCCATACCCTTGTCAGAACCATTATCGAACTTGAGTTTTTTGCATCATTTTCTATCCTATCTTATGACTGAACTATTAATTTGTCTGATTTCTGGGGCAGTGCATTGATCCGTCACCTTGCTTCTTCTGTGCTCTGTTAACCCAGATGCCTGCTCACATCTCACTGTCATGTTTTAAACCATTAAGAAGTTTGAAATTTCACATTTATTTATCTTATAGGAACCTTGAAAATTCCAATGAAGAAAGATGTCCATTTTGAAAACGTCATTCACGGCCTAACGGGACTTTCACTGACATAATGTAAGAAACAGCCAAATTTCCACACAGCAAGCCCCCACACAGCAAGCCCCCACCTAGCAAGCCCCCACACAGCAAGCCCCCACACAGCAAGCCCCCACACAGCAAGCCCCCACCTAGCAAGCCCCCACACAGCAAGCCCCCACACAGCAAGCCCCCACACAGCAAGCCCCCACCTAGCAAGCCCCCACACAGCAAGCCCCCACACAGCAAGCCCCCACACAGCAAGCCCCCACACAGCAAGCCCCCCCAAACAGCCATGTGACAATGACCAGACCCTCTCCCTCTGTTTATGTGTGTTGATTGATGGACAAATATTCATCCAAGAATCAAGGAGGACATCCCAGTTCTTCGTTGAAATATTGACCTGATAGATGTCTCTAAGAGGGCATATTGGAGCTCAGAGTGGTGCCTCGTCCGAAAGTAGGCATGCCCAACAGCGCAGCACTCCCTCAGCACTGCACTGTCAATCTTGATATTTGTGCTCACGTCTTTATGTGTAACTTCTGGCCCAGCAGTGAGAATGCAGCCCACAGAGCTATTGCTGCCACTTCAATGAATGGTAGAACCCTAAAGAGTATTGACAGTCAGAGATATCTAGGTGTACAGGTCCACAGGTCACTGAAAGGGGCAACACAGGTGGAGAAGGTAGTCAAGAAGCCATACGGCATGCTTGCCTTCATTGGCCGGGGCAATGAGTATAAGAATTGGAAAGTCATGTTGCAGCTGTACAGAACCTTAGTTAGGCCACACTTGGAGTATAGTGTTCAATTCTGGTCGTCACACTACCAGAAGGATGTGGAGGCTTTAGAGAGGGTGCAGAATAGATTTACCAGGATGTTGCCTGGTATGGAGGGCATTAGCTATGAGGAGAGGTTGAATAAACTCGGTTTGTTCTCACTGGAACTGGAGGTTGAGGGGCGACCTGATAGAGGTCTACAAAATTATGAGGGGCATAGTCAGAATGGATCGTCAGAGGCTTTTCCCCAGGGTAGAGGGGTCAATTACTAGGGGGCATAGGTTTAAGGTGCGAGGGGCAAGGTTTAGAGTAGATGTACGAGGCAAGTTTTTTACACAGAGGGTAGTGGGTGCCTGGAACTCGCTGCCGGAGGAGGTGGTGGAAGCAGGGACGATAGTGACATTTAAGGGGCATCTTGACAAATACATGAATAGGATGGGAATAGAGGGACCCAGGAAGTGTAGAAGATTGTAGTTTAGTCAGGCAGCATGGTCGGCACGGGCTTGGAGGGCCGAAGGGCCTGTTCCTGTGCTGTACTTTTCTTTGTTCTTTGTACATTCAATATATACTAGAATATGTCTGTTCAAAAATGAACAGGAAGAGGACTAATTTGCAGAGTTGGGAAAAAGACAGAGTGAGGACTAAATTTAAGTGGGCATTAATTCCCCACTTCAGGACATGGCCCACTTGCGAATGGGATGCCCAATGTCACCCTTGCTGCTGGTACAATGGTGGTGGGGCGGGGCAGGTTGGTGGGTGGTGGGCAAGCCATCCAATGGATTTGACTGTGTATGTAAGATAGGCATTAATAAATCCAATAGGGAGTTCTGGATGAAATTCTTTCCCCAAAGAGTGGCGAGAATGTGGAGATCATTACCAGGGGGATTGGTTGAAGTGAATATGGGAAGCTGGATAAACACATGAGGGAAAAAGGAATAGAAGGATATTCGGAGATAAAGAGGGTGGGAGGAGTCTAGTGTGAAGCACAAATGCTAGCATTGAACACTTGGGTCGAACGATCTGTTGCTGTTCTGTGGATCCAATGTAATTCTATCTAATTTGTAATCAAACTCCCCAGAGATATTGCCCCTGCCCCTCCCACGCTTGATCAGTCTCACAGCTGGCTGTGAGCCACCAACACAAACCATCTCCTGATGGCAAAAATTGCATTAGGATCCTCAGTGCATCAAATAAATGTGATTGTAAAAATGATCACGCTTGCGTGCTCCTAAATGGACTCTCAAGTGGTTTGCTTATCAGTCCAATGAAGCCGTTCTCCTACCTTGTATTATTGATAATCTCACTGCATTTTTTTCTATTAATCTTACACATGTCATTGTGCAATTACAAGAGTGCTATTGTGCTCACTTTTCCAAATTAGATTTCTGTCTCTTTTTTAAGCAGTCACAGTGCTGCAAAGGAGTCTTGCAGCAAGAAAGAATTTAAATTCCTACAACGTCATCCTTAACCTCAGGAGCAAATTACTTCCTAGGTCATGATACGTGAATTGGGAAAGCCAATTAGTGCCCGGAAAAATCCAACTAACAGCATTGTGATAAATAGCCAGATCATAGAACATAGAACATACAGTGCAGAAGGAGGCCATTCGGCCCATCGAGTCTGCACCAACCCACTTAAGCCCTCACTTTCACCCTATCCCCGTAGCCCAATAACCCCTCCTAACCTTTTTGGTTACTAAGGGCAATTTAGCATGGCCAATCCACCTAACCTGCATATCTTTGGACTGTGGGAGGAAACCGGAGCACCCGGAGGAAACCCACGCAGACACGGGGAGAACGTGCAGACTCAGCACAGGCAGTGACCCAGTGGGGAATTGAAACTGGGACCCTGGCGCTGTGAAACCACAGTGCTACCCACTTGTGCTACCGTGCTGCCCATCTCTGCTGTTGTTTGAGGATTAATATTGGGTCCCGGACACAGGGAAGAATGTGTAAACTCTCCTTCCAAAAGTGCAGTGATTGTTCTGAGAGCAAGCATGGCATACATAGAGTCAAGGGCTGTTTGGCCCAAGTCTTTGCCAACTTTCTGTCGAGCAATTCACTCAGTCCCATTCTCCCGGTCTACCCGTGCAGCCCAGAACCTTTATTTCCCCAAGTGTCCATTCAATATCCTTGTGAAATGTTTGATCATTTCCGCATCCTCCACCCTTGTTGGCAGCACGTCGCAGGCCCGCTCCTGGTTTCCTTCATGCCTCCAGCTGGAAACTGTGTCTGCAGCTGTCTAGGTTGAGTTCTGGAATTCCCTCTCAGAATCACAGAATTGTTACAGTGCAGAAGGAGGCCATTTTCCCCATCGTGTCTGCACCAGCTCGCCAAAGGAACATCATGACTTAGAGCCATTCGCCTGCCTCGTCCCCGTACCCCTGCACATTTTATATTGTCTCTCAATGTTCATCCTATCAAAATGCATCACTTCTCCACATTGAACTTCATCTGCCACATGTCGGCCCACTCGCCAATTGGTCTGTGTCCTTTTGAAGTTCTACGCTGTACTCTTCACAGTTTACAATGCTTCCAAGTTTCGATTATCTGCAAACTTTGGAATTGTCCCCTGCACACCACGATCCAGAATATTAATATATATCAGGAACAGCAAGGATCCCAATACTAACCCCTGGGGAACCCCACTAGAACCTCCTTCCAACCTGAAAAATATTCATTAATCACTGCTCATTGCTTCCTGTCAGCAGGAAATGTTGTATCTGGGTTGCTACTGTTCCCTTTATTCCATGAGCTATGATTCTTCTCACAAGTCTGTTATGTGGAACTGTACCAAGTGTCTTTTGAAGTCCACATAAACAGCATTATCCTCATCAATCCTATCTGTTATCTCTTCTAAAAGCTACAGTAAGTTAGTTAATCACGATTTTCCCATAAGAAATCCATGTCGGCACTTTATAATCAGCCCACATTTTTGTACGTGACTAGTAATTCTATCCTGAGTAATTGTTTCTAGAAGCTTCTCTGCAACTGAATTTAAACTGACTGGTCTGTAATTGCTGTGCTTATCCTTGCAATCTTTTTGTACAAAGGCATGACATTAGCAATTCTCCCGTCCTCTGGCACCTCCCCTGAGTCTCGGGAAGACTGAGAGATCGTGCCAGTGCCCCTGCTGTTTCCATTCCCACTTCCTTCAATACCCTTGGATCTATCTCATTTGGTCGCGGTGTCTTGTCAACTTTCAGAACCAACAGTCTATTCATCACTTTCTCCTGAACAATTTTGAACCCCTTTCGGGGCAGACTTTCCTCGTCTTTTAGAATGGCCTGGGTAGCATCTACCTCCTTGGTAAAGACAGAAGCAAAATATTCATTTAACACCTCAGCCATGCCCCCGCCTCCATGTGTAAATCCCCTTTAAGGTGGCGAATCAGTCCCTCTCCTTCTTTGACCACCTCTTTACTATTTAGATGCCTATAGAAGACGTTAGGATTCCCCTTTATGTTGGCTGCCAGTCTTTTCTCATACTCCTGTCATGATATGCAGACATGCAGATAATTATATACAGACAGGCACAGACAGGCAGCTAATGAACACAGAGAACAGGACATGACCAATGAGCAGGCAGGACATTCAGGGGTGGTATCTCACTATAAAAGGCACGAGGCTCTCACACTCCGTATCGTTCCACTGATGAACATCTACAGAGTGAGTCAGGGTGTATGTACAGTATCACACCTCCAGCACGTGGCTAAGAGCTAGTCTGGTTCAGTCAGACACAGTAACCACACTTAGGTTAGCAGAGAGTCAAACTCATAGAGAACTGTGCTAACTGTGCTACTGGTTCAATAAATAAGATTGAACTAACTTCAAGGTCTGGAGTATCTTTTGGTTAAAGCTGCATCCAGTTGCAGCCTGTGTTATCCCAGAGTACATAGCACGTCAACTCCCTCTTCTCTCATGACATTTCTCACCTCCCCTCAGAACCTTCTGTATTCCTCTTCGTTCTCAATTGTGTTCTCTACCTGACACCTGTCATAAGCACACTTTTTCTTCCTTATATTAATTTATATCTCCTTTTTCATCCATGGAGCTCCGGATCAGCTTGTCCTACCAAACGTCTTGACTGCGTCCGGACCATTTCTTTTTGAAGGTTAGCCCATTGTTCAGGTATAGCTTTTCCACCAACTTATTGAAGTTGGCTCTTCCCCAGTTAATTATTCTTATTCTGGATTGCCCACTTTTCTTTGCTACCATCATCCTAATCTTTACAATACAATGATCACTGTATCTTAAATGTTACCCCACTGACGCATGATTTGCTTGCTCCACCTCATTTTCAAAAACTGGGTGCAACATTGCCCTCTTTCTTGTTGGATTCACTGCTGTCGAAGATTTTCATGAACAGAATGTAGGAATACTTGCCCCTCTCCACGCTTTACACTGCAGGGGCTGTTCAGCACAGGGCTAAATCGCTGGCTTTGAAAGCAGACCAAGGCAGGCCAGCAGAGCGGTTCAATTCCCATAACAGCCTTCCCGAACAGGCGCCGGAATGTGGACACTAGGGGCTTTTCACAGTAACTTCATTTGAAGCCTCTTGGTGACAATAAGCGATTTTCATTTTTCATTTCAACTACATTCGGGGAATTAAAGTCCCCCATTACAGCTACTCAATAATGTTTGCATCTCTCTGTAATCTCATTTCAGATTTGCTCTACATCCTTCCCACTAGCTGGCAGTCCCTAGATTACACTGACCAATGTGATTGCGGCCTTTTTGTTCCTTTGCTCCAGCCAGATCGATTCTGTCCTCGAATCCTCAGGGACATCCTCTTTCTCCAGGTTTGCAATGTTCTCCCTAACCAATACTGCCAACCCTCCTCCTTTCCTATCTTTCCTTGTACCCAGGAATATTTAACACCCAGTCCAGGTTGATTTGATTTCATTTGATTTATTGACACATGTACCGAAATACAGTAGTTTCTGTTATCACCACAATATCATAGTTCCACAGTGCAATCTGAGCCTGTAACTCCCCGATCTTATTCACTGTACTTCACCCATTCACATACATACACAGTAACTCTGATTTAGACTTTCTCCCTTATTCCAACTTCACTCATTAACTTACCATTCTCTATTCTCGTGCTATCTGTCTCTCCCAGTATTTTGTGCATCCTGGTATCCCTCCCTTCTATTCTTTCTTCATTTCCACACCCCTTCTAAGTTAGGTTGAAGCTCTGCAAACAGCACTAGAAAAATGTCACGCAAGGAACTCATTCCTGACTCAGCCACGCCCCCAGACCCTATCCCAGTGTCCTAGGAATCTAAAGCCTTCCCTCCTGCACCACCTTTCCAGACTCTCTGAACCTCTGCATCAGTAAAACTCTAACTTATACACATCTATTTGATTCCTCCCTCTCCTTCTCCAACAGCTTCTCGGGATGAAGGATGACTTGTTTCCACTTGGGTTCAATGGGTTCCTTTGCATCGTGCAACTGTTACCATTCAGCTGAAATGGCCTGTTCGGCCCTCCCAGGTAAACATAAAAGATCCCGGGCACCACGGTGCCACAGTGGTTAGCACTGTTGCTTCACAGCTCCAGTGTCCCAGGATCGATTCCCGGTTGGGTCACTGTCTGTGGGGAGTCTGCACGTTCTCCCCGTGTCTATGTGGGTTTCCTCCGGGTGCTCCGGTTTCCTCCCACAGTCCAAAGATGTGCAGGTTAGGTGGATCGGCCATGATAAATTGGCCTTAGTGTGCAAAATGGTTTGGTTGGGCTACTGGATTACGGGGATGGGGTTGAGGTGTGGACTTAAGTGGCTCTTTCCAAGGTCCAGTAAAGACTCAATGGCCTGAATTGCCTCCTTCTGAGGAGAAGAGTAGATGAGTTCTACCTGTTATCCTGGTGTAAATCTTAATCCATCAATCAACATGAATAAAACGGATGCGCTGGTCATTTATCTTATTGCTGTGGGATCTTGCTGTGCATGATTTGACGGCTGCATTTGCCCACATGAGAAGCGTAACCCCATTCAATCTGGGTTGTTCTTGGACATCCTGAAGGTGTGAAAAATCCAATATAAATACAATTCTTCATTTCTTAAAGACATCCTTAATGACCTAACTGGTTTCAGAGAAGTGAAACACCCGGAACGTTCCGGCTGTTCATGCTGGCGTGTTCTTCCTGTCCTGCCGACGGCGCTCCCCCGCCCCGGTTTTCCGAGGGGCCAAGGGTGCTTTCAACAGGAAACCCCATTGATAACGGTAGGGCCAGAATATCCCACCATTAGCCAATGGCGGGCCATCTCCGCTGCCTCGGAACAGCTGGTAGGTTGCGCGGAAAACCCCGGCTCCAGAGAATGTGTCCACACAAACTCCTGCCTGTGGCTAAAAACCAGCAAAGGGAAGTGGGAAGGAGCTGTGTATGAAACAATCTATTGTGAAAGATGGCAGTGGGATTTGTCGAGGATTGGTACAAGGTCATGGGGAGAGAGGAGCGTTTGATTAATAATAATAATCGCTTATTGTCACAAGTAGGTTTCAATGAAGCTACTGTGAAAAGCCCCTAGACGCCACATTCCAGCGCCTGTTCGGGGAGGCTGGAACGGGAATTGAACCGGCGCTGCTGGCCTTGTTTTGCATTCTAGCCCACTGTGCTAAACAGCACAGTTTCAAAGGTCAGTTTCAAGGAGCCAGCAGAGGCAGAATACGCTGAATGGCCTCTGTCTAAACTGCAAACGGAGTCCGTCGTGCCGGATTAGGACAGAAATCTCATGAAATTGACAAGAGGAGTGCAGAAACGTTCAGGGAGATTGTGGTACAAATAAAATTCCCAATCTGCACAGTAAATTCCAGCAAAATTAATTTGACGAGTCTGCCGGCCAGCTGTCTCTGCCTGTGTCAGGTTACTATGCTGCTGATCAGCAAAGAAATCTTCTCTCAATCTTTAAAACTCAAACAAACTGCCTGAACAAGAAAAAGATGAGTTCAAGAACGTGCAAAGAGGCTCAAATAGGTCATCAAGGAGGCTTATCTGAAGTATAGCAACGTGGAAGATAGGAGCAGGAGAAGGCCATTTGGCCCTTCAAGCCCGCTCCGCCATTCATTATGATTATGGCCAATCATCCAACTCAAAAGTTGTTCCCACCTCCCCGTACCCCCCGCCCCATATTCTTTCATCCCCTTAGCCCTGAGAACTATACCTAATTGCTTCTTGAAAATATGGCCAAGATTCTCCATCTGGGAAATGATGGGCTGGCTTCTCCGCCCCGCCGCGCCACATTTTTGTTTTACCACGCCGGCGGGATTCTCCGTTACGCTGGCTGGTCAATGGGGTTTCCCATTGGAGGGCAGCCCCACGCCATCAGGAAACCCCCGGGCTACCGGCAAAACGTAGCATCCCGCTAGCGGAGAATCCAGTTCTCCTGCCGGAGCTGAATTCCACTAGTTTTACAATGCCCTTGTGGTCTGAGAGCAGGATGCAATTCAGTGTTCCACGCTGTTCAAGTATATGCATGGCAAAGAATATGAGCGGATACTCGGGGGAATCCTGATATTGGGCTGCCACCTTGAGCGGGCGACCAAGTCGAGGGGTCCCGCAGCTGGCATTCCCTCCTGCACTGCAAATCCGCTGCACCTTCCCCCCACCAATGGATTGCCTGAGTGCCAACCCCCCCACACCCTCAAATAGAGGGGTGAACTGACCCACCCGGGACCCCTGTAATAGGGGGAATCCCCCCCCCCGGATCGCTATAATAAGGAAACCTCCCCCCCAGATCCCTGTAATATGGGGACCCCCAGTGTACCCCTGTGATAGGGAGACACCTCCCCCAGGGACCCCTGTAATACAGAGACCCCTCCCCCCCAGGGACCCCTGTAATAGGGAGACCCCCCCCAAGGGACTCCTGTAATAGGGAGACCCCCCCCCAGGGACCCTTTTAATAGGGAGACCCCCCAGGGACCCCTGTAATAGGGAGACCCACCGCCCACGGACCCCTGTAATAGGGAGACCCCCCAGGGACCCCTGTAATAGGGAGACCCCCCGAGGGACCCCTGTAATAGGGAGACCCCCCACGGACCCCTGTAATAGGGAGACCCACCGCCCACGGACCCCTGTAATAGGGAGACCCCCCAGGGACCCCTGTAATAGGGAGACCCCCCCGAGGGACCCCTGTAATAGGGAGACCCACCGCCCACGGACCCCTGCAATAGGGAGACCCCCCCAGGGACCCCTGTAGTAGGGAGACCCCCCGAGGGACCCCTGTAATAGGGAGACCCCCCCACCTCCAGGATCCCTATAATAGAGGGACCCCCCCCCCCCCATTTATCCCTGAAATGAAAATCGCTTATTGTCACGAGTAGGCTTCAATGAAGTTACTGTGAAAAGCCCCTAGTCGCCACATTCCTGTGCCTGTTCGGGGAGGCTGGTACAGGAATTGAACCGTGCTGCTGGCCTGCCTTGGTCCGCTTTAAAAACCAGCGATTTAGCCAAGTGTGCTAAACCAACCCTTTGCTAAACAAGCCCCGAAGGGGGCTGTAATAGGGAGACCTCCCCTATTGACCAATGTCCATTCGGCCCATTGTGCTTGACATGTTCTTCAAAAAAACGTTCACTGAAGCACACTCATCTCCCCTTTTTCTACAGTTCTGCAAATTTTTCTCCTTGAAGTATTTATCCAATTCACTTTTTGAAAGTTACAATTCAAACTGTTTCTATCCCCTTTCTGGATCAAAACTCATATCTCAGAATATTCCCCTCTTGCCCAAAATTACATCAAATCTTTGACCTCTGGATACCAACCTTTCTGCCCATGGAAACAGTTTCACCTGATTAGAATCACAGAATCATAGAAATTAATCCATCAAAATCCTGGAAAGTGAATGGTGAGGAATAGGTCTGGTGAGATCACGATATATAACAAGGAGATCTTGCTGGGTGTGTTCCTGATGATTCCATGTTCTCCTGCCGGAGCTGAATTGCACTAGTGTTCTCAGTAGATCATGGTACAGGAAGTATCATACCTTCTCTCTCCCAATCTCTCTCCCTGCAGAGGGCAGCAGAGCAGAGCTACTGATCAGCTGTTCTGGGGAAATTTGCATACGTGCAGTGCGGTCAGCCTAAGTTGAAGGTGAACCTGCGAAGAAGACCCAAGGAGTTTGAATAAAGGCAAGCAACCAGCAGAGGGCAGCAGAGCAGAGCTACTGATCAGCTGTTCTGGGGAAATTTGCATACGTGCAGTGCGGTCAGCCTAAGTTGAAGGTGGTTTGTGGAGGGGCTGTTGGCAAGTGACAGTTAAACCCGAAACACTTTGTGAGTGTTTCCCACCCTACCTCCTCCTCTAACCAACCCCCCCACCCCACGGTGGTTGGGAAGCGGGAGCAGGGGCCTGTCGTGAAGGTGAGTGAGTGCCTTTAAATTTGCTTACCTTTCAGCGGGATCAGGGTTTGAGGTAATATCAGGTAAGCTCTTCCGTTCTTTTTCTTTTTCTTGTTTTTTTTTTTTAATCTAGAGGGGATGTCAGGGAAGGCAGTACAATGCTCCTCCTGCAGAATGTTTGAGGTGAGGGACGCCGTCAGTGTCCCTGCTGATTTCATCTGTGGGAAGTGCACCCAACTCCAGCTCCTCAAAAACCGTGTTAGGGACCTGGAGCTTGAGCTGGATGAACTTCGGATCATTCGGGAGGCAGAGGGGGTCATAGATAGGAGCTTCAGGGAAGTAGTTACACCAAAGACTGGAGATAGATGGGTAACTGTAAGAGGGATTGGGAAGAAGCAGTCAGTGCAGGGACCCCCTGCGGTCGTTCCCCTGAGTAACAAGTATACCGTTTTGGATACTTGTGGGGGGGACGACTTACCAGGGGTAAGCCATGGGGTACGGGCCTCTGGCACGGAGTCTGTCCCTGTTGCTCAGAAGGGAAGGGGGGAAAGGAGTAGAACATTAGTAATTGGGGACTCAATAGTCAGGGGCACAGATAGGAGATTTTGTGGGAGCGAGAGAGACTCACGTTTGGTATGTTGCCTCCCAGGTGCAAGGGTACGTGATGTCTCGGATCGTGTTTTCCGGGTCCTTAAGGGGGAGGGGGAGCAGCCCCAAGTCGTAGTCCACATTGGCACTAACGACATAGGTAGGAAAGGGGACAAGGATGTCAGGCAGGCCTTTAGGGAGCTAGGATGGAAGCTCAGAGCGAGAACAAACAGAGTTGTTATCTCTGGGTTGTTGCCCGTGCCACGTGATAGTGAGATGAGGAATAGGGAGAGAGAGCAATTAAACACGTGGCTACAGGGATGGTGCAGGCGGGAGGGATTCAGATTTCTGGATAACTGGGGCTCTTTCTGGGGAAGGTGGGACCTCTATAGACAGGATGGTCTACATCTGAACCTGAGGGGCACCAATATCCTGGGGGGGAGATTTGTTAGTACTCTTTGGGGGGGTTTAAACTAATTCAGCAGGGGCATGGGAACCTGGATTGTAGTTTTGGGGTGCGAGAGATTGAGAGTAGAGAGGTCAGGAGCACAGTTTTGACTTCGCAGGAGGGCGGCAGTGTTCAGGTCTGTGGTTTGAAGTGTGTCTATTTCAATGCCAGGAGTATACGAAATAAGGTAGGGGAACTGGGAGCATGGGTTGGTACCTGGGACTTCGATGTTGTGGCCATTTCAGAGACATGGATAGAGCAGGGACAGGAATGGTTGTTGCAGGTTCCGGGGTTTAGGTGCTTTAGTAAGGTCAGAGAAGGGGGCAAAAGAGGGGGAGGTGTGGCGCTGCTAGTCAAGGACAGTATTACGGTGGTAGAAAGGATGCAAGATGGGGACTCTTCTTCCGAGGTAGTATGGGCTGAGGTTAGAAACAGGAAAGGAGAGGTCACCCTGTTGGGAGTTTTCTATAGGCCACCTAATAGTTCTAGAGATGTAGAGGAAAGGATGGCGAAGATGATTCTGGAAAAGAGCGAAAGTAACAGGGTAGTTGTTATGGGAGACTTTAACTTTCCTAATATTGACTGGAAAAGATATAGTTCGAGTACATTGGATGGGTCGTTCTTTGTACAATGTGTGCAGGAGGGTTTTCTGACACAATATGTTGACAGGCCAACAAGAGGTGAGGCCACTTTGGATTTGGTTTTGGGTAATGAACCAGGCCAGGTGTTAGATCTGGAGGTAGGTGAACACTTTGGAGACAGTGACCACAATTCGGTGACCTTTACGTTAGTGATGGAAAGGGATAAGTATACCCCGCAGGGCAAGAGTTATAGCTGGGGGAAGGGCAATTATGATGCCATTAGACATGACTTAGGATGTGTTGGTTGGAGAAGTAGGCTGCAAGGGTTGGGCACACTGGATATGTGGAGCTTGTTCAAGGAACAGCTATTGCATGTTCTTGATAAGTACGTACCAGTCAGGCAGGGAGGAAGGGGTCGAGCGAGGGAACCGTGGTTTACCAAAGAAGTGGAATCTCTTGTTAAGAGGAAGAAGGAGGCCTATGTGAAGATGAGGCGTGAAGTTTCAGTTGGGGCGCTTGATAGTTACAAGGAAGCGAGGAAGGATCTAAAGAGAGAGCTGAGACGAGCAAGGAGGGGACATGAGAAGTCTTTGGCAGGTAGGATCAAGGAAAACCCAAAAGCTTTCTATAGGTATGTCAGGAATAAAAGAATTACTAAGGTAAGAGTAGGGCCAGTCAAGGACAGTGGTGGGAAGTTGTGTGTGGAGGCTGAGGAGATAAGCGAGATACTAAATGAATACTTTTCGTCAGTATTCACTCAAGAAAAAGATAATATTGTGGAGGAGAATGCTGAGACCCAGGCTATTAGAATAGATGGCATTGAGGTGCGTAGGGAAGAAGTGTTGGCAATTCTGGACAAGGTGAAAATAGATAAGTCCCCGGGGCCTGATGGGATTTATCCTAGGATTCTCTGGGAAGCCAGGGAAGAGATTGCTGAGCCTTTGGCTTTGATTTTTAGGTCATCATTGGCTACAGGAATAGTGCCAGAGGACTGGAGGATAGCAAATGTGGTCCCTTTGTTCAAGAAGGGGAGTAGAGATAACCCCGGTAACTATAGGCCGGTGAGCCTAACGTCTGTGGTGGGTAAAGTCTTGGAGAGGATTATAAAAGATACGATTTATAATCATCTAGATAGGAATAATATGATTAGGGATAGTCAGCATGGTTTTGTGAAGGGTAGGTCATGCCTCACAAACCTTATCGAGTTCTTTGAGAAGGTGACTGAACAGGTAGACGAGGGTAGAGCAGTTGATGTGGTGTATATGGACTTCAGTAAAGCGTTTGATAAGGTTCCCCACGGTCGGCTATTGCAGAAAATACGGAGGCTGGGGATTGAGGGTGATTTAGAGATGTGGATCAGAAATTGGCTAGTTGAAAGAAGACAGAGAGTGGTAGTTGATGGGAAATGTTCAGAATGGAGTTCAGTTACGAGTGGCGTACCACAAGGATCTGTTCTGGGGCCGTTGCTGTTTGTCATTTTTATAAATGACCTAGAGGAGGGCGCAGAAGGATGGGTGAGTAAATTTGCAGACGACACTAAAGTCGGTGGAGTTGTAGACAGTGCGGAAGGATGTTGCAGGTTACAGAGGGACATAGATAAGCTGCAGAGCTGGGCTGAGAGGTGGCAAATGGAGTTTAATGTGGAGAAGTGTGAGGTGATTCACTTTGGAAAGAATAACAGGAATGCGGAATATTTGGCTAATGGTAAAATTCTTGGTAGTGTGGATGAGCAGAGGGATCTCGGTGTCCATGTACATAGATCCCTGAAAGTTGCCACCCAGGTTGATAGGGTTGTGAAGAAGGCCTATGGTGTGTTGGCCTTTATTGGTAGAGGGATTGAGTTCCGGAGCCATGAGGTCATGATGCAGCTGTACCAAACTCTGGTACGGCCGCATTTGGAGTATTGCGTACAGTTCTGGTCGCCTCATTATAGGAAGGACGTGGAAGCTTTGGAACGGGTGCAGAGGAGATTTACCAGGATGTTGCCTGGTATGGAGGGAAAATCTTATGAGGAAAGGCTGATGGACTTGAGGTTGTTTTCGTTAGAGAGAAGAAGGTTAAGAGGTGACTTAATAGAGGCATACAAAATGATCAGAGGGATAGATAGGGTGGACAGCGAGAGCCTTCTCCCGCGGATGGAGGTGGCTAGCACGAGGGGACATAGCCTTAAATTGAGGGGTAATAGATATAGGACAGAGGTCAGAGGTGGGTTTTTTACGCAAAGAGTGGTGAGGCCGTGGAATGCCCTACCTGCAACAGTAGTGAACTCGCCAACATTGAGGGCATTTAAACATTTATTGGATAAGCATATGGATGATAAGGGCATAGTGTAGGTTAGATGGCCTTTAGTTTTTTTTTCCATGTCGGTGCAACATCGAGGGCCGAAGGGCCTGTACTGCGCTGTATCGTTCTATGTTCTATGTTCTATGTTCTAATTCAATGCCTATTTCATTGTTGCTATCTGGTTTGGGGCAAGGTGTCAGGCATAAAACTATGATCAGAGTTAATCGCTGTCAACTGTCATCAGTTCTTCTTCGAAATGCAAATAGGTGACCAGTTGACGAAAAGTATCTCTACAAATTTCCCTTAGTGGTTTTCCTACTGTAGAGAAGCCAAAGCAAACCGTGGTGGAGATCCCTCAAGGTAATACAGTACGGGGTAACAGAGAGGGGCAAGTGGGAATTGGGTGACTCCGCGCTGGGTTTTGATAAGTCTGCAAGGAAGAAGGAGTTTATGAGGAAGAGAAGGCAAAGGTAGGTGTGGAGTGTCCTAGCCTGACTTCCTGGGATAGAATGTGTTCGAGTAGGAGAAGGCGGCAGTGTGGCTTTCCAGGAAGTAACCATTTTGTAGCTAAACCTTCCGAGGGCCATCGACTGTTCTCACATCGTTCACATCGAGAGAGACAGCCAAAGATGTGATGGGATAACAGAGGGCTGGAGCATAGAGCTCAGAGAAAGACCTCAAGAGAGAGAGAATTGTGTGTGCGCGCAAGGGTTACCATGGCAATATTGAGTCAGTAGATAGGAATTAAGATGGACGCACACACAGAGAGACACCATCTGTTAAAGAAGGAGGATGAACAGAGCTGGATGGACGTAAAGTTCAGAATGATTCAGTGTCATCGTGACCATTTAACCCTTAGGCCAGCCCTGTTGCAAGCTGCATCAGCCTATTTCTTTTTTGTTTTTAAGATTTCAGGTTCTGCTCTACACAAACTCATCAAAAATTACAGGGAGGTAAACATCAACTGCTCTGCTGAAACTGCACTGCACATTCAGGACTGGTCCACAGAAACACGGACCAGGTTAAATTGCACTCAGGTGCTCTCCCGGTCAGGGACTGGGCAGGGTGACCCCTCTGGTCCTCCCCCGGCATCCAGGCACCTTGACACAGTCAGGTGGCTCTCTAAAGCCAGCAGTAGCACTGCCAGAGTGGCAGTACCAGGGTGCCTGGCTGCCAGGGTAGCACGGCCAATGATGCAGGAGGGCCTGAATAGGGGGGCCCTCAGCGACCCCATAGCACGGTGTCATCACTTGGGGGGGTGAGTGGGGGTTCGTGCCCATGATGGTGGGGGAGGGGTGACATTACCTGTGGGTGGGGGATGTGAGGTACCCTCAAGCCCACTTAGAGATTCGGGCACCATTTCAAAATGATGGCCCGATCTCGGAGGGGCCGGTCTGGTCAGTGACTTCAGCTCCTCGGTGATGAAAATAATTCTAAGTGTGGGCAAAATAGGTGAGAAACTCCCCTTGGCCCAAAAAAGTGACTAAGTGTGGTTCGATAGCGGTGGGGAACCCACTGACAGACCCAGGAAAAAACTCCCGAATACAAAAGCCACAAATTACATTGATTGAGCCAAATGGGAAGAGTCTGAAATAAGCAGGTTTAGCTGGGTGTTTCCCAGCACTCACAGCGCAGAGAAACACCATGCTATCTATCGGGACTCTGGCCCTATGCGGGGCCTCAGCGAGGAACACCCAGGTCATTCAAAGATGGCGAGCCGAACTCTCGGTGCCCCGATCACTGGACCTCCCGATGTGATACCCGAACCCCCACAAAGCCCCAAAACACCTCCGCACTGCCCCGCAGCCATTCACGGCACCCCCGGGCCCAATCCCCATCGCAGGTTGGAGATTGGGCTCAGCCACAGGCTGCTCAGGTGGCATCAGCAGTGCCAGGGTGCCACCCTGCCCACAGGGAAAGCACCTGGGGTTCCCCAATCCCCACAAGTACCGTTCCAGCTGATCCCCTTTGTGGAGGTCAGCACTGAACCACACCCGCCCAATATCTCCAAGGAAAGGGGGGGTCAGGTCCCAATGCCTTGGGTAGATCGTGGGAATGCATATTACAGTGAGATTAGTTAATATGCAGATTTGCAAAATAGAGATCCCGCCCACAATGGGCAGGATTTAGATTGTGATGTCTCGCGAGGTCGCTTTAAATCTCAGGAGGCATGGCGAGCCGGATAGATCCCGGAAGAGGGATCTCCCAGCACCTATCGGCCACGCCGCACTGCCTTCCGGCTGCAACGCGGGCAGTGGATCACGCCCAAAACCCTTTCCATTAGATCCCGCCCTCCATCTCTCAAATGTACATTCCAAATATCCCAAACATCCGGGAGCCAAGTTCCTCGGCAACATTGTTTACTATTCCTCTCATCTGGGCCAATATTTATGCCGCCATAATCACTGAAGAAAAACACAGGATCTTACCATCATCACTTTGTTGTATGCGGGATCTTGCTGTGCACAAATTGGCTGCCATGTCTCTGACATCGCACTTCAAAATAATTTCATTTGCAATATAATCAGTTCATGAAAGGTGCTATGGAAATACAGGTCCTTTTTTTTTCCTCTGTGCCGTGTGACAATGTGTTTGATCGATAAGGCAGTCAGCAGTTCATACAGTCGCTCAGTCACCATCTCAGAACATCGCAAAGAGCAGCGACCGTCAACTAATTACCTGACATGTGCAATCAGTGTTGCAAATACAGCAGCCAATTGGAGCATAGGCTAAATTGCCTACCAGTGGTTTAAGGAGTGGGTGCGGGGGGGATGATTAGGAGGCACCCACTAATACATTAACGGCACCCCCCCCCCCCCCCCCCCCACTGCACCCCCCCCTGAAGTTAGTACATCCCTCCTTCCCATCCTTTGAAAAAGATCTTTGAAAAGCAGCTTGCTCACTCCTGCCTGACTGCCCACCCCAACAGTGTTATGGCATGGATGAGTATTATCGAGGTCAATTGGCTTGTTAACAAACTCAATTAACCCTTGATTATTTATTTTAGTATGACAGGTAGGCTGCCGATTTTGGCCCCCACCCACCTACCGTATTATGGGGGTGAGCCCATTGATGGGTAGGAAGGTGGTGGTGTTGGCACCCTCCTTATTTTATATCTTCACCTCCCCCCCCCCCCCCCCCCAGCCCCAGCCCACTGAATACCTGCCCAACAGGGGCACAGAAAACCCAGCCCACTGTTGATTCTCAAGGTAGCAAGTACAACGTCACACGGCAATGAAAAGCCAGAGCAATCCTTTCAGGATAAGGAATAGATGACTCATATCAATAATTCAGCTTTCTAGACTGGATATGTTACAAACACATTAATTAGACAGGGTGAGCATTGACAGATTGGCATTGTGTAGTAGTGTGGATCAGATTAAGAACAAGCATTCAGTGTCATGTTCGATGAGATTCCATTCGCTGCAAGTAACTTTTGTCTTGGAATAGAATGGCTCTCTCTTTCAAGTTAAGATAATCTGAATGAAATAAAGAGAGTGGGCTGGGGAGGGTGCAGGCGTGTTACTGAGTCACCACTTCACATAGCAAAGGGGTCCATTTCCACATTCAGGATTCTAGAATTGGTGGGGGGGGGGGGGCGGTTTGGAGAGAAGTTTGGGAAAGCAGAAGGAGGGTTTGGGAGTTGGGTGGGCTGCTTCAGAAAAGGCACTTCCTTCAGGTGAAGTAATCAAAAAGAATTTGGATGGAAAAGGGCTATTTAACTGTAATGTGAATCAATAATCCCATAGGGATTTCATAGCACAGAAAGAGAACATTGGTGTCTCTGGACTAGACAACGGGATAAAATTGGGACTGATGAAGACATGATAATGGAGTGATGAACATAGGGGATGCACAAGAGGTAAGGAGGTGGACAGAGACTTCAGAGAGTTGGAGGGCTGGATGAGATTACTGCGACCGGGAGTGGTAATGTCATGGGGGGATTTAAATAGGAGAATAAAATGTAAAAACAGAGATGTTTGCAGACTAGAAGCCAATGTGAGCGCAGGGAGAATGGGTGAACAGGATATGGGTAGTCGAGTTTCAGATCTGATAAAGTTTGGACAGCAGACAAGGTTGGGGTCCAGCAACAAGAGGGTCCAGTGACTGGGATCAGGGTAGGGATCAATGAATTGTCCTGGGTTTATTCCCATTCCATCACTGTGACTCCAGGGAAACCCATTCCTGTACATCAAACTGAGATCTTTATAATTAACGGGATTAATCGCCATTAAAATGAACTCGCGGAGAGCAGTGACCATAACCCACTCAGCACAGCAGAAGCCAGTTCAGCAGTGAAAACCTTGAGTGTACGATTCTGTCTCAACTTCCACCTCTTGGGTGAGATTTTGTGGCCGCACCCGCCGTCAGCGGGAACAACGATGTGGCGCAAAATCTCGGGAAAACCGGGAAAAGAGATCCTCGCCGGCGAGATCTCGTTTCCCGATTTTCCCCGGCCCAGATTGTGATGTGACGAGATTCACGCCCAAACGGAAAGGACCTCATTTTCATGCTTTTACATACATTTTAATAAAATTAGTCCGTATCCCCCCCACCCGCCCCACCACATGACCCACCCCCTCCCACTCACTATTCAAACCTCATCGATGCGACGTCACGTTGGCGAGGTTTACAATAGTGATTTTAAAACGCGGGTGATAAAAGAGCACCCCCGGTGAGCTACACTTACCATTGCATCCCGGGGGTGGGGGGGGGGGGGGGGGGGGGGGGGGGGGGGGGGGGCATGCTTATGCAGTGTCCTCGCACTCCCAGGCACTGCCCAAGTTCACAGTGCCAACCTGTGCCAGGAGGCAATGCCAGGGCAGGCGCTCTGGGGAGTTGCATTGGGAGCAGAGTTTGCATTATGTTTGTTGTGGAGGAGTCCCCGATGCTGTTGCTTGTGGAGGGAAGATTGAGAACCAGTGTGCTGTGCTTATGGTGGCTGGGCCTGGGGGTGGGGGAGGGGGATGCGCTGAGGGGAGTGAGGCTGGTTTCTTTTTTGCCGATTGGGCACTATTTCGAAACATCCTGCCCCGCCAGAATGAGAGCATAAACCACGCCCACTGAGCATAATCCACACCCATTGATTTTTTTGTTAAAGAGGCTCAGCAGCTGGAGAGCGACACGTCAGGTTTCGGTCAGAACCTGACACTGTAGAAATCTGGGAGAATTACACATAATGTCACTTTAACTGGGCTCTACATAGACAACGGTGCTCCCACCAGCACCAAACAGGAGTCTCATGGACAAGTGCAAATTGCAGTCCTATGGTGTAATCTGGGGCGGGATTCTCCGACCCCCCCGCCGGATCGGAGAATCGCACGGGGCCGGCGTCAATCCCACCCCTGCCATGTCCCAAATTCTCCGCCACCCGAGATTCGGCGGGGGCGGGAATCGCGCCGCACCGGTCGGCGGGCCCCCCGTGCCGATTCTCCGGCCCACGATGGGCCGAAGTCCCGCCGCTGACAAGCCTCTCCCGCCGGCATGGATTAAACCATCTACCTTACCGGCGGGAGCAGGCGGCGCGGGCGGGTGCCGGGGTCCTGGGGGGAGCGCGGGGCGATCTGACCCCGGGGGGGTGCCCCCACGGTGGCCGGACCCGCAATCAGGGCCCACCGATCGGCGGGCGGGCGGGCCTGTGCCGTGGGGGCACTCTTTTTCTTCCGCCTTCGCCATGGTCTTCACCATGAAGAGAACCCCTCCCCTGGGCATGCGCCGGGATGACGTCACCAGCCGCTGATGCTCCGGCGCATGCGCGGACTTACGCCGGCCGGCGAAGTCCTTTCGGCCCCGGCTGGCGTGGCACCAAAGGCCGTTCACACCAGCCGGTGGAGCGGGAACCACTCCAGCGCGGGCCTAGCCCCTCAATGTGAGGGCTTGGCCCCTAAAGGTGTGGAGACTTCCGCACCTTTGGGGCGGCCCGACGCTGGAGTGGTTCACGCCACTCCAACACGCTGGGACCCCCCGCCCTGCCAGGCAGGGGAGAATCCCGGCCAAGAACTTCAATAATACCTGATGTGACAGTAAAACCTGGTGTGAAAGTATTGCCTGAAGATCAGGCAAATGATTCAACCTCCGTAAGGAAGGGATGAGACACTGTTTCTCCAGTCTCAGTAACCTACCTGTGAGACCAAATCCCAGAGACCAAACCCCAGGGAGTCTTGTATTCTTTTGGGTTTAGGAAATTGAGGCGTGATGGGCAGCACGGTGGCACAGTGGTTAGCACTGCTGCCCCACAGCGCCAGAGACCCGGGTTCAATTCCGGCCTCGGGTGACTGTGCGGAGTCTGCACGTTCTCCCTGTGTCTGCGTGGGTTTCCTCCGGTTTCCTCCCACAGTCCAAAGATGTGCAGGTTAGGTGGATTGGCCGTGATCAATAGCCCCTCAGGATGGGGTGCAGGGACAGGGTGGGGAATTGGCTTCGGTAGCGTTGATGCAGACAATGGGCTAAATGGTCTTCGTCTGCGCTATAGGAATTCTATGATTCTATGATTTGATCAAGCTGCTTGATGTATTTTGAGGGCAGATGGAGAAAAACTACTACCTCTGGTGGGAGAGTCCAGCACAAGGGAGAGAGGGGAAGGACCTTAAAATTAGAGTGAGGGTACTCGGGTAAAAATGGTGGAAGATCTTCACACAGAAGTGAATGGAAATTTGGAAATCACTCCGCCAAAAGCCTGTGGATATCAGGATCAATAAAAATTTCAAAATTCAGATTGAAAGATTTTTGTTCACTAAGGATATTAAGGAATATAGAGTTGCAGCAGAAAAATGGAGTTGAACGGACAAGTCCACCATGATCTGTTCAAACAGTGGAACAGGGTGGAGGGGCTAAATGACTCCTCCTGTTCCTGTAAACTGCCTCCAGCTGAAATCAAACAAGCACAAATCAGGACTCGGACCGTGGAACTTCCTGATCTACAGGGCTCAGTATCATTCCAGTCAGAGAATCCACCACTTGAAATTAGGGAAGGACACAGAAATAATTAGTCATTCACTCGCTTACCGGATAAGATGGAGGCCACTGCTGCGATGATAAACGATACAATCACACCAGGTCCTGCCATCTCCTTGGCCACCAGACCTGATACCACATACATGCCAGTCCCCACACAGCTGCCAACTCCGAGAGACACCAGGTCGACAGTGGTGAGTACCTGGGCAAGTTTAGAGTGACCCGATCCTTGATGAGTGGAATCTTCGAGCATCGATTCCACAGGCTTGGTGCGAAGAATCCGCGAGTTCAATGCCATCCATGTGGCTCCCCAGTGAACCCGTCGAGGGTCCAGGTATGAGAGGAATCCACTCATCGCAGCAAAGGTGGGGGGGGGGCGTACTTCTACTGACGTAAAGAGTCTCACTGGGATTCAACGTTCTTCAGCGGAGAATCCAAATGGCAACAGGAAAGATCACAGCCATTCACAGGAGGATCATTGAAACCTTTAAGAACATTGTTCTGATGTCCAGGTGAATGATGGTCCCGGGAAACTCGACGAATCTGAAATGATAAAGGTAGAATTCTTCAGAAAGTTTTCACAGAATAATAATAATAATCGCTTATTGTCAACGAGTAGACGTCTGACCTGCCCACCTAATCCCATTTGCCAGCACTTGACCCACAGCCTTGAATGTTATGACGTGCCAAGTGCTCATCCAGGTACTGTTTAAAGGATGTGAGGCAGCCCACCTCTACCACCCTCCCAGGCAGTGCGTTCCAGACCCTCACCACCCTCTGGGAGAAAAGATTTTTCCTCACAGCCCCCCCCCCCCCCAAACCTCCTGTCCCTCGCCTTGAACTTGTGTCCCCTCGTAACTGACTCTCCAACTAAGGGGAACAGCTGCTCCCTATCCACCTTGTCCATGCCCCTCATAATCTTGCACACCTCAATCAGGTCACCCCTCAGTCTTCTCTGCTCCAGCAAAAAACACCCACACCTATTCAATCTCACTTCATAACTGAAATATCCCATCCCAGGCAACATTCTGGTGAATCTCCTCTGCACCCCCTCCAGTGCAATCACATCTTTAGAACAGTACAGCACAGAACAGGCCCTTCGGCCCTCAATGCTGTGCCGAGCAATGATCACTCCACTCAAGCCCACGTATCCACCCTATACCAGTAACACAACAACCCCCATTAACATTATTTTTTTTTAGGACACTAAGGGCAATTTAGCCTGGCCAATCCACCTAACCCGCACATCTTTGGACTATGGGAGGAAACCGGAGCACCCGGAGGAAACCCACGCACACACGGGGAGGACGTGCAGACTCCGCACAGACAGTGACCCAGCCGGGAATCGAACCTTGGACCCTGGAGCTGTGAAGCATTGATGCTAACCACCATGCTACCGTGGTGCCCAATAACATCCTTCCTATAATGTGGCGACCAGAATTGCACACAGTGCTCCAGCTGTGGCCTCACCAAAGTTGTATACAATTCCAAGTGACTTCCTTATATTTGTAATCTATGCCTTGATTGGTGAAGGCAAGTATCCCATATGCCTTTGTTCAAAGAACCATAGAATTTCTACAGTGCAGAAGGAAGCCATTCAGCCCATCGAGTCTGCACCGATCCTTCGAACGACCACCCCACCTAGGCACAATCCCCGCCCTATTCATGCAACACAGACACGGGGCAAAAGTACAAACCACACAGCCACCCAAGGTCAGAATCGAACCCGGGTCCCTAGTGCTGTGAGTCAACAGTGCTAACCACTGTGCCACTGTGCAGCCCCTGCACCACCGCGTTTCCCCTATTAACCTGCCCTTTTGCCTTCCAGAGATCTATGGACAAACACACCAAGGTCCCTTTGTTCTTCGGAGCTTCCCAGTGTCAAGCCATTCATTGAATATTTCCTTGTCCAATTACTCCTTCCAATGTGGATCACTTCACACTTTTCAGGGTTAAATTCCATCTGACAATTATCTGCCCATTTGACCATCCCGTCTGTATCTTCCTGTAACCCAAGACACTCAACTCCAGTGTTAATCACCCAGCCAATCTTTGTGTCATTCATAAACTTATTGATCCTACCCCCCACATAATCATCTATGCTGTTCATATAAATTAAAAATAATAGGGGACCCAGCACAGATCCCTGTGGTACGCCACTGGTCACTGGCTTCCAGTCACTAAAGCAGCCATCTGTCATCACCGTCTTTTTCCTACAAATAAGCCAATTTTGAATCCACCTTATCAGGTTCCCCTCTCCCAGGGGCATTTGCCTTCTTTATAAGTCTCCCATGTGGGATCTTGCCAAAGGCTTTGCTGAAATCCATATAAACTACATCAACTGCACTCCCCTCATCTACACACCTGGCCACATGCTCAAAAAATTCAAGCAAATTTGTTAGGAACGACCTCCCTCTGACAAAGCCGTGATGACTATTCCTGACCAAACCTTGCCTCTCAAAGCGGAGATAGATTCTTCCTTCAGAATTCTCTCCAATACTTTCCCTATCACTGACGTGAGACTCACTGGTCTGTAGTTCTCTAGCTTATCTCTACAACCTCCCAGTAATAGTGGGACCACTTGTGGCGCTAACAATTATACTCAAAGCCGAGAGACTAGTACAATAGAGGCTTTATTGCTGTACGATGTTGTCCCTCCATCTGCAACAGTAGACTAAGGGTCTGAGCAGCTCTCATACATTTATACATAAGCTCCCTGTGGGCGGAGCTAGCCGGCAGGGGCTGACCAGAGGAACCTGTATTACAGGTACAGGCATACATCCCCCTACTGCAGTACACATAACTACAGTGGTTATCTCACCACACCACTATTCTCTGTTCTCCAGTCCTCTGGCACCTCCCCCGTGGCCAGAGAGGAATTAAAAATTTAGGTTAGAGCCCCTCCAATCTCCTCCCTCACCTCCCACAGCACCTTTGGACATAATTCATCTGGACCTGGAGATTTGTTCACTTTTAAACCTGCCAACACCTCCAATCACTCCCTATGACAATTTGCTCAAGATCATCACAGTCTCTCTCCCTGAGTTCCACATCTACCTCATTCTCTGGGGTGAAGGCAGATGTGAGGTATTCGTTCAACAGCCTGCCAGGGTAGTTCCTTGAGTGTTCAGGATCAGTGTCCACAAGAATGATCAGTAATGTTAAAGGGAGCTTTCTTATCCAACAATTCATAATTATGGAAAGTTGGTGTGGGGTCAGCACCACAGAAGGCCAGATTGTGAAACAACTGCATGTTTCAATCTTCAAAGGGCATTAGTAAACCGGTTGGGATTTTTATATGAATCCAACAGCTTCATGATGATTTTGTCCTTGGTGATGTCCCCAACAATGATCAGATTTACTGAATCATTGAAACAAACAGCACAAAGGTGGCCATTTGGCCCACTGCACCTCTGCCAGCTCTTTGAAAGAGCCATCCAATCAGATCCACACCCTTGCCTTTTCCCACAACCCTCCAAACTTTTTGTTTTCAAGGATTTATCCAATTGCCTTTTGAAACATACTCTTGAATCTGCTTCCACCTCCAGTCCAGGCTGCACATTCCCAATGATAAATATTCTCTGCTTCAAACATTTTTCCTCATCTCCTGTCTACTTATTTTGCCAATTAGAATTAGTCTGTGTTCTCCGGTTAGCAACCATCCTGGTTTTCCCCTGTCTATTCAAAAATCTCAATTAAATCTCTCTTTAACCTTGCTTGCTCGAGAAAAAACAATTCGACTCTCTTCAGCCTCTCTGCATAATTGAAGTTTGCATTCAGCTACCTTTGTAATAAATCTCCTTTACAAACTCTCCATCATATTTATGTCTTTCCTGAAGTGTAACACCCAGAGAAAAGCACTATTCCAACCTGGGCCTAACCAGTAATTTAGAAATATTTACCACAACATCCTTGAACATAGAACATACAGTGCAGAAGGAGGCCATTCGGCCCATCGAGTCTGCACCGACCCACTTAAGCCCTCACTTCCACCCTATCCCCGTAACCCAATAACCTCTCCTAACCTTTTTGGTCACTAAGGGCAATTTATCCTGGCCAATCCACCTAATCTGTCCGTCTTTGGACTGTGGGAGGAAACCGGAGCACCCGGAGGAAACCCACGCACACACGGGGAGAGCGTGCCAACTCCGCACAGACAGTGACCCAGCGGGGAATCGAACCTGAGACCCTGGCGCTGTGAAGCCACAGTGCTATCCACTTGTGCTATCCTGCTGCCCATATGTTTGTACTCTGTGCCTCTGCTTCTAAAATTAATACATTTTTTTAACAGATTTACAACGTTTTTCTCCTTATCCTTCAACAGGATGTGGGCATTACTGGCTAGACCAGCATTTACTGTCCATCCTCAATTGCCCTTGAGAAGCTGGTGGTGAGCTGTCTTCTTGAACTGCTGGAGTCCATATGGTGCAGGTACACCCACAGTGCTGTTAGGGAGGGAGTTCCAGAATATCTTCCCAGTGATGGTGAAGGAACCAAGTCTGGATGGGGTGTGACGTGGAGGAGAACTTGCAGGTGGTAGTGTTCCCAGGTATCCATAGCCCTTGTCCTTCTAGATGGTAGGGGTCAAGGGTTTGAAAGATGCTGTCAAAGGAGCCTTGGTAAGTTGCTGCAGTGCATATTGTAGATGGCACACATGTGCTGCCACTTTGCACTGGTGGTGGAGGGATTCAATGTTTAGGTTGGTGGGCGGGGTGTCAATCAAGCGGGGCTGCTTTGTCCTGCATGGTGTTGAGCTTCTTGAGTTTTATTGGAGCAGCACTCATCCAGGCACGTGGTGGTGGTGGTGATGGAGGGGGGCAGGGGGTAGTCCACAACACTCTGACTTGTGCCTTGCAGATTGTGAACAGGATTTGGGGAGTCAGGACAGGAGTTACTCACTGCAGGATTCCCAACCTCTGACCTGTTCTTCCAGCCACAGTATTTGTATGGCTGGGTCCAATTCAGTTCCTGGTCACTGGTAACCCCAGGATGTTGATAGTGGAGGTTTCCGGGATGGTAATGCCATTGAATATCAAGGGGTGATGGTTAGATTCTCTCTTCATGGAGATAGTCATTGCCTGGCACTTTGTGTGGCGTGAATATTTATTGACACTTATGAATCTAAACCTGGATGTTGTCCGGACCTTGCTGCTTTTGTACACAGAATGCTTCAGTATCTGAGGAGTCCTGAATGCTGCTGAACATTGTGCAACATCAGTGAACATCCCAACATCTGACCCTATGATAGAGGGATGATCATTGATGAAACAGCTGAAGAGGGCTGTGCCTTGGATACTATCCTGAGGAACTCCTGCACTGATATCCCAGGACTGAGATGATTGACCATCAACAGCCACAGCCATCTTCCATTGTGCGAAGTGTGACTCCAGTCCACGAGGAATTTTCCCTCCAATTCCCATTGATTCCAGTTTTGCTTGGGTCCTTGATGCTGCACTTGTTAAAATGCTGCCCCAGTGTCAAGGGCAATCTCATCTCTAGGTCAGCTCTTTGGTCCATGTTTGAACCAAGGCTATAATGGGAACAGGAGTTGAATGACTCTAGGGGAACCCAAACTGAGCGGCAGTGAGCAGGTTATTGCTGAGTAAGTGATGCTTGATAGCACTGTTGATGACACTGTCCATCGCTTTAAAGGGTGACCCAATCTCAGATTACTCCTGCAGCCCCCCCCCCCCCCCCCCACACCGGATCACTGGCAAGGAACCCACCTCCCTACTCACTGGCAAGCCTCCCCCACCCTAACCACTGGCAAGGGAGCAGCACTCCTCCATTCCCTCACTATAGCCTCCCCCTCAATCACCCCTTTTACCACACCATTCCTTCCCTTCAAACCCCCAGGCCCCCTTCAGCCCCCCCCCCCCGATCTCCAATCCCTCATTCCCTCCTCACCCCATTCTTCAGCTCTCCCCCCAATTCACCCTCAGGCCCCACCCCTTCGCAGTGCCAACCTGGCGTCCCGAGGAGATGCAAGGGGGTGAGTACCCTCCCTACAATTGCCTCCAAGGTGCCGAGGTGAGTCCTTCCTGGGAGGTGAGTGTTGTGGGGGGCTTGTGCTGTGTCGAGTGGCTCAGGAACTGGGGTCTTTCCCAGGATGGATGTCATTTCCATCTTCCGAGGTTGGATCGTCTCATCCTAGTAAGAGAGGATGTGGGGGCAGCAATTAGACCAAGAACCTGTTCTTTCTAGGAAGCTCTGAAGAAGAGACAGCCCCTTTAAAAAAAATTATGGTTAGAAAAACATATGCTCAAAAGAGGAAGTACCTGAGAGTTAATGGACCCCTGTAGAGCTATATAAATAAACAACCATAATGTTCCCTTTGAAACTACATGGACGTATCAATCAAAAGGCATTTAAAAGGCAAAAGTCCATGAAACTGAATAGAAACAATGGAGTTCCAAGCTTTTTGGCTTCTAGGCATGCGAACCAGCTTGAAAAGGTTAAAGGACAATGAAGTTAACTGCGAAAAAACACTTTCAAGGTTTCCACCACATTAAAGGGAATACATTTACCTTCATCTCCCAGATCCTTGGACAGTTTAAAGGGTTTATCAGCAGTAGATGGGAAGACAAACCAAATGAGCCCTATCCCTGACCTGAGCCCTTCCAGCCCAGCACCAATGCCTCGTACCCTCCTCCCATGCAGGACCACCACCACTCCCCCCCCCCCCCCCCCCCCCCCAGGCACACAGAGACAACAGTAGGGAGGATAATCACCCCCTTGCCATCCCCTGAGAGCGCAAGCTGCCAAGTCCCCGTTTCTCAGGTCTTGCCCCAATTCACGCCTGGGAGGACTGGTGCATCTCAGCAGTCAGGTGAATCAGGCGTCCTGCCCATAAATGAGATTCAAATCAGATCTAATGAGCTATTTGCATGTTCCCGCTGGGTCTGGGTGGGAACCTCTTGGGGACTGCTGGGAACCTCCCCAGGGCCGGTGGGCGGGACGGAGCGGATGGGAGACTCCCAACAGGTTTCATGACCACCGTGAAACCTATTTTCTGCCTGACAGCTGATTCATTGAGCCATCAGAATTCCTGTCACTCACCGGCAGCCCGAGAGAATCTCCCCTCATATATTTTCTTATCCTGCCACTCAACAAGTCAATCCTCTCAGAAGCTGATCTGTAATGGCATTAAAATTCCAATCACCTTCTGTACTCCACAAATTGTCATACCCACCCATGAAGAATATAATGTATTTTGGGAAGTCAGCACTAGTGATATTCAACCCTCAGAGGTCGAAACACTGTTAGGAGCGGACGACAGAATGGGAAAAAACAAATGTGTGTTCACTCTGTCGTTGCAAGAAAGAACAGCAAGTATCCACTTGGAGCATATTAAAATGGATCTCCCAAAGGAATATTATTCAGAATCTACGGGATCAACAAATCTCTGGTGGATAAGGTGGACAGGGCAATACAGGACACCTTATGGACTTTGACCTACTTCATGGAACTCTGACTGGAAACAGTCAGATCAGCAGTGAGCTGCAATGTCAGTGGTCCTCTGAACTAGAGAGGGTGCAATATGACACAGGCTAAAATTGAATCATGCTATCATTTCAAGCCTTGCTCTCGGATTACATTAACAGTACTGAGCTGGATAACGATTAAAAACAATTCAGCTCATCCATAATGCAAAGTCCCTTCATAGATGGAAGGAGAAGGCATTGGAAGGGAACCAAAGTGGACAAGTCATCACAATGAGGCAGTGCTAGAGGGGTAAAATGATTGGAATAGCGTGAAGGATGACAGAAGCCCGATTTGTATTTTTTGATAGTTGGGCCACAAGTCATCATTGATCAATCAGGATGTGAAAGGCGGATTTGGACAACAGCACAACTCGTGAGTCAGTGCGAGGGAGGAAGCCCACTCAACCCATTCAATTCATCCAAACAGGGGCATCTTCTGGTCTCCTCACTGCTGAATCCATTTTTTCCCAAAATATCTCCTTTCCTTCCAAACAAACCCACAAGACCATTTCATGCATGAATCACTGCAGTTAAACAGAAATCTCCTGATACCACGTCTAAAGATAACCAATTTGAAAATGAAATGAAATGAAATGAACTGAAAATCGCTTATTGTCACGAGTAGGCTTCAATAAAGTTACTGTGAAAAGCTCCTAATCACCACATTCCGGCGCCTGTTCGGCATCGTATCCATTCTCCCCCCCCCCCCCCCCCCCCCCCCCCACCACCACCACTACTCCAGGTGTTTAAATTAAAGTAATATTCTGGGTTAAACTTTCTCTATATTCCTACTCACCTCTCAGATGATTCCTTTCAAGGCTGAAAAACCCAGGTTTCTCCAAAAGATCCTCATGACTTCAGACACTGAACCTGGGAATTATCCTCCTGACTTTTCTCTACACTGCCTCCAATACTTGCATCTTCCTTTTATTTCTTAACGAATAGAACTGGCTACAGTCCTCGAGAAGCAAACTGACCAGAGCTCGATCCAGTTGCTTTGTAATTGGGTGAGTGATCACCCCAAGTTCATTCTGATGGTCCATTTTCGCTACTCAAACCCTTTGAACCCAAACAGCGTCAAAACACAAGATGGTGAGCAGTTAATAACAGAAATTTATTGCAATTTATTTCCTGCAGTTTAAAAAATTATTATGTGGGATTCCCGTGAACTGAGTGGTTTGCTCGGCCATTTCAGAGGGTAGTTAAGAATCTATCTCATTGCTGCAGATCTGAAATCATAGGCAAGGATGGCAAATTCCCTATCCATTAGTGAACCAGATGAGCTTTTACGACAATTAGACTTCTATTTTTTTTTATTGAATTCAAATTTCACCATCTGCCATGGTGGGATTCGTACCCAATAACCCCAGAGGGTTACCCTGGGTCTCTGGCTTATCAGACAGGTGACAATACCTCCACACCACTGCCTCTCCTGAAAACTCTAGGATGGGATTTGAACAAAAGACCTTCTGAAATGAAATGAAATGAAAATTGCTTATTGTCACAAGTAGACTTCAATGAAGTTACTGTGAAAAGCCCCTAGTCGCCACATTCCAGCACCTGTCCGGGGAGGCTGTTACGGGAATCGAACCGTGCTGCTGGCCAGCTTGGTCTGCTTTCAAAGCCAGCAATTTATCCCAGTGTGCTAAACAGCCCCTAACTGAGAGGCAAGAGCTACCGCTGAGATTTGGCTCCAATCTGTTGATGCCCCACCATCATTCTCCCAGTTTTTAACTGTAAGGCAGATTGATGGATTCCAGTCAGCACCACTGGTCGTGGTGGTGCATTTATATAGCAGCTTTTGCAACCCTGAGGAAATCCCAAAATGCTTAACAGCTAATGAAGTATTTTTTGAAGTGTAATTGCAGTTGTAATGTAACTGCCAGCTGGCACAAACACACACACACACACGCACACAGCTTGAACCCAGAACCCTCTGACACAGAAACAAGCACGTCACCCGGTCAGCCGCAGCTGGTACCTGGATGGGCTTTTAGGGCTGGGAAGGACGTGGGAAGGAGGGGTGGCTTGGAATGCGGAGTCACACCGGGATCACCCTCCTGCTGCGCAGAATAATGAAACTCAATTAAAGCCCATCGCAGCTTCACTGTATTGTGGAGATCAATGGTAATGATATACAGCTAATCACAAACACAATCTCTTTTGATATATGCCTCGTGAAGCCAAGCAGTGTAAAACAGGCCTCACAAGCAGAACGATTCAGCGCTAACATGAAGCCTGACAGCGCACATTACTGGTGGGTGCTGAGATGACGTAAGTCGAGAAGTGTTTGTGGCAGAAGGGATTTCCACTTCTGTCGCTATTCCTGGCTATATTTTTAGGCTCCGTGCCAAGAGGTTTAGCTTGAGATTTTTAGGTGTAACATCTTGAATTTCCAACGAGGGAGTTGGAATATGAATTCCATTACTTTTGTGGTTTTTAAAAGAAGCAAAGTTTCAGGGCCGGATGGTAGCCAGGCGAGATCGGTAGCATTGTGGATAGCACAATCGCTTCACAGCTCCAGGGTCCCAGGTTCAATTCCGGCTTGGGTCACTGTCTGTGCGGAGTCTGCACATCCTCCCCACGTGTGCGTGGGTTTCCTCCGGGTGCTCCGGTTCCTCCCACAGTCCAAAGATGTGCAGGTTAGGTGGATTGGCCATGATAAATTGCCCTTAGTCCAAAATTGCCCTTAGTGTTGGGTGGGATTACTGGGTTATGGGGATAGGGTGGAGGTGTTGACCTTGGGTAGGGTGCTCTTTCCAAGAGCCGGTGCAGACTCGATGGGCTGAATGGCCTCCTTCTGCACTGTAAATTCTATGAATCTCACCGGGGCAAGATTATCGTTGTCTGCCATTATGCCTCATCCCATTTTTCCTCGGATGGTGATGTCTAGCACGAGGGGACATAGCTTTAAATTGAGGGGAGATAGATATAGGACACTTGTCAGAGGTAGGTTCTTTACTCAGAGAGTAGTAAGAGCGTGGAATGCCCTGCCTGCAACAGTAGTGGACTCGCCAACACTAAACGCATTCAAATGGTCATTTGATAGACATATGGATGATAAGGGAATAGTGTAGCTGGGCTTTAAAGTGGTTTCACAGGTCGGCGCAACATTGAGGGCCGAAAGGCCTGTGCTGCACTGTAATGTTCTATGTTCTATTTCCCAGAACGGGTTCCCACCGCAGTCAGGGCCAGTAACCAAAGGATGTAAATTTGAAAAAGAAATGGCAGAAGAGCCACAAGGGAGGAGAAGTTATTATTTATCGGACCTGTTATGGTCTGGAATGCGCCAGCTGAAATGGTTATGGAAGCAGATTCAATAGTAATGTTCAAAAGGTAATTGAATAAATATTCGCTAGGAAAGATTTGCAGAACATTGGGGAAAGAGTAGGGAAACAAGAGGAATTGCATCGATCTTTCACTGAACCAGTAGAAGCATGATGGACTGAATGACCTCGTTTTGGATTATTATTTGCTGATTCAATGATGAAGCCTGCACAGATGCATGTAACCCATCCCATAATACTATATTAAGATGAGCAGGGTACTACTCTTACCCACATCCACCCATATCCTTGCCAATATTACCAAAGAACTAATTTCCTGGTCATTTACCTTATTGCTGCTGTGGGAACATGTTGTTGGAAACTAGCGATGTGCTTCCTACATTGTAACATTGACTACACTTCATAGAGCAATTCTGCAGCAGCAAAGCATTCTGGAATGTCCTGAGGGCAACATAAATGAAAATTACTTTTCCTTCTTTCGTTCTCATTCACACTCTGAGCTGCACCCAGTGGCCTGGGCAGAGGTACCTAGAATAGTGATCCCTACATTCCTGACAGGGGGACCTTTGATACATTTGTGTTGGATCCATTGCTCAAGTCTGCAACTTCTCCAGAAAACTGAAGGAAACAGAAACATTTAGTTAAGAATATTGTTATGTGAATGAGCTTATGTTCATTTATATGCATCGCATATGTTTATGTATATAGGTTGTTACAGGTGTATTCATTTCTGCATTTGCATGCACATGATATCATTGAATCATTGAATCTACAGTGCACAAGGGGGCCATTCAGCCGATTGAGTCTGCACCGGCCCTTGAAAAGAGCACCCTACTTAAGCCCACATTTCTACCCTATCCCCATGACCCAGTAACCCTACCTAACCTTTTACCCATTGATGGATGTTATTTGGTGCTCATCCCTAATTGCCCTTGAGAAGGTGGTGTGGACCTGCCTTCTTGGATGTAACTCAATGGCTTCTAGGCCGTTTAATTGCTTTTTCAAATGAAATTAGGGGTGGACAATGAATGCTGGCAACAGAGCACCATCCACGACAAGTCATTGGACAGTGACCAGGAATATGAACCCTGCATGACTTTTAAGTTTTCTATTGCAGGTGGCTTGTTGAGGCTTACTGGGAATTGTTGAATCTTCACAGACAAGGGGCAAACCTCATGCTTGGTCTGTGGGTCTAAATATAATCTCGGAAAGCACTGAAGAAATGAGAAGACGTAAAGCAAAAGAATAAAAGCATATCTGCACAGGAAGAATCTGCACGTTCTCCCCGTGTCTGAGTGGGTTTCCTCCGGCTGCTCCGGTTTCCTCCCACAGTCCAAAGATATGCAGGCTAGGTGGATTGGCCACCCTAAATTGCCCATAGTGTCCAAAAAGGTTAGGAGGGGGGTTACTGGGTTATGGAGATAGGAAAGCGTGGGCTTCAGTAGGGCGCTCTTTCCAAGGGCCAGTGCAGACTCGATGGGCCAAGTGGCCTCCTTCTGCACTATAAATTCTATGATTCAATAAGAAGACATCTCAGAAAAGTCAAGAGCAACAAATGTCATGTGCGTTTCATCTTCAGCCAAAGGGTTTGCAGCTCAGAAAAGATTCAGCATCAGCACAAAGCCACAGGTACCTTGGGAGCCTGAATGTCAGAATTAAGTAACTGGATACAATCATTTAAGATAACTTTGGACAACTGAGGATTTGGCTACCAATAGCTGGCGTGTTTGACAACCCTCACACTGTCTGTGCCCTGGGTCTTATAAAACCCAATTCATACTTAAGTTGCTACATTCAGACCTGTTTTAGAAGACAGCAGGACACCTCCTGACTTCCCAAAGTTTCCTCATCACCAGCAGCAGGAGACTTTTGACTTCATTACGGAGAGCCAGATTGGTAAAAGGCAGGTCATGCTTGACGTATCTATTTGAGTTTTTTGATGAAATAACAGAGAATGCAGTGGATGTTGTCTATATGGATTTTAAGAAAGTTTCTGATGAAACAGCACATAAAAAGCTGGTTAACAATCTTGAAATTAGCCCGGGGACTGAAATCAGCGAGTCCTCCTGTGCATAGATCTTTGAAGGCAGCAGGACAGAGTACACAGATAATTAGCAAAGCACATGGGATCTTGGGTTTATAAGTAGACCCATCGACTACCAAAGCAGAAAGATTATGTCTAACTTTCACAAAGCTCTAGTTCTCCCACAACTAGAAAATTACATCCAGACCTGGTCACCACACTTTAGGAAGGATGTGAGGGTCCTCAAGAGGAAGCAGAGGAGATTTATCAGAATGGTTCCAGCGATGGGGGAATTTTTGCAGGTTAAATTGGAGAAAAAGGAGTTGATCCACTTGGAACAAAGGAGAGTTCGGGTAGATTTTATAGAGAGTGACAAGATGATGACAAGGTTAATTAGGGTAGATAAAGAAAACTCTTCCCATTGACTGATGGCGAAAGGACAAGGGGAAACAGATTTAAGGTATTGGGAAAGTGCAGAGTGCGGGATCAAAACTTTACTGAAGTATCACTTCCTCGCCTTTTTAATCCATCGTGAAAACCTTTCCTGATACTTGGTGAGGGGGTGGCACAATGGTATTGTCACTGGATAAGTAAGCGATACCCAGAGTAAGGCTCTGGGGACTCAGGTTCAAACCCTGCCACTGCAGACAGTGAAAATTGAATTCAACAAAAAAAAACATCTGAAATTAAAAGTTTTATTGTCGATTGTCGTAAAAACCCATCTGGTTCACTATGTCCTTTAGGGAAGGAAATCCGTCATCCTTGCCTGCTCTGGCCTACATGTGACTCCGGACACTCAGCAATGTGATTGATTCTTAGCTGCCCCCTCAAGGGCAATTAGAGATGGGCGATAAATGCTGCCTCAGCCTGTGACCCCCCGACGTCCCATGAACAAATACAAATATCTATCAATTCTCAAAAGATTAGATTAGTCATACCTGACATGAAGGAGAAACAAAATTAGGCCCACTCTTTATATTCAATCCATATTTGGAACCACAGTAAAAAAATATATATTTCTAAAGATGAAGAGAGGTGTGGAGAGGTTGACAGGGAGATAGAAGGAGAGAACGGAAAGGGTGCATGGGCTTTTTAAGAAGGAAGAATCAGAAAATTAATCAAAGTGGCTGAATGTATTCAACCATGCCATTTTTTTAAAAATGTGAACAATCTAATCATGTTAATTAAATAAGTAAACAATATTTAACCTTTGAAAAGTACTCTTGAAAATCAATACGCAAATGTGAGGATACTGAAGGTGAGGGGGGGGGGGGGGGGGGGGGGTTAATGTCAATGACTAATAAGCAATTTATCAAACAGTTGCTACTTCTACCAATGACCTGACTAACTAAATTGCTCAGACATTATTCTATCGACAAACCTCTGGGAAATGTATTTCAATTCATTGAGTGGGCCGAACAGCTCACAGGAAAGTGCTGGCTGAAGTTTGATTCTAGGTTTAACTACCAAAACTCATTGACAAACTGCTGTTGGACTAACAGGAGGCCATTTAATGAGTGTCATGACAGGGAAATATTCGGAATTTGGGTACAGGAATGGGGTCCCAAGATGCAGAAGACAATTTGAAAATGAAAATGAAAATCGCTTATTGTCATAAGTAGGCTTCAAATTAAGTTACTGTGAAAAGCCCCTAGTCACCAGATTCCGGCGCCTGTTCAGGGAGGCTGGTATGGGAATTGAACCATGCTGCTGGCCTGCCTTGGTCTGCTTTAAAAGCGAGCGATTTAGCCCAGTGGCTAGAGGTTAAACAGACTGAAGGAAAAGACCGCGAGCAGCAGAGTCAGAGGGATACGCCCATAGCCTGGGTTACCTTGTCCCCTTCAGAGTTATCCTTGATAGTGGGAATACGCAGGATGCCCCGGTTCAGCCAGGGTGATCCACTCAAGATCCAATGTCATTCGGGACAACCTTGTTTGATCAGCCATTAGCCCATCACAGAGTCTGACGCCCTATTTGTCAGTCAATTGAAGGTTAGTTGCATATAAGTGGAATAGCTCTGCTCTATTGTAAAACCAGGAGTGGGAAATCCGACAACCAAGATAACGCTAATGGATTCAAGTCTGGCCATCTCAGGGGAGAACCTTTGTTTGAGGTGCTGGGCAGAACCTAGAGAGAGAGAGAAAGAATCCAGAACTGTGGAAATCGACCGGAGAGGTCATGAAAGTTGACATTGAGGCATGCTTTGGTAAAGGGCTCTGAAAAAATGTCCTGAACAGAAGAAAAATTGCTTTGTAAATACAAGTATTGCCTTAGCCTGATTGTGTTAGAGTCATGAATGTGGCATGGGTATTCAAAGTAATTTTTAATGGGAATTAGTGTGTTAAGGCTAAGAAACTACATGTAATCTGTTAGTGTTAGAGCTGAAGTAAAATTTCAAATATTGTTTTCTTTTCTTTTGTTTTAATAAAGTTTGTTTATAAAATAACCACGCCATATTTCTTATAATATCACTCCTGGACCAAATCGACATTTCCGTACCGTCTTATAATTTTAAAACTTTATGGCTCTGGTTCAGTCTCTTAGCCACAGTTAAGAGTTGACCAGGTGCCTGTAACAGGAGGTCCTTGCCCACACTATCAGTGGTCAAGTAAATGGAGGAAACAGAGCTCTGGAGGTTTCACCCATATTGAGGAATCGGGGGAGTCTCGGACAGGGGACGTCTGAACTACCCTTGCATGTTCTGGAGAGACCATTGCTGATTCATCCCGTCCCACAAAAGAGAAAAAACCCTTACCTTTAATATTGCATGTTGCTGAAGCTTTTCACTTTACG
Organism: Scyliorhinus canicula; assembly: GCF_902713615.1. Lineage (NCBI taxonomy): Eukaryota > Metazoa > Chordata > Chondrichthyes > Carcharhiniformes > Scyliorhinidae > Scyliorhinus > Scyliorhinus canicula. Next base: position 158,031,709 of record NC_052158.1, on the reverse strand, counting down.
CCCATTCAGACTGGCATATGGCAAAGAAAAATCAAAATGTGAGACAGAATTCAAAATGTGAATCAGTGTTGAATCCAGGCCAGCCTGAATCTAGGTTTACAAATGTTTGCATTTAGACATTGCTGTTCATCATTCTGCCATTCACACTCACTCTGGACAAATGCTTTTGTGTCTGTACTGCAACCATGACTACTCCCTTTGCCTTTTGTTCAATTACATATTTGCCATTAAATCTTGCGCTATCCCCATCATTCCCTTTTGAGCTTCCTCTTTCAGTGCCCCCTTTCAGTGACATCAAGCCCTCCTTTTATCTCTGAAGATGTCATATTCAACTCAAAACATTAACTTTGCATCTCTTTTCTCAGATACTGCCAGACCTATTGAGTACTTCCAACACTGTCAGTTTTTCGGCACCTTTAATCACCTCTCCTACTTCCCATCTTCTTTATAAAATCAAAGAGAAGCCCATCTCTCTTGGATGTTTGAAAGGCCAATCAAATATGTTTAGCGCCCTCTTTTCTTTTTCCATGCCCCGCAAAATTTTGGTTTCAAGTATTTATCAGATTTCCTTTGAAAAGTTTCTTTATAATCTGTTTCTCACAGCCTTTCAGACATCGCATTCTGGAACATAACAACACACACTGTCAAAGAATTATCCTCCTCTTTCCCCTCAGGTTCTCCAGGTGCTGGAAACAGTTCCTCCTTATTTAATTGTTCAAAACTTCTTATCACTTTGTGCACTACAATTAAATAAGCTCTTAACTCTGCTCTGAGAGGGACAAGCTCTATTTCTGCTGCAAACGCAACAGACCAGGAAAGTAGGGTTAAAATTAGTAGCTCATTTCATTTTCTTCTTTTCTTGACCAACATAGACATAATGGGCTGAATGGCGTCTTTCTGAACCATCTCATTTATATGGTTGTCTGGTCATATAACTGGTCAATTTTCCCTCAAACTTTCTGTTGTTTTATGAGACCTGCTTATTTCATTGTGTAATATATTCAACATTGCTGAATTGTTGTGAACATCTGTATCTCAGAGGGAACACAGTCCCTCGTACCATTCAGGTAAATCCTTTCCTCACTCTCTCGGAAGTTCATTTATTCCCTCGGTACTTTTACTCATAGGTCACAGAGATAGGTTGGGAGGCGGTTGGTTTAAAACTGAGATGAGGAGGAACTACTTCTCGCAGAGGGTGGTGAATTTGTGGAACTTGCCGTCCAATAGTGTGGTGGGGTCCGGATCATTAAAAAATTTCAAGAAGACAGATATATTTCTGATTTTAGAAAATGGGTTCAAGTAATATGGAGAACAGGTGGGGAGGTGGATTTGAGACCAGGAAGAGATCAGCCATGATCTGATTGAATGGCGGAGCGGGCTCGAGGGGCTGAATTGCCCTTCTTCTGCTCCTAATTCCTATGTTCCTGCGTTGCTACTCTTCCTAAATCAATTTAACTCTCAGTAACCATCTGGGAAACATTGGGGATGATTTTTAACTTGCTTTCTCAGTGTGTTGATTGCCTGTCTTTTGCCATTTTGAAATGTGAATTGGATATAATAATAATAATCGCTTCTTGTCACAAGTAGGCTTCAATGAAGTTACTGTGAAAAGCCCCTAGTCGCCACATTCCGACGCCTGTTTGGGGAGGCAGGTGCGGGAATTGAACCCACGCTGCTGGCTTTGTTCTGCATTACAAGTCAGCTGTTTAGCCCACTGTGCTAAACCAGCCCCTCGACTCTGCTGAACCATATATGGAAAATGTATGGATATTTTCCATAAATGGCCTGGGACACATCACACTCAAACAGGCAGCTGAAAACCTGTCCCACTGCAAATAACGTGTACCCTGACAAAGTAGCTGATAATTCTGTTTCTGATAGTTCCACAGGTAAATATAACAGAGCAATTGCTGAAAATACTTCATAGAATCTAGAATTTACAGTGCAGAAGGAGGTCATTTGGCCAATCAAGTCTGCACCAGCCCTTGGAAAGAGCCTCCATCCTATCCCCGTAACCCCACCTTACCTTTTTGGACACTAAGGGACAATTTATCATGGACAATCTGCACCGAACCTGCAGATCTTTGGACTGTGGGAGGAAACCGGAGCACCCGGAGGAAACCCATGCAGACATAGGGAGAAAGTGCAAACTCCACACAGACAGTCACCCGGAATTGAACCCGGGTCCCTGGAGCTGTGAGGCAGCAGTGCTAACCACTGTACCACCCTTCATCTACAATCAGCGGCCATATTAATCATACTGAAGACAGTAGCTCCCATTCCAGTTCACCCCCATGGTTAATTCAGTATGGAGAGCAGTCACATCTTGTTCCTTTCTAAACAGGGTCATTGCTGACATGAGGTTAACCACATTGTTTTCAGAGTGATTTACTGGACATACTGCACATTATGGCACCTGAAAGAATAATGGAGCAGAATTGAATGCTCCCAGCCCCATGAAATCTCTGAGGTGGTGAAGGCCGTGTGAGTGGGTGGGGGGGGGGGGGGGGGGGGGGGGGTTGCGAGGTGTACATTCCACTGCCCTCCCACCTCCCCCTGATCAAGACCAGCACAGGTAAACATAAAGGTGGCCTTCCCACCTGGAGGTCGATTGAGGACCTTAAATGGCCACTTAAAGGCCTTATCTTGCCATAATGCACTCTTCTCACCCGCTGGACTGCTGTTGACTAACTCCTGGTGGAAAATGCATTTTGGGCCACTTGGTGAGGTCAACGTCAAGCTTAGTTTTGTTGCCATAAACAGTGAAATGATCACCTGACACCTGCTGTGCAGATCGCCTTGAAGGATGAAATGCAAAATGATAATGAAAATCGCTTATTGTCACAAGTAGGCTTCAAATGAAGTTACTGTGAAAAGCCCCTAGTCGCCACATTCCAGTGCCTGGTGGATGTCCTGTTGGGTCAGATCTCAACAGCTCTTAACACATTTGGAAACCACAGTACAAGCTAGAACCTTCAGTCAAGTATGTAACTATGGCCGGTCTTGTTGATTTACCAGCTATTGCTCACTGTTTGTCTATCCTTCTGTTTGATTATAGAACGGAGATAGTACACAGCATGTGCTTTTCAATTTCCAATCATGTTTGGTGTTTTGAATGAGGTGTTTTGCTTTGTGTCTCAGCTGGATTATCTGGTCCACAGGAAAGAAAGAAATATATTAAAGGCAGACATACTTTTATAAAATACCTTTTGAAGACCTCATGATTGACAATCAATGAAATACTTAGTACAGTAACTGTTGTAATTTAGGAGATGTAGCAATCACTTTGCACAAAGCCAGATACCACACTCAGCACTGAGAAAGAAATGATCAGGTGCATTTTTGCAATATAAAAGCAAAATACTGCGGATGCTGGAAATCTGAAACAAAAGCAGAAAACGCTGGATAAACTCAGCAGGTTTGGAATCACCTGTGGAGAAAGAGACAGAGTTAATGTTCTGAGTCAGTGTAACTCTTATTCAGAGTTGAAGAGGGGTAACAGTCCGATGGATTAGATAGCTGGAGTCCGACTCAGTACTGCACCAAATTGTTAACCGCAGAGGTTTCAGCACCATGGGGAGTCGTTGGAATGATGGGCAAAAGAAGCCTTGAAAATTGTAAGCGATGATGGAAATTTAACCCTAACAAGCACCACCTCCCTTACGCCCCACAAAAGAGAATGTCCCGGATCATAACTGAACTGTATCGGACAGACAGAGGCACAATTAATGAGAAAGGGCTGGCTCTTGACTCTTGGTGAAAGTTGCCCTCATGGGTGACTATGTCAGAGAATTGAAATGGCAATGCTGAGGTCGTAGCTCTGATCCACAATTACTGTGAGGGCAGCTCCCTACTGGAAGTTCAGAAGCATACTATATATAAATAAATTAGGCCAACTCGTATTTTGTTAATGGAAACGTGAGCCAAGTTAACTTAAAAGAGGAGGAAAAGAGATTTCATACGAAAATGTTGAGCGTTTAACCGCTTGCATTTCTGATATGCCTTTAATGAGGGGAGGCAGTGGAGCAGTGATGGAGAAACCAGGCTTCAAATCCCACCATGTGAGATTTGAATTCAGTAAAAATCTGCAATTAAAAGTCTAATGATGGCTATTAAACTGTGTCAATTTTCATAAAAAGCCATCTGATTCGCTGATGTCCTTCAGGGTTGGAAATGTACTATCCTTACCTGGTCTGGCCTACATGTGACTCCTTCCCCACAGCAATTGTTTGACTCTTGAACATCTCTCTGAAATGGCCTAACAAGCCACTCAGTTCAAGAGTAATTAGGAATGGGCAATAAATACAGGTCCAGCCAGCGACGCCCATCTCCCACGAATGAATACATTTAAAAGTTAGTCTTTAACGCCCAGGAGATGCCAAAGCATTTCAAAGTAGTGTAGGGAGACAAAGATTGACAACAGAAGAGGTGATTTTAAAAAGCTTAGTAAAAGAGATAGGGTTTAAAGAGTATCTTAGAGATGAGGAGAGTGGTGTGGAGGTTCAGGCAGTGAATTTCTGAGCATAAAACCTAGGCAGCTGAAGGTACTGCCACCAATGAAAGACAAAAGGGAAGCAAAATTGAAGGAACACAGATCTCGGAGAAAGATATTACAGAGGTAGTGGGGGAGAAGTCATGGAGGCATTTGAATTGGTGTACTGATAGACAATGTACGTCAATGTACGTCAATGTACGTGACTCCTCAGCACCTACTTGAGGGCAATTAGAGATAAGTAATAAACGCTGGCCTTACCAGTGACTCAAACATCATGTGAATGAATGAAAAAAACACGTCAGTTGCAGGCATAAATTAATTGAATGTTTAAAAAGAAAAACTCATCAGGACTCTGTGGGAAAGAACGTGGTGTAGGACTGGTTGAATAGCGCTTCAATGAACCAGTATAGATAGCAAATGGCCTCTCTCTGCACTTCAGACACTCAATATATTTCAGTAGAGAAATCATTACAAATTTATCATTGGCCATCTTCAGTGACCTGGTAGGAAAAGTGTAAGACAGCAAAGAAACAAGAGGTTTAGGGGTATAGGAAAAGGAGTAATCATTATTTACAGCCTCAAAACCGTTCAGCTGGACCACGGCCTTGGTGCATCGAACAACTTTAACCTGCCTTGGTTGCACAATTTTAATTATTTGATAGGCACTATGGAACTGGCTCTTGGAGATTGGGGTCACAATGGTTGTTATCAAATGTGGTCTGACCGCTTGTTAACGTTAATAATGATCCGCTGGATGCCAGAGCTAACTGCTCTTCTAGACAAACAATGACAGAGGCATAAAACCCACAATGGCAAAAATCATCCAGCTTTGTCCTTTTCACAAGTCTAACTCAACTAATGGGTCAACCCATCAGCAGCAGACCAATCATTAATAAAACGTGCAAGCAACATTAACCCAACAATAATTTGCTCAGTGATGCTCAGTTTGAGCTCCACCCGGACCATTTGGCTTCAGGTTTCTTCACAGCCTTGTTCCAGACATGAAGCAACAGCTGCATGTTAGAGCAGAGATCAGAGTGGATATCAAGGCAGCTTCTGACCATCCAAGCCACAGCCATTTACCTGATTAGTTCTCTCACCATTAGTATCAATATTAAACCTTCCCATCAATGCTGCACTGTGTCAGCAGTGTGCATTGGGCACCATTTCGTGGGAGCATCATCAGTAGAGGACTGCAGTAGTGCAAGCAAAGAAACAGCTCTGCCTTCTTACCGCAAGAAGGGATGGAAAACTATAACAGCCTTGCCAGTATTGTACAGCAAAATTATCAATACTTAGTCCATTTAATCACGAGTTATAGTTCTAATTATGAAAATGGCATAATTCATCCACACAAATGACAATGTGAATTAGTTTGAGGTGGTTAACTTTCTTTAATAACAAAGGGTCAGTTTAGTAAAGTTAACCTGATTGGAATGGCAATGACTTCTGGATGAGTGCACATTGATCATGGAAAAGCAACTTGGGGAGGGGCAGGTAGCGTTTTGGACAGAGCAGCAATATACACACAATGATTCACAAGAATAAAACATAGGGCAGTGGTTAGCACTGGTGCCTCACGGCGCTGATGTCCCAGGTTTGATCCCGGCTCTGGGTCACTGTCCATGTGGGGTTTGCACATTCTCCCCGTGTCTGTGTGAGTTTCGCCCCCACAACCCAGGGCAGGTGGATTGGCCACGCTAAATTGCCCTTAATTGGAAAAAATGAATTGGGTATGCTAAATTTAAAAAAAAAACAAGGACAAAACATGTTGCCCAGAACTAAGCTTTAGATGCCCACATGGTAGCTGATAGTAATTTTCATAGATAAGCGAGATGGTGCATCTGAGGTTGTTGATAGAAAAGAGTAGGATCTGAAGAGGGTCATTTTAAAATGTAACTTGTACAGAAAACCACAACAGATTGGAACTAATCGTGATCCAGACTCAATGCAGCATCAAGGGAGCATTATTGAGACATGGGAAGTGTGAGGGAGAAGGAGAGATTCTGTTAGAATATGAGTGATCTTATTATGATTTGTATTCAGGAACAATGTGAAGAGGCAACTGGGCTGGGAAGATACAAGCAGAATCTAGTCATCAGCCTATTCTAAGCCTATAATTCAATGTTACATTGAATTCCATCTCCATTTGTAAGCTGGATAGTTGTCTGTGTCTAACATAGAATCGAAATGGAAAAGGAGAGGGGATATATTTTATATATGAGCTAAGAGATTGAGCCACTGTACTGACCTAATTACTGACCTGATCCATAGTTATTCTTTGTAGATATTCTGTGTATAAATTCGATAACTTTATGTGTAAGGAAATACACATATTGTTATAGATTTTGGCTTGATATGAAATAGCTAAATGGGAAGGTTTTAAGAGTGAAAATAGTCCAAAGCAGCGTTCAATACCAGCGGCAGCCCACAGTTCAACCCCTGGGGAGCTCAGCAGAATCAATCTTCAAGCATTCAGAGACTGTTCAACACGTAAGGAGAAAAAGGTTCTTCCTGGGAACACAGGATGTGGTTCAGCTGAGAAAGATGTAGAATGGCAGCGAGAGTGATTATTGAAAATAGTCCATAAGACAGTTTGCCAAAGAACCCGGGGAGACTCACAGCCTTAACATTCATCACTCTGGATAGACTGCAGCGGAACCCAACCAAACGTATACTCAGGCGGGGAAAAAAAACATTTCTGAAGACTTAAAAGGCAAATGCATCCAAATTAAATTGAACCTTCACTCCCCATTTCTGGGTATGAGGGGGGGGGGGGCTGCTCTCTCTCTCATCCCCCCCCCCCCCCCCCCCTCTCCTTCGGGAGGTGTTGTTGTTGCCCCAACAACAATAATTTCTTGCCCGACATTGATTTCAGGACCATGGAGAGCGCTGAGGGAGGAAGCAAGCGGCCCGGGAGTTAACCAGGGACCCAGCAGGGTTTACTGTGCCGAGTTTCCGCAGTCCTTCCTCACACTGAAGCCCCATCCCTGAACAAGTGGAGAGAGGGAGGGAGGGGAGGGGGGCAGGCTGAGTCTAAACGCAGCCGAGACTATCCCTTCTGAAGGAAGACTGAGAGTGGGTCGCCCTTCCCAGAGAAATTGGGCTTCAGGAGGGACCACCCACAGCTCCCCAATGTCCTGACCAGTGACAGGGGTGGGGGAGCCACTGTGAGCTTCGCTGATGTTACTGCAAACTTAAGCGATATCATGTTGGCTTGGCGGCTGGCAAAGCCCCAGATATTGCAACCTGCTTTCATAACGCAATTGCATCTCAATTCTTTCCAACATTTGGTGAAATGTTGTGAAAAGCTGCAATCTGGCCAGGCAAAGCATGACGGCAGTTACTGTGGCACTGACTGGCTCCTTGCAGTCCCTTCTAGTCCATGCAGAAAAAATCGACGTGAGGGATGGCAGGGCGGCAGGTAAATGCAAGCAGGTTCTGTCCCTATTAAACCAGAGCACGGCCCCTCATAAACCCCACATTCTGCAAGAACCCAGGTCTGTTTTATTTAATGAAGCAAACAGATGGAGCTCCGCCCCAGACACAACCCGCGAAATAATAGCAAAAGGACAATGGTTTTGAGGGGGGTGGGGGAGGAAGGAAGTAAAAAAAAACCCCTCACCCCGAAGTGATTAGCCCAGGATTATTGCAGCAGAAAGAGGCATTTCTGGAGCGCTCCGGGTTGGCTTTGATTGCTGAAGGAAGCGGTGTGAATTCTCCAAACAAAAACGCTGAATTATTCAGAATCCGACTTCCGTGACTCTGCCCCAATTCATTATTTAAATAGCAGTCTGCGTCAAAGAGCGGCCACCCAACCCACAGGGTGAGAGAGGAAGGGTGCAGCCTTGTCTGCTCAGTGTCTCCTGCAACCACCCACAACAACTCGGCAGCGTGCAACTCAAAGCAAACTGGCTGAAATTAAACTGAAATCGATGGTTTTGATTTCAGCTGGTGTTTGCTTTTATCCCTTGATAGGCTGCCCACAGTAAACAGTTGCTTTTCCACAGTCCTGATCTAAGATAGTGGATTGTCTGGGGAGAATAAGGAGGGCGATTGTATGTGTCTTCTGTCTGCGTATGTGCGTCTCCACACGAGTACAGATCAATGTTTTTGTCTGTGTTATGGTTCTGTGCAAATATGGCTGCCTCCTGTTTAGTTACCTGGGATGCGCCGGTCTGCTGATCCCCTGTCTGAATATGGACTCGAACATCTGTCATGGGGAAATTGCTCGAATCTATTACTAAGGAGGCTACAGCAGAATTCTGAGAAAATCATAATGGGATTAGGCAGAATCAACATGATTTTGAGAAGGGAAATCATGTTAAACTAATTTATTGGAGTTATTTCAGGAAGTAACGAGCAAGGTGGTTAAGGGGAATTGGCAGATGCGGTGAACTTGGATTTCCAAAAAGCATTTGATAAGGTGCCACATCAAAGCTTACTACACACAGTAAGAGCTGGTGGTGTAGGTGGTAACATGTTGACATGGGGAAAGGATTGATTGGCTCACAGGAAGCAGACAGTTGGGATAATGGGTCATTTTGGGGTTGGAAAGATGGAATGAGTGGAGTACCAAAGGGATGGACGCTGAGGCATCAACTATTTAATCACCCATTTTAATGATTTGGAGAGGAGGCCAAATATTTAGTAGCTAAATTCGCCAATGACTCCAAGATAAATAGATAAATTGTCAAGCAAACGTAAAGTTGCTTCACAGCTCCAGGATCCCAGGTTCGATTCCCGCTTGAGGTCACTGTGCAGAGTCAGCACCTTCTCCCCTTGTCTGCGTGGGTTTCCTCCGGGTGCTCCGGTTTCCTCCCGCAGTGTTAGGTGAATTGGACATTCTGAATTCTCCCTCAACAGGCATCGGAATGTGGCGTCTTGGGGCTTTTCACACTAGCTTCATTGTTAATGTAAGCCTACTTCTGACAAGATCATTATTATTATTAAAGAGTGTTCAAAGGGATTATTGGTGACACCTTATAAGATAACATGATGACCTCTGGTTCCGCTCTTCCACACAAGAGGAAACATTGGTCATAACATTCAATCTCCAGGGTGTTGTATCTGGTGGGTACCCAAAAGTGCACTGGGGAACCTTATAGAGGTCCCCACAGAAGGATTGCCCTGAAAATTGCCTGGGAAGTTCAAACTTTCGATGGGCAATTACTCTGTACTTGGAACCATCGGATACTCCAATTTAAATCAGAAATTTCAGATGGCTCCAACTGTCAGACAGAAATAGTTACCCAGGAAAACTTAGAAGAACCAAAACCACTTCTAGCCCTTGGGTAACTAGAATACTGACCTACCCAGATCTCCACCAGCGGACTGCCAATTACATCCCCATCTCCCCACTGGACGGCTCACTACACCCACCACCTCTCTGATTATCCTCCCGCTAACCACCTATCTCTGCCCACTGATCACCTGTTCCCCATCCCAACTGACCACCCAAAACTCCCCATTTCCCAATTTGTACACCTACACAGTCTTCATAGCATCCTTGGAAATCTTCTCTGCACCTTCTCCAGTGCCTCTGGATCTATTTATAATATGGCAATAATAACTTCACCCAATATTCTAAGTGTGGTGTGGCAAGGTTTGATACCAGGCTTTACATTACTTGCCTACTTTTCAATTCTAATCCCTCTAGAACCTAATCCAATGCTTGTTGTTTTTATAGCCTTGCTAATCTGTGTAGCAACTAAAAATGATTGATGTATTCTGGACTCAGAGATCCCGGACAAAAAAATGATCAATAGGGTAAAATAAGCAGGAGAGTAAAATTGCAGGAAACATATAAACTGACCGTAAAAGCTTCCATTTATATGTGAAGAGAAAAGATTAATAAAGACAATTACAGTCACTGGTCAGGGAAATTCTAATCAGGACATAAAAATTGAGCACATCTTCGCAAAAGAGAGCACAATTTTTCTTTTACGTTTTTATTGGAATTTTTCATTTATTAGGTGAATCTTTGCTTCAAATTGCATCCCTCCTAATCGAGGTTATAATTAATTACATCACTTTGCTATACAAGTGGTCAAAACCTACATTGGTGTCACTGAATCACATATGGAGAACATTGAGAAAAACAAAAAAACACAAATGGAATAAACTAATGAGATAAAACAGAAATACAACAAAAAATACAGTGGTCTACTTACATCGTGTTCACTGGCGTTTGTATGAATATATCTGATCCCTTTTACTTCCATGCATTTCATTAGACAACATACAGCTTACATTTTATTGGCATATCCGTATGCGGGCACCCGCTGCTCTCGATCTTAGGGAAAATGTCCCCTTTTCCTCACGGTGGGAAGTTGCTTCCTCACTTCCCCACCCCCACCCTGTCTTGTTTCCCCTCCCCCACCACTTCTCTGGTTGTTCCCCCCCTACCCTATCCCCCACTCCCTTCTCCCTCCCCCGCCCCCCCCCCCCCCCCCCCCGCCCCCCTCCACCCCCCAGGTGTTGGTCATGAACAGGTCTTGGAAGAGGCTTGGTGAATTGTTTCCTCACATGTGGTGGAATCCTTCATCTGATCCCCAAATTGCACATTTTACTTTTTCTAGCTTTAGGAACTCCGCTAGGTCGGAGAGCCAGTCGGAAGCTCCAGGTGGTGCTGCCGACCTGCATCCAAGCAGAAGTCCCAGCCGGACAATCAGGGAGGTGAAGGCCAGGGCATCGGCCCTGCTCTCCAAAGAGCTCTGGATGCTACGACATCCCAAATACCCCCACTTAAGGGCATGGCTCCATCTTTGCCCCCAGCACTCTGGCCATGGCCTTGAAGAAGGTGTTCCAGAACCTGCTGAATTTGGGCCAAACCCTAACATGTGGGTGTGGTTGGCTGGACTCCCCTGACACCATTCGAACCTATCCTCCACCTCCAGGAAGAACCCACTCATGCATGTCCCAGTTTGATGCACCATGTGCATCACCTTTAGCATCAACCTTCACATGAAGAGGTAGAGTTGACCCTGTGCAGAGCTTTGATCCAGAATCCTCCCCCATCTCCATGAACAGCTTCTCCTCCAAAAGAGGGCACAAATAATCTCCCAGAAATGTTAGGAAACCGAGGATCTGTGAGAGGGCAGAACTGAAGGAAATCAATATTAATAAGAAAATGGTGCTGGGGGAATTAATGAGGATAAAGGCTGACAAATCACCAGGTCCCGATAACCTACATCCCAGAGGAGTAAAGAAGTGACTCTGGAAATATTGGATGGACTGGTGGTCTATAGACTCAGGAGGAGTTCCTACAGTTTGGAGGGTGGCAAATGTAACCGCACTATTTAAAAAGGGAGGGAGAGAAAAAAGGGAGAATTACAAAATAGGTAGCCTGACATCAGTCGTGGGGAAGTGCCAGAATCAACTTTAAAAGCCATGAAAACAGAACATTTGGAAAGCATTAACTGGATTGGGCAAGACCAGTATGGGTTTATGAAAGGCAAATTATGCTTACAAATTGACTGGAGTTTATTGTGGATCTAATTAGTAGAATAGATCAGGGAGAACCAGTGGATATGGTGTATTTGGACTTTCAGAAGGCTTTTGATAAGGTTCCTCATAAGAGAAAATTAATATACATGGGACAGAGGCCAAAGTATTGGCATGGATTGAGAATTCGTTGACAGCCATGAAACAGAGAGTGGGAATACATGGATCTTTTTTTGATTGTAGGTAGTGACTGGTGGGGTACATCAGAGATCAGTACTTGGGCCCCAGCTTTTCTCAATATATATAAATGACCCGGATGAGGGAACCAAATGCAACATCTCCAAGTTTTCTAATGAAACAAAACTGGATTGTGAGTTGTGAGGAGGATGCAGGAGGCTTCAACGTGGTTTGGACAAGTTGAGTGAGTGGGAAAACACATGGCAAATGCAGGACAATGTGGCTAAGTGTCAAATTCTACTCTTTGGTGTGAAAAACAGAAATTAAGAATATTATTTTAATCGTTGTTTTGGGAAGTGTGGATGTACAAAGGGATCTGGATAGGCTTGTACGTCAGTGAATGAAAGTGTAGAGACAGGCGCAGCACAAAATTAGGAAGGTAAATGGTATGTTGGCCTTCATCACAAGATTTGAGTTCAGAAGCAGGGTTGTCTTATTATACCCAGTTATACAGGGACTTGATGAGGCCACTCCTGGAATATTGCGTGCAATTTTGGTCTCACTACCTAAGAAAGGAATATATTTATCATAGAGGGAAAATCAAGGAGGTTCACTAGGCTGATACCGAGTTGGTGGAACTGTCCCATGAGCAGAGATTGGTTCTACTGGGCCTGTATTCACTGGAATTCAGAACGTTGGGGGAGTTCTGATTGAAGCATGTAAAATTCTACCAAGGCTGGACGGACTAGATGCAGGGAGGATGTTTTCCTTGGTTGGAGAATCTAGAACCGGGGTCACAGGGTCAGGATACGGGATTAGGGGCAACACGGTGGTGCAGTGGGGTTAGCCCTGCTACCTCACGGCGCTAAAGTCCCAGGTTTGATCCCGGCTGTGGGTCACATAAGAACATAAGAACATAAGAACTAGGAGCAGGAGTAGGCCATCTGGCCCCTCGAGCCTGCTCCGCCATTCAATTAGATCATGGCTGATCTTTTGTGGACTCAGCTCCACTTTCCGGCCCGAACACCATAACCCTTAATCCCTTTATTCTTCAAAAACTATCTATCTTTACCTTACTGTCACTGTCCATGTGGAGTTTGCACATTCTCCCCATGTTTGTGTGGGTTTCGTCCCCACAACCCAAAGATGTGGAGGCCACACTAAATTGCTCCTTAATTGGAAAAAATGAACTGGGTACTCAAAATTTTTTTTTAAAAAGGATACGGGATTAGGACTGGAATGAGGAACAGTTTCTCCACTCAAAAGGTGGAATTCTCGACCACAGAAAGCTGTGGAGGCCAAGTCACCCAATGTATTCAAGAAAGAGATGGATACATTTTTAGATTTTAATGGGGTTAAAGGGAGAAAGCAGGAATGTGGCATTGCGTTCGAGGGTCACCATGACCATATTGACAGGTTTTTCACATCTACCTCTCGAGGCTCGTCATAATTTTGTACATCTCAATTAGGTCACCCCATAGCCTCTTCTGTTCTGAGGCAAAGAAACTCAGCCAATCCAATCTCTCGTCATAGCTGCAATTTTTAAGAATTGTACACAAAACTCCAGCTGTTTTTTACAATTCCATCATTACATTCCTGCTTTGTATTCAATACCTCACCCAATATAGGAAAGCATTCCAAATGCTTTCTTGACCACCTCTTCCTTCTGTCCTGCCACCTTCACGGGCCTGTGCACACGCTCTCCAAGACCGCTCACTCCCTCAACCCCTTAGTCAAAATAGATGAATGTACTTGATATTTTTTCAGGAAACCACAGAGTGAAGAGAGATAAAGAGAATGAAATGGACATTGAATGTAAAGGAGTTTGAGAATATATTGGGTCGGGCGCCCAGTGAGAGGCTACATACCAAACATTGTGTGACGTGATTGTAAAATGGTTGAGCAAAAGGACTAGAGGGGAAGGTGAAGATAATCTTTTTAATATGTAGAAGCTGTTGTGATGTGGAAAGTGCTGCTGAAAGGATGGTGCAAGCAGAATCAACAAGAAGTTTCGCTAAGGCAACTGGAGAATTTCCTGAAAAGGAAATCTTTCCAAAACCAAGGGAGCGGATCTAATGGGATAGCTTGTCCAAAGAGCTTGCAGAAGCTCAACGGGCAAAATGGCCTTCTCTACCTGTAATTCTATTAATGTCGCCATATGGATGAGAAAGGGGATGAAAGAGAGCGAATAGTGAATAGTTGATCTTTGAACTGGTGGGATGAATAACAATCCGTGCAGTTTGGGAACAATGATGTATAACCTAAAAGATTCTTTATGGAGTGCAGGAACAGGGATCTATTTAGGCATTGCGAGTTTCCTGTACTGTACTCTCAACCTGCTTCATCTTCTGCCAGATCCATGGTGTGAATGCTCCCCGCAGCCACCATCTCCAATCCCCACCACCAGCATGGTTAAGGACCAGAGGTAGAGAGACCTGAGCACTGATTCCAAATATCCTCCTTAACCTTGTTTCATGGATACCCAGATGGCAAGTCCATTCTGCAACATGGAGTGAAACATTAACCTTTTTCTTCAAACGCATTTTATTCAAACTTGTATCAAAGTAGGTTACAGCAAATAAACACCCCGGGAAACATTCTTCCCAACAGTCAACTATACAGTTTGTACAGATTGTCCTCCTTTTTCACCCCCCCCCCCCCCCCCCCCCCCCCCCCCCCCCCCCAGCGACGAACAGCTCCTCAAACACGGTCACAAACATCCCCCACCTTTTCTAGAACTCCCCTGCTGAGCCCCTAACTCATACTTTATCTTCTCTAACCGCAGAAGTCGTACAGGTCACCCAACCATGCGCTACACCCCCGGTGGCGATGCCGAGCGCCACTCCAGCAAAATTCGTCGCCGTGCAATCAGAGAGGTGAAGGCCAAGACATCGGCCTTCCTCCTCTCCAGGAGCTCCGGCTTCTCTGAAACCCCAAATATCGGCATCAAAGGGTCCGGGTCCACTCCCTCCTCCACTATCCTGGCTAAGACCACGAACACTCCCGCCCAGAATCTTCCCAATTTTTCATAACCCAAAACATGTGCACATGATTTGCTGGACCCTCCCACACCTCTCACACTCATCTGCTACCCCTTGAAAGAACCCACTCATTCTTGTCCAAGTCATATGCATCCTGTGCACCACCTAAACTGTATCACTCATCCCTGCACAAGAGGAGGTCCCGTTTACCCTTCACAGTGCCTCACTCCATGCTCCCCAATTGATCTCCATTCCCAACTCCACTTCCCATTTATCTTTGATCTTCACCACCAGCAGCCTCCCTGCCTCCCAGCCACTTATATATATCCCTAATTCTTCCCTCCCCTTCCACATGGAAGCAGCAGTCGCTCCAGCAGGGTGTTTCCCGGCAATCTAGGGAACCCCTTCCAGACCTTTCGTGCAAAGTCCCTAACCTGCAGATACCTGAACTCACTCCCACTTGGCAGCTCTACCCTCTCCCTTAGCTCCTCCAGACTGCGAACCCTTCCTCCAAATGCAAATCCCTCACCTTGACCAGCCCCACTTCCCTCCACCTCCTGTATACACTATACATCCACTCGGAAGAATCGCCGCTCGCCGTTTTTCCCGGCGGATGGGCCGAGCGGCCTGCAGTTCGTGACCGTTTCACGACGGCGGCAAACACACCTGGTCGCTGCCGGTCGTGAAACGGGAGTGTGAAGCCCGTTTGGGGCTTGTAGATGGCCTAGCAAGGAAAGAGCACCACGACTGTGCTCGGGAGGGGACAGGCCCGCGATCGGTGCCCACCGATCGTCGGGCCGGCGTCCAAATCGGACGCACTATTTCCCCTCCGCCGCCCTGAGGATCAAGCCGCCACGTCTTGCGGGGCGGCTGAGGGGAAAGACGGCCACCGCACATGCACGGGTTCATGCCGTCAGCGTCATGACGTCAGCCCGCAGCGTGGGTTGGAGCCAGCCAACCTGCGCATGCGCGGCTGACGTCATTAGGCGCCGGCCACGTCATTCTTGGCGCGACGCCCCCGCTGCCGAGAGTTATGGAGTGCCGCTCCTAGCCCCGCCGGGAGGGGAGAATAGGGGGCGAGGAGCGGCCTCCGAGGCCGAGTTCACGACGGCCTTCCCGAATTTCCCGGGAGGGAGAATTCCGGCTCTTACCGTTAACCCTGTATTCCGCATTCATATTTGTCCTTCCAAAATGGACAACCTCACACTTTGCAGTGCTAAACTCCATCTGCCACTTCTCAGCCCAGCTCTGCATCCTATCTATGTCTCTTTGCAGCCGACAACAGCCCTCCTCACTATCCACAACTCCACCAATCTTCGTATCTTCTGCAAATTTGCTGACCCACCCTTCAACTTCCTCATCCAAGTCATTAATGAAAATCACAAACAGCAGAGGACCCAGAACTGACCCTGCGGTACGCCACTGGTAATTGGGCTCCAGGCTGAATATTTGCCATCCACCACCACTCTCTGACTTCTATCAGTTAGCCAGTTTGTTATCTAACTGGCCAAACTTCCCACTATCCCATGCCTCCTTACTTTCTGCATAAGCCTACCATGGGAAACCTTATCAAATGCCTTACTAAAATCCATGTACACTACATCCATGCTTTACCTTCATCACATGCTTGGTCACCTCCTCAAAATTCAATAAGACTTGTAAGGCAAGACCTACCCCTCACAAATCCGTGCTGACTATCCCTAATCAAGCAGTGTCTATCCAGATGCTCAGAAATCCTATCCCTCAGTACCCTTTCCATTACTTTGCCTACCACTGAAGTAAGACTAACTGGCCTGTAATTCCCAGGGTTCTTCCCTGTTTTGAACAGGGGCACGACATTCGCCACTCTCCAATCCCTGGTACCACCCCTGTTGACAGTGAGGACAAGAAGATCATTGCCAACAGCTCTGCAATTTAATCTCTTAGATATATCCCGTCAGGTCCGGGGGACTTGTCCATCTTCAAGGTTTTCAAAATGCCCAACACATCTTCCTTCCGAACAAGAACCTCGGCAGAATGTTCATTTTCACCACTTGGACCCTCCCCACCATCGTTAAGATCCCACCTCTTAAGATCCTCCCTGGCCTCCTCCAGCAGCT